>NC_042963.1:9996366-10325366 GCF_901001165.1 Salmo trutta | reverse complement strand
ATAATAAGCATAGGCCTATGAGGCTACTTCATTGGAAGTGTAGCCTACATAAAACACCATGTTATGCACACATTTGTAAGTAAACCTATGGAGTTGGTTCCCCCTTTGCTGCTATAACAGCATCCACTCTTCTGGGAAGGCTTTCCACTAGATGTTGGAACATTGCTTGAGGACTTGCTTCCATTCAGCCACAGAGCATTAGTGAGGTCGGGCACTGATGTTGGGCGATTAAGCCTGGTTCGCAGTGGGCGTTCCAATTCATCCCAAAGGTGTTCGATGGGGTTGAGGTCAGGACTCTGTGCAGGCCAGTCAAGTTCTTCCACACCAATCTTGACAAACCATTTCTGTATGAACCTCAGTTTGTGCATGGGGGCATTGTCATGCTGAAACAGGAAAGGGCCTTCCCCAAACTGTTGTCACAAAGTTGGAAACACAGAATCGTCTAGAATGTCATTGTATACTGTAGTGTTAAGATTTCCCTTCACTGGTACTAAGGGGCCTAGCCCAAACCATGAAAATGGAGATTGCATGGCTTGGTGCTCGATTTCATACACCTGTCAGCAACAGGTGTGGCTGAAATAGCCTAATCCACTAATTTGAAGGGGTGTCCACATACACTCTATACACAAAAGTATCTCACCTGGAGAAAGCATCAGAGCGAGCGAAACGACACCCCTCTATGTGTAGCCCATCTTTTTGGTACTGTCTGGTCAAAAAGAGTATGACATTGTTGCCCCTATGCAAGGGAAGCCAGCGAGCGTTTGGCCTCGCTTGATAAAATAAGAATAAAATAATAGCCAATCAGCATTGAGCTAAACTGCGTGAGCTCAACTTTAAATGGTCCTGGTGCACCAAAAAGAATTACAAAAAATAAATAAAAAGTATCAAGGGAAGCCAGTTTGGATTTGGCTTCACATCAATCACCACATCAAGAGCAAGACATAATTGACAGAAACAAACCTGAATTGTTGCATCTTGTTGTGTGGTTGTCCTCCGGTGGCTAAAATTGTTCCTTTCCTAAATTAGCCATGGATGAAGATAGGGATTTGGACTTGTGATTTTACTTAATTTGGCGTACCGGCCAATGATTATAACATCGATTCTGATCCAACCATAAATTCATACATTGTGCCCCTGGCCTTAAAGGATGGGAGTTCAATATATACCTAGATGTAGTAGGCTAACGTTAACTAGCTGGCTCATCGTTGCCTATGAAAGGAAGTTAGGCTAGCGAGCAAGCTTTTTAGCCAGGTAGCCTAGGACAACAAACACTAAAAGCATGTACTGTATGACAGCCATAGACTGTTTCATCAACATGAAAGAAAGCAGAATGGCATTGGCATTTCTCTACAAGTAGGGTGAGTCAACATGTTTTTTCTACTTTCACACACACACCGAAAACAGAACCATGGACAGCCACATAATACAGTGGATTCGGAAAGTATTCAGACCTCTTCACTTTTTCCACATTTTGTTACATTACAGCCTTATTCTAAAATGGATTAAATCATTGTTTTCCCTCAATCTACACACAATAGCCCATAATGGCAAAGCGAAAACAGGCTCCGGTTGGGAGTATATACTGGTGCGGATTAAATGAGAGGGGTAGGCTACTTAAATAAAAATATAAACGTTAACTAGGCAAGTCCGTTAAGAACAAATTCTTATTTACAATGACGGCCTACACCGGCCAACGCTGGGCCAATTGTGCGCTGCTCTATGGGACTCCCAATCACGGCCGGATGTGTTCAGCCTGGACTTGAACCAGGGACTGTAGTGATGCCTCTTGCACTAAGATGCAGTGCCTTTAGACCGCTGCGCCACTCGGGAGGCCATGAAAGTCACATTTAGGGGAAGGGTAAACGTGTTTCAACCTTCCAGTATCCCAAAAGGCCTCCTTTCTGGTTCAACCCGATTCACAATAGGTACACTGGCATCAACGAGTGCATAGCACACAAAACAGTAGAGAATGTCGGCAGGCATTGCTATCAGGTGAAATGTTGGGAATGAACTATAGAGAGGTACTTAGCTTTGGGAAGGGTCATGCGTTCACCCTCCCAATTTCCATAAATGGAAACTGGTTGGTCTGCTCCAGCAACAGCACGCGTTCTCAGTGTGCTACTTCTGGCGTTCACTTTAAATAAAGAACAGGTGCAAGCAACTCCCAGGTCCAGATCAGTGACGCTTCAATTAATTACTCCCGTGATAAACAGGGGAAAGAGATCAATGGCGGAAGCATTATGCGATTCTGTTGGCGCGAGACAGTTGGTGAGAATGAGTAGACGATGGTGAAGAAGAGGGGAGTAAAAAGGTCTACAGTTGGAAAGGAAGAGCAGTTTATGGTTGGAGAGCGATTCACGAGCAAGGATGGTTTTTTTGGGTGACACGTTTGCGGTCTTAAAGATGGTGAAGGACTAATTGGGTAAAGTGGAATCGGTCAGAGTAACCAGGAGCGGTATGATTTTTGAGTGTGTCAAAAGCGCGAAAGGAGAGCTCTGTGGTGCTACAAGTTGTCGACGTATGTAGTGGAACGCTATGATTTTCAGAGTAGGGCACCGGTTAAAAAGGTGTCATCTCTGGTAGCTCGTTGGACATAGAGGCTGTGTGGTTTAGGGATAACATGCCAGGAGTGGTAGACAACACTTAAATCAAACGATAGATGGAAAGGAGCAGAGCCTATCGGTTTTACTGTCGTTTGATGAAGTGGTTCTCCCGATTTGGGTATGTGAGATATTCGGTGAGACCATATGTACAGAAGCCGCTGCAGTGTTACAGTTGTAAAAAGTTTGGACATCTGGCAAGTGTTTGTCGATGGAATAAATATGTCGTAGTTAAAGAGTCAGATGAAGCATGTTGCTGTAATTGTGATGGGAATCACGTTCCCGGAGTGCCCTATAAGGAGGTCGCAGTAGCTAGGATCAAAGCTTTCCAGCAGGTCTCCTATGTGAGGCAGTGAAAATAGCTAAAGGAGTGAGTAGAGATAGTAGTGGATGTCCCACAGTCTGCCATGCAGGAGAAGGATCCCGACACACTAACAGCGAAGGTGGACATTGTTGCGTTTATGGCGCAAGTGATACTAGCAAAACTAATTTTAAAAAATCCAAGAAGCTGGACATCATTGTGAAGGTGGCAAATAGATTTCTGGATCTCCAGGACTTTACAGGTGAAATGTTACAGGGAGTACTGAACAAAGAGGTTCCCCCCACACAGTAGTTGCGTGAATTTTGTTAGTTGTTGTTCATTGACAACATATTTTCTTTTGGGGGGGGGGGGGATTTTTTACTATCCTGTACAGTAGGTGGCGGCAATACACCTTATGAGTGTAGTCTGCCAATAAACCTCAAAGAAGAATGTGCCAAAGAGATACACACCATATATTTGTCTGGGTAAAACCGATACCAGGTGAATTAGGTTCTGGCCATATAATGCAATGTATGGGGTCAGCTTCTATAGATACAGTCACCTCCGTGACATCACCTTTCATCACCAAAGCCGTGTTAGCATTTACTGCTCATGTTGCTGAATAATCCAAACCTTTTGTTAGTGCCAATGATATAAATGAGTAATTCACACACCATATTAAGTTCATAAGCATTGACTGTAATACCTTTGCTGTGCAACAACAGCTTTCTTCCTGGTCTGTCAGCATGCTCCTTTCTAGTGATCTTACTCCCTTCACATGAATTGCAAAAACACGAATAAAAATGTGCCTATTCAGTCCAACTGAGTTAATTAATGAAACACTAATGTGTACATGTACAAGCCTATTCTTTATCAGCTAGAGTACACCAAAACAACAGCCTCTTCGCTACTTTTTCCGTTACCAATTCATCAATAAACATTCAGGGGAACTAGATGAACACTTTTTGCCAAACGAGTTAATAGTCAGTAGCAAGTCTTTAAAAAAAATATAACTAGCAAATATAGTTTTTCCTATCTAAACTCATTAGCTAGCTACATTGATGAACTAGGCTGATGTTGGGAGTTAGCTCTCCCTCAGCAGTTTCAACCTAGCTAGCTAGCTCATCCAACAGGCTTAGTTAAGATGCAGTGAAACAGAGACTAGACCAGACATCCTGATCATAATTCTATTGTGTTTAAGCTAGCTAGCTACCTAATGGCCTTTTTATCATCTTTATAGATAATATAAATATATTTGTTTTCCCCCTCACATCTACAGCTGCCTAATTTAGCATGCCAGTTGATAGTACAGTACCTAGGATGAATGTAATGTGTGACAGTAGCGATATCAAATATTTTTTGCTAATTGTTCTGTGGCCAGGAGACAATGGATAATTAAGTACGATTAAATCTGAAGGAATAATTGATCACATCAGAAAAACGATAGACTAAACTGGAATTACTGAGTCTACCATTACAGATACCCACTGGCAAACCTATATCTAAACACTCATTGGTAGGAAGAAGTTTGGTCCAAATTGGATGTTGGGTACTATATTTATTGAATATTATATGAATACTATAAATTAAAATGGCCAATTGAAGTGCAATCTATTAGTTTAATTTCTCAGATCAAATTATATTTCATCCAAATAATGTTGCAGGAATGCTCGTCTTATCTATTTGTAACTACCGAAACCATTTCAGAACAATCTGAGATGGTGGGTGTCAAAATCCTCTTTCTTGTGCCTTTTTGAGGTGGAACGACCCTTGTAAATGTGTGGATTACAGAGTGTTTAACAGATACAGTAAAACTCCTTGTCT
The DNA here is from genome assembly GCF_901001165.1 of Salmo trutta. NCBI lineage: Eukaryota > Metazoa > Chordata > Actinopteri > Salmoniformes > Salmonidae > Salmo > Salmo trutta. The sequence goes on along the minus strand of NC_042963.1, from coordinate 10,320,641 downwards.
TCCTCACATTGCCTCTCCACAGGGACATGATGATGTCGCTGGATGATAAAGGCTCTGTCCAGATACAGACCAAGGTCCTGCCCCAGGACTCATGGACGCAGGTCAGCTGTCCCTGCTGCGTGTCTAAGCAGGTGGAGTCCCTGGTCCTCATCCAGCTGTCAGACAACGTCCAGCCTGTCACCAAGAGGTGGCTCATCTCCCTGATTGAAGCTTCAAAGAGACATGGAGGTGAGAGGTCATATCGGGTTGTCGGCAGAGCCGAGGTCTAACTGCACTTCCATCTGTGTCGCTTGTTTTGGTCCTGCTGAGTGCTATTAACACATCTGATACAATTAATTCCCCTGGGCTTGATGATTAGCTTATTGAATCAAGAGTTTAAAAGTAGTGTACCCTCATCCAGTGAATGCTTTATGCATGTGGTTTAAGCCTGACAAAGACTTTTGACTCAAAGTGTTGCACAATACAACTGCGGGGGCATTCATCAGTGCGCGGGCATCTTAGTTTATTAGCTAAATTAGCTGTGTCATTAAGTACTGGGCTGAACAAAAGCATATACACCCTCTAAGATCACTGCAGTAGAGGCAGAAGTATTGAAGTTGACCCTCTCTCCTCCTCACTGGACTAGGAGCAGCTTTGCTGGCCCACCCTGGAGAGGATGAGTGTGGGGATGTGATCGTGGTGTCTGCTCCTCGCTGCACATTCCTCAAAGCCACAGAGGATCTGGGTCTGTGTAAGAAATACCACAATGAAGACATGGTTGCTTTCTCCTACCACGACAGAGACAACTTCAGCAATGTTGGTAAGAACGTAGGTAATGTTAGGGGAAAGGTAGAGGGATATTAACAGTAACAGCAGTTAATACCAAGTAATTGAACTTGTGTAGATCTTCAGTACCCAATACACCTTCTGTAGGAATAGATACACAGATATTCACTGTTGTAAGAGTGGTAATGTAGCCCAAATTACATATTAAATGTAAATATATATAATTACCAATCAAAAATTCGGACACCTACTCATTCAAGGTTTTCCTTATTTTTACTATTTTCTACATTGTAGAATAATAGTGAAGTCATCACAACTATGAAATAACACGTAGTAACCAAAAAAAGTGTTAAACAAATCTAAATATATTTTATATCTCAGATTCTTAGCCACCCTTTGCCTTGATGACAGCTTTGCACAGTCTTGGCATTCTCTCAACCAGCTTCACCTGGAATGCTTTTCCAACTGTCTTGAAGGAGTTCCCATATATGCTGAGCACTCATTGGCTGCTTTTCCTTTACTCTGCAGTCCAACTCATCCCAAACCATCTCAATTGGGTTGAGGTCGGGGGATTGTGGAGGCCAGGTCATCTGATGCAGTTCTTATTCACTCTCCTTCTTGGTCAAATAGCCCTTACACAGCCTGGAGGTGCGTTGGGACATTTTCCCTTTAAAAAACAAATGATAGTCCTACTATGTGCAAATCAGATGGTGTATCGCTGCAGAATGCTGTGGTAGCCATGCTGGTTAAGCATGCCTTGAATTCTAAATAAATCACAGTGTCACCAGCAAAGCACCATCACACCTCCTCCATGCTTCAAGGTGAAAACCACACATGCAGAGATCATCCGTTCACCTACTCTGCGTCTCACAAAGACATGGCGGTTGGAACCAAAAATCTCAAATTTGGACGCATCAGAACAAAAGGACAGATCCCCCGGTCTAATGTCCATTGCTCGTGTTTCTTGGCCCAAGAAACATGATGTCCTTTGGTGTCCTTTAGTAGTGGTTTCTTTGCAGCATTTCGACCATGAAGGCCTGATTCACACAGTCTCCTCTGAACAGTTGATGTTGAGATGTGTCTGTTACTTGAACTCTGTGAAGCAATTATTTAGGCAGAAATTTCTGAGGCTGGTAACTCTAAAGAACTTATTCTCTGCAGCAGAGGTAACTCTGGGTCTTCCTTTCCTGTGGCGGTCCTCATGAGAGCCAGTTTCATCATAACACTTGATGGTTTTTGCAACTGCACTTGAAGAAACTTTCAGTTCTTGAAATTTTCCGTATTGACTGACCTTCATGCCTTAAAGTAATGATGGACTGTCGTTTCTCTTTGCTTATTTGAGCTGTTCTTGCCATACTATGGACTTGGTCTTTTACCAAATAGGGCTATCTTCTGTATACCACCCCTACCTTCTGTATACCACCTCTACCTTGTCACAACACAGCTGATTGTCTCAAACGCATTAAGAAGGAAAGAAATTCCACAAATTAACTTTTAACAAGGCACACCTGTTAACTGAAATGCATTCAAATCAAAGTTTATTTGTCACGTGCGCCGAATACAACAGGTGTAGACCTTACAGTGAAATGCTTACTTACAGGCCCTAACCAACAGTGCAATTTTTAAGTAAAAAAATAGGTATTAGGTGAACAAAAGATAAGTAAAGAAATAACAGTAAAAAGACTGAAAATAACAGTAGCGAGGCTAACAGTCGGGCTAATTGAGGCAATATGTACATGTAGGTATAGTTAAAGTGACTATGCATATATGATAAACAGAGTAGCATCAGCGTAAAAGAGGGGTTGGCGGGACACAATACAGATAGTCCGGGTAGCCAATGTGTGGGGGCAACGGTTAGTCGGGCTAATTGAGGTAATATGTATATGAATGTATAGTTAAAGTGACTACGCATAGATGATAAACAGAGTAGCAGCAGCGTAAAAGAGGGGTTGCAGGGGGGGAAACCAATGCAAATAGTCCAGGTAGCCATTTGATTACCTGTTCAGGAGTCTTATGGCTTGGGGGTAAAAGCTGTTGAGAAGCCTTTTGGTCCTAGACTTGGCACTCTGGTACCGCTTGCCATGCGGTAGCAGAGAGAACAGTCTATGACTGGGGTGGCTGGAGTCTTCGACAATTTTTAGGGCTGACACCACCTGGTGTAGAGGTCCTGGATGACAAGCAGCTTAGCCCCTGTGATGTACTGGGCCGTACACACTACCCTCTGTAGTGCCTTTGCGGTTGGAGGCCGAGCAGTTGCCGTACCAGGCAGTGATGCAACCAGTCAGGATGCTCTCGATGGTGGAGCTGTAGAAAGCATTCCAGGTGAAGTTGGTTGAGAGAATGCCAAGAGTATGAAAAGCTGTCATCAAGGCAAAGGGTGGCTACATTGAAGAATCTGAAATATATTTTGATTTGTTTAACACTTTTTTGGTTACTACATGATTCCATATGTGTTATTTCATAGTTTGATGTCTTCACTATTGTTCTACAACATGTCCATAAATATATATACACATATCTACAGTCGTGGCCAAAAGTTGAGAATGACACAAATATTAATTTTCACAAAGTCTGCTGCCTCAGTGTCTTTAGATAGTTTTGTCAGATGTTACTATGGAAAACTGAAGTATAATTACAAGCATCCAATGTTGTGGCAAAATGGCTTAAGGACAACAAAGTCAAGATATTGGAGTGGCCATCACAAAGCCCTGACCTCAATCCTAACGAAAATTTGTGCGCAGAACTGAAAAAGTGTTTGCAAGCAAGGAGGCCTACAAATCTGACTCATTTACACCAGCTCTGTCAGGAGGAATGGGCCAAAATTCACCCAACTTATTGTGGGAAGCTACCTGAAACTTTTGACCCAAGTTCAACAATTTAAAGGCAATGCTACCAAATACTAATTGAGTGTATGTAAACTTCTGACCCACTGGGAATGTGATGAAAGAAATAAAAGCTGAAATAAATCATTCTCTCTACTATTATTCTGACATTTCACATTCTTAAAATAAAGTGGTGATCCTAACTGACCTAAGACAGGGAATTTTTACTAGGATTAAATGTCAGGAATTGTGAAAAACTGAGTTTAAATGTATTTTGCTAAGGTGTATGTAAACTTCCGACTTCAACTGTATATACACACACACACACACACACACACACACACACACACACACACACACACACACACACGTTCAACATTTTGGGGTCACTTAGAAATGTCCATTAAAATAACATCAAATTGATCAGAAATACAGTGTAGACATTGTTAATGTTGTAAATGACTATTGTAGCAGGAAACGGAAGATCTTTTATGGAATATCTACATAGGCGTACAGAGGCCCATTATCAGCAACCATCACTCCTGTGTTCCAATGGCACGTTGTGTTAGCTAATCCAAGTTTATAATTTTAAAAAGGCTAATTGATCATTAGAAAACCATTTTGCAATTATGTTAGCACAGCTGAAAACGGTTGTTCTGGTTAAAGAAGCAATAAAACTGGCCTTCTTTAGACTAGTTGAGTATCTGGAGCATCAGCATTTGTGGGTTCAATTACAGGCTCAAAATGGCCAGAAACAAATAACTTTCTTCTGAAACTCGCCAGTCTATTCTTGTTCTGAGAAATCAAGGCTATTCCATGCGAGAAATTGCCAAGAAACTGAAGATCTCATACAACGCTGTGTGCTACTCCCTTCACATAACAGCGCAAACTGGCTCTAACCAGAATAGAAAGAGTGGGAGGCCCCAGTGCACAACTGAGCGAGAGGACAAGTACATTAGAGTGTCAAGTTTGAGGAACATGTGCCTCTCAAGTTTTCAACTGGCAGCTTCATTAAGTAGTACCTGCAAAACACCAGTCTCAACGTCAACAGTGAAGAGGTGACTCCGGGATGCTGGCCTTCTAGGCAGAGTTCCTCTGTCCAGTGTGTGTTCTTTTGCACATCTTAATCTTTTCTTTTTATTGGCCAATTTGAGATATGTCTTTTTCTTTGCAGTGAGTGCGAGACACTGTGACTTGTAGGCCTCTCCAGGTCTCGCACCCACGCATGAATCAAGCCACGTACAAGGTTGTCCTGGAAGAAAACTTGCTTCCTTCTGCTCTGACAATGTTCCCCAACTCTGAGGATTGTTTTTTCCAGCAGGACAATGCTCCATGCCACACAGCCAGGTCAATCAAGGAGTGGATGGTGGACCACCAAATCAAGACCCTGTCGTGGCCAGCCCAATCTCCAGACCTGAACCCCATTGAAAACCTCTGGAATGTGATCAAGAGGAAGATGGATGGTCACAAGCCATCAAACAAAGCCAAGCTGCTTGAATTTTTGCGCCAGAAGTGGCATAAAGTCACCCAACATCAATGTGAAAGACTGGTCAGAGAGCATGCCAAGACGCATGAAAGCTGTGATTGAAAGTCAGGGTTATTCCACCAAATATTGATTTCTGAAATAAGTTAAAACATTAGTATTGTGTTGTTTAAAAATGAATATGAACTTATTTTCTTTGCGTTATTTGAGGTCTGACAACACTGCATATTTTTTGTTATTTTGACCAATTGTCATTTTATGCAAATAAATGCTCACTGACAATATTTTTATTTGGAATTTGGGAGAAATGTTGTCAGTAGTTTATAGACTATAACAAAATGTTTCATTTTACCCGAACAACACATACCTATAAATAGTAAAATAATAATTTTGCAGTGGTCACTTATTTTTTTCCAGAGCTGTGTGTGTGTGTGTGTGTGTGTGTATATATTTATTCAGTCTCTGATTATTCTGATTATTATTAGTCTTGATTGACGCCTGTCCTCTGTGTTACCAGATGACATGCAGGAGTTCCTGACGCTAGCGGAGCGTCAGTACATAGTCAAGAATGAGCTGGACTCTCTACAGGCCCAGAAGAAGCAGAGAATCCCTGGAGTCCCAGAGGCTCCGGGGGTCCTGGAGGCCTGGGAGAATATCTGTGAGTCTTTACGTGTGTGTGTGTGTGTGTGTGTGTGTGTGTGTGTGTGTTTAGGTATGTGAATAGAGTGATATACTATAAATGGGGATGTTGGGTGATTCCTCAGGAAACTAGATCAAAAAAGGACTATGATTTGGGGTATTTTCACTAAATATTATCCATAGAAAGGTCCTACAATAGGAAGGATTGTTGACATGTACTTGACATTTGTATCTTAATGCATAATTGAGAAAGTATTAATTGAAGTTGGAATATTTGTGACATTTGGCCTTACCCAGGCCTCCATTAAGACTCCACAATTTGCTGCAAAGTAGGTGCTACGAAGCAAAAGTTGGTATCATATGAAGCTTTATCACTTGCTCTGTAATATGAGTAGTATTGTTTGTGCGCATGTGTGCTATTCTGTTTACCTCAGCATGTTCTGTCCTCTGGTCATGATCTTGCTTAGCTAAGCTGTTCTGCAGCAGAGCAGAGCACCACCTCTGGCTGATTATTTCAGTGCTCTCTCCGGTCCTCTCTCACTGCTCTGTGATCTGCACTGTCCCTTACGTATGCTGCCAAGCTTCTGGCTATGTTACCTCCTGTATGTGTAACAATGTTAGTAGCTCATCTGTCCTTCTCTGTGCTGTAGGTCAGAAGCTGGTGAGGGCAGGAGTGATAAAGGACATCTTCCCTCTACATGACCAGCAGAGACTGAATGACCTCGGCAGAAGGTGGTACTCTAAGAAGCAGATATGGGGACAGCCTCTCGGTAAACAACAACATACAGTAAAGCAAACACAAAATAGTTACATACTGTATTCACCCACACACTAGAGCTGGGATGATAAACCAAAAATGACAGACACAGAAACTGCCTTCCTCCTATGTCGGTGATTTTGCTACACAACGTTCCTGTAGATGGTGCTAAAAACATTATTTGGTCAACAGCAATAGTCTATGCATTATGTTTATTCTTGCTATGAAAGTATCTGCCTGTCCCTGTTTTGCTGTTGGCTGCTGACTCTCATTCCCATCGCCCCACTGTGAGGTCATCAATCGACAAGATAATTGGAAAAAACATGCTTATTTTATTTCATAATATACATCATTTAAAACGGCCAAGTTCTATTCACAACGGTATTCAGTTGGTAAGAGACAGACATTCCGTGAATACTAGGAATAGATTGTCCACCATCTATGCGTTATCCAGACAGAAAAGAGAAATAGGCAAAAGAAAATTTCAATTCAGAGCAATAAAGAAATTGAATAAATTAACTGAGCAAACCAGAAACCTTTCAACTTATACATTTAAACATTTTAAAACCCTTTAAATATAATACATAGAAATGTTGTGGGACTATAGTAGATGAAGAATCAATATTTTTTAGATTGAGTATTTATTGGGTCATTGTTAGTATATTATGTACAGTTTTCAAAGCAACTCGTATTGTTCTAGTTACAGAAAAGAGAGTCACAGCTTTCTGTGAGTAGATCATGTATTTCTCACCTCTTAACATTGAGTTCATGGCACCACTTTACAAGTGGAACTATAGCTTAGGCATAGCGGGGAAAGGTTTTTGTAGGACATTAGACTACATTTACTGAGCCTACATGGCTATATAGCAACAATATCATATTTAGAGTTAGCAATCTAGCTAAGTGTTTTGAGTTCCCACTTCCTCAGGTGGTGAAGAATACAGCCATGAGGCCAATATGCAAAGATGTTGTCAAATTCTCTGAAGAATTTTGACAGGTTGCACATCAAAATCTCAAATCATGCATTTCCTGGATATGTTAGATGAAATAGCTTACTGTTTTAATCATCTGCTACCATCTCAGTTGTTTTACTTGGCACTGACAAGTTGTCTAGTGCCATATCACTAATGTAAAGTAACTGTCCATTGACATTTTTGTATTATTGTTGTACATTGTTGTTATTGGGCAAAATAGTTACATTCGCGATATTACTTTTTGCCCATATCTCCTAGCCCCTCCCGGATGTTTTTTATTGATGATTTATCATTATCGCCAAAAATATGTCAATTTATTGTGATATGGATTTTTATCCATATCGCCCAGCTCTAACACACACATTTACTCCTTTGTCCTGCTAATGTTCGCTCTCTTCCTGTGCAGATGCAATACAATCATATTTTGGAAGCACCGTGGCATTTTACTTCAGTTTTCTAGACTTCTACACCTGGGCCCTGGTTCCCCCTGCCTTCCTGGGCCTGGTCCTGACCTTTCTACTGCCTGGAGGTGGTGGGGTGGTGAAGGAGCAGGCCGTGGAGGGGGTGATGGAGGATGACGACGATGGCCCCTCGGTCAGCGGTCACATGGTACAGGCTGTATTCAGCATGCTGTGGTCCACACTGTTCATCGAATTGTGGAAGCGCCGGAGCTCCTCCCTCTCCCACCGCTGGGGCACACTGAACCTGGCCGAGCGCTTCGCCGGGCCCCGCCCCGGCTTCCAAGGCACCCTGGGGCTCAACCCTGAAACAGGCCGTCTGGAGCCCCTGTTCCCGGAGTGGCAGAGGCAGCTGCGTGTGGGCCTGGTGTCGTTGCCCCTAGTGGGGCTGTTCATGGGACTGGTTGTGCTGGGGATGACAGGTTTCTACCGCGGAGAGGCCCTGGTACAGGGCTTCCATCAGGACAGCGGCTCCCTGTTCTCTGGAGCTCTGCTCTACCTGCCCTCCATGGCCCACATTGTCTACACCAACATGCTGGGGAATGTGTACCACGCTGTGGCCATGCAACTCACCGAGTGGGGTGAGAGAGGGCACTGGGCACTGGGGAGGGAGATGAGTTAGATAGGGAAGAGATGATAGAAGGGGTTAGAGAAGAGGGAGAGCGAATATAAGTGTGAGGTTGATGAATAATTGCAGTAGGGGTTAGAATGTTTGGGAACACAGAGCTAAGTTCACCAAAGAGCAGATTCATAGAATAATAGAGAATGCAGTTGGATGCAAAGGATCACAGTTTGTGTGTGATAAGTGATAAGTCCACTGAAAATCTGTCTGATTTCCCCTCATAGAAAACCACCGAGAAGAGTCCTCCTTCCAGAACCATCATACCACCAAAGTCCTCCTGGTCAGTCAGTCTTCCTTCCCCATCTGTCAGTCTATCATCCTCCTCCTCCTCCCAGGAGAAAGGTAGCATAGCTGTTAAAAGTGTTGGGCCAGTAAACGAAAGGTAGCTGGATCGAATCCCAGAGCCGACTAAGTGCTACATCTGTTGTGCCCTTGAGCAAGGCATTTAGCCTGTAAGTTGCTCTGGATAGGAGCTTCTGGTAAATGACAAATGTAAAAAAATGGTGCAGAGCTACAGATAAGAGTACTGTGCAGATAGTATCAGCTGTTTCTTTATAAGCAGATGTGGGAGGCAAATCAGATACAGGATCTGTATTCATGCCTCCAGAGATATTAATTGAAGCCAACATCTCCCTTTCTCATTTTCAGTTTACTTTCTTCAACAACTTTGCTGTGCTCTTCCACATTGCCTTTTACAAACAGGACCTACCACTGCTACGCAAGGTAAAACATTTCAGCTGGGCAGCACTGTTTGTCTGTGGCCGGAGGAAAAGTTATACAATGTGGAAATACCTCATTTTAAAGGGTAGATGGGTCTCAAATAGGTTGTTTTCTTGAGCTCTACAACAGAACAGATCACGTTCTCTCTGTGCACTGGCTGTAGTAATTGATCCCAGACAGTGTGTGTGTATATGTGCGTATACAGTATGTAACTATTTATGTTTGTTTACTATTGATTTTTGCACAGAGGCTTGCCTCTATGCTAATTGGGAACCAGCTGATGAACCAGTGTACAGAGGTGGTGGTGCCGTTTATGGTCGACCGCTTCCTCAGTGCTCCCCATAAGAAAGAGCAGGAGGACGACCTAGAGATGGACAAACTCAGAGCCCAGAGAAGCCTTCCCCCTTTTCCAGTAAGTCCATCCTTCGTTGTGCACGTCTGCCTTGGTTTCTTTGCATCTGTGCCTTAGGGGGTAGAATCAGGGTTGGGTGTATTTGCAAATGTACTGTATGTTTGGTGTATATTTGTTTTGGTGTTATTGCGTCTGTTGCTACGTTTCAGGGCCTGTTTGCGGAGTACATTGAATTGCTGCTGCAGTTTGGGTATTTGAGTCTGTTCTCCTGTGTGTACCCGCTCACCGCCGTCCTCCTGCTCCTCAACAACATCACAGAGATTCGAGGGGATGCCTACAAGTTCTGCAAACTGTTCCGCAAGCCATTCTCTGCACCAGTGTCCAATATGGGGGTGTGGCAGGTCAGGAGGGTTTTGGGCGAGGGAATGTGAGAATTTGAACAAACAGAGAGGGCCTTTTAATGCAGACAGAAATGTGTTATGAAGCTAAATCTGGAAAATAAATAGATGTGAGCAACGTGTAGTGGTTAATATTATTTCCTAATCAGTGCCCATCTATGTCCCTGTGTACATTTGCATGTATTTGCTCCTGTCCTTGTATGTGCCTGTAACCATATTATTGTATGCCTGTGTATGTTTCAGACAGCGTTTGAGGTTCTGGGCTTTGTCTCAGTCATGTCTAACTGCTGGCTGCTACTGCTGTCCCCTCGCGTCCAGGAGTTCTGTCTGGAGGGAGGGATCAGCGGAAAGAACATCATACTCTTCGCTATCCTGGTCGAGGTACAGTATGAGGGAGGGGAGTTAGGTTTGGGGAGCCTTCCTGGTGGAGGTACAGTATCTTGTTCATAACAGTACATGGCTCATAACAATTGTCTTACTTACAGAATGTTACAGTGTCATCATCTGCCCAACCAACATAGGTGAGGGTAGCAGGTAGTCTAGTGGTTAAGAGCATTGAGCCAGTAACCGACAGGTTGCTGGTCTGAATCCCCGAGCGGACTAGGTGAAAAATCTTCCAATGTGCCCTTGAGCAAGGCACGTAACCCTAATTGCTCCTTTAAGTTGCTCTGGATAAGAGCATCTGCTAAATGACTAAAATGTGTTTGTCAGCATGTCCTGATCCTGGTCAAGATGATTCTAGCCTTTATGATCCCAGATGAGCCTGACTGGGTCAGAATCAAGAGGGAACAAATCGAGTTTAACTCTATGCAAGCTCTAGGGCAGCAGGTAAGAATGATCTAATCAAGAATAAATCACTAATAATATAGAACATTTCTGCCAGTTACTGGAACAACCTGGCATCTGACAATCAAACATCTCCTTTTGACTCCTACAGAAGCTATGAAGCCCCTGTGGGAGAGTGAGTGTCCTGTTGCCCTTCAAGTGGTGGTCTGGACTAGGGGGCTCATTAGAGTCAGCTGCCATAACGAGGGCAGACAGGAGGATATAAAGACACATCTGTTTGGCCTGTGAGCCTAAACCCTGGAGCCAGCCAGTCTGAGAAGCTCTCTCAGTATCTCCCTCTGGAGGACTCCCTCTCCGGGCATAAATACAGTTCAGAAAGGAAACACCAGGTATTCGTTTAACCATTTATTAGAGAATATGAACAATACAATATGTCTTGGCAATAGGCTCTGCTCCGTCAGGGTAGCTCACTGTCAGAGCAAAGCGTCAATAGATAACAAAATAACTACACGCAGTGAGCACGGTTTACTATACCAATCCACCTGCAGGAAGGAAAACAGAACCAAACAGGTGGAGGTTGGGGTGGTGGAGGTTTTGGTGGTGGTGGAGGTTGGGGTGGTGGTGGAGGTTGGGGTGGTGGTGTGTAGCAAGAAAAAAATGCATACTAGCAGTAGCAGCAAACGGCAGCAGAGGATGTGTGAGCAGAACCTGGTCAGCTTAAATAGACCGCCATATTAAGGTAGGAAGTGTTGTTAGCATCTGTTTGGTGCAATCTCAGCTGATGCAGAAACTCAGGTTTTAATTCTGAACCTGCTTTGCTTTTATAAGTCATGTTAGATAATAAAGGCAGGGGCCAGGGACTGAAGAGAAACTAGGTGCGTTGTTCATTGTTTCAATGTAGCTTTGCAGCTTCAGCTTAGGTGTCTGAGATTTCTTGAAATACTGGGTAACTTTGGACTTTGTGTGTGGCACATACTATGCAAGTTTTTAATTTGCTATATATATATTTTTTATATTTCCACAGTGGTTTACGTACTTTCACATCATGAGTGTTACATTGTACGCTTCACACACATTACAAACCTACTAAGATCAAATTATAAATTATTTTAAGATTTTACAAATGTTAAAACATAAGGATTAATGATTAACTTGATTTTGGAATACATACTATATTCATTTGTATCTTTTAAAATGGAAGATATAGAAGAGATGCTGTGTTGGATGAGTGGAGATGGTTATGTTCAGCCAAATAAAATAAACATCCCAAATCATCACTCTTGACTGTAGGCTATTTCTTTTTCTTGCTCTAGTTGGAAAAAAACGAAGTTTCATTTGTGCATTTCTATCATTTGACCTGCTAAAAGAGAAAAATGCAAGGTTACGTAACCCTGGTTCTATGATAATATGAGTGAGGTCACTCATTTCTGGGGTAACACCTACTTTAGGGGTGTGGTCAAAACAACATATTGTATGTAGTTTACAAGGTTCAATCAGGAAGGCTGGTTTGAATGGCTTGTCACTTAAAATCATCTAGTAAGCGCAAGATAATTCACACCGCTTTCTATCTAACGGCATAGCGGGTATCCATAGGATAGTGTTTACAATGTTACCTCATCAGCAGCGCAGGTAGTTTTATAGTAGTTGTAATAATGTTACCTCATCAGAATAGCATCACATCTCTCCTCTTTACCATTAGCAAGCGTGTGGATTGTCATTCACCTATTAACTTCAGCCTATAAACATGGCACACTAAGGCAATTCCACCATGCTTGCTGATTAACCTATGGGCTTGCTTGTGCAATAATCACTTCCCTTTCTTTCAACCAATGGGCATAAATGTATGGGAGTATTTATATGTTTTTTATGGACAGAAAAGAGTAGAAGCTCTGAGAGGTCCATTGTCTACTGAGGTGACGCCAAACACGCACTGTTGTGTAGAGTCGGAAAACCAATGAAGAAATATGGGGGGTACCGCTGAACAGATATGCCTTAAACCATTCCCATGTTGCAGCCATACTTCTGGTGGAAGAGCTCTGAAACTCTCGCGAATATATTAACCTCCACTCATCCAAAGGTTAAACGCTTCCGTAAAATGAACCCATGTTGACGCTTCGAAAACACCGACAGCGTCTTGGCATTTTGATACACCAGAATTACATTAATTTCCAATAAAACGCTGCTTTTGCCTTGCAGCGTTGCAGAGGCAGTTGCAGTGCGTTCGGTGTGGTGCATACCTTGGATTTATCGAACGTATTCGTCAAACTGTATGGCGTAGTCTAGACGGATTGGCAGAAATGGTACCTGAAGGTGAATGATAAACTTGTTGCATACATATGATGATGTCTACTATTTTGCGCATCACACTGTCAATCCGGCGAATTACATTTCTATCAGCTGTGCAATGATTTTGGCCTGCTTGGCCGCTTCCATAACGCCCATGATGCCCTGCTCTACAAGTCACAGCAAGTACTGCCACAGTGCTGCACACACACCCCTCCCAAGACCCACACACGAGCCAGCCAGTGTGCTGTATCATATCATCATTAATGGCACTAACTGCATCTTCCACCGGACCAAAAGCGTAAACGTGTTGTAGGCTAAATGTCCATGCCAAGTTTCGGTTCCAATGAGTCATTGCTGCAGCCTACAGAAAATGTTATCTTGGTTGTCAAAAAGTAATAAAATAAAGGATTCACACGCGGGTATAAATTACTACTAAAGGACAATAAGACACACGCGAGCAGTGGTGTAAAGTACTTAAGTAAAACATATGTACTTTTTACGCCATACATTTTCCCTGACACCCAAAAGTACTCGTTACATTTTGAATGCTTAGCAGGACAGGAAAATAGTTTAATTCACACACTTATCAAGAGAATATCCCTGGTCATCCCTACTGCCTCTGATCTAGCAGACTCATTTTCAGGGTAAGTTGCTAGAGGCAGGTTGATTTGTTGCTAAAAGTTGGTAAATGACGCGGTGATGTCATTGCGTGATAACGTAAAACTGCGTCATTACGTAGACTACACAATAAAATTGCTCAAATTGACTGGCCATCTCGGCAAAAAATATGATTTTACATTTTGTTCAGGTACAGACTCCCACTCTTTTCTGTACTTCTGGCTGTACAATTTTGATTGAGACATGTAAGTTCTGTTCAAGGTAAAACATTCGTGACCAACTATATTCATTGGGTTTGGCTCGTAGAACCCGTACTGCTACTGCAGTCAGTCAACAATGATTTGCAATTTGCTGAAATTGCTGCTGCAGACGTCACTCACAATGCACTTTTGCAGCCAGGCACGTGTGTTGTGACTGAGTGTGTGACAGAGAAAATCGTTTTTGTGTCATTTAGAGGGAAAATGCGTGCATTTTAGCATTTGAGTCACTTTTCAAAAGTTGCTAAAAGTTCCAAATACATTTTTTAAATGTAGCTACATTTGTTGCTAGGTGCTGTTTGAAAAAAAAAGTTGCCAGGGTAGTCTGAAAAGTTGCTAAATCTAGCAACAAAATTGCTAAATTGGCATCACTGCATGCTTCGTTCTTAAATAAGTCAGTGTTGGAGTGTGCCCCTGTCTATCCGTAAATATTTTTTATAAAACAAGGAAATGGTGCTGTCTGGTTTGTTTAATGGGGAATTTGAGATGATTTATACTTTTGATACTTAAGTATATTTAATAACAAATAGTTTAGACTTTTACTCGATAAGGGTTTAATTGGGTGACTCACTTTTACTTGAGTCATTTCTATTAAAGTATCTTTACTGTTAATGACAATTGGGAACTTTTTCAACCACTGCACGCGAGCAATTTGTCAACAGTTGAGTAATTTACTTCATGAAATCATAGCCTGATGCGCTCGCGTCAGCGAATTCAAACTCGAATGCGCTGCTTTCATGACTCTCGTTTACAGCCTGCAGCAGAGGGAAAGTGTACAGACATGCCACAGTCCTAGATAGGCTACTAAAATGTTGCAGTCTGGCTTCGGTTTTTAAAGCTTGACAATTAATAACCCCCCCCAAAAAACACATTACATTTACATTTAAGTCATTTAGCAGACGCTCTTATCCAGAGCGACTTACAAATTGGTGCATTCACCTTATGATATCCAGTGGAACAACCACTTTACAATAGTGCATCTAAATCACATGCGAAGGATAAACATGTTAGCCTAGTACAGCAGCATTTGAGCAGTAGCCTAGGCTGGCTACTCAACTACAAGACATTGATTGCGCCATACAGCAATGCTGCATTCAATCGCACCGGTGATCCATGCAGTGCAAAAAAATGAAAAGCATGTTTTAAGTTTATTACAACAACCTAGCTAGGTTTAATTTTTTTTTTTTTTTTAAAGTTACTTGGAGTCATTAAACACTTTGATTATGGTTACAGCATATTATGCACATCTGCAGGCATAGCAGCAAAGGTTGGACAAATGGGGTATTAATGTTGCACGTCACCATTTAAACTCACCTGCACATTCATTTTCCTTGTTCCTTTTCCATACAATCCCTTATGTAAAATTGCACTAAATATCATTTGAATAATGCAAGATTTTAAATCACAGCACTTTAAAATGACATTCAGGAGCAAAAGGTTTTCAATAGTTGTTTTTAACTCATTAAAATATAACTAATAACATTGGAATATGATTTCAATTTATTTTTGGTAACAGACAAAAACAACAAAATGTACACTGTGGACCCAGAGGTTATCACTTGGAAATATTTAAAATGCTTGTTTCCAAAGTGGTCCTCGATGGTAAAACAATAATATAACATTTATATTGCCAAAGACTCCAGCCACCCTAGTCATAGACTGTTCTCTCTGCTATCGCATGGCAAGCAGAACCGGAGAGCCAAGTCTAGGTCCAAAAGGCTTCTAAACAGCTTCTACCCCCCAAGCCATAAGACTCCTGAAAAGCTAATCAAATGGCTACCCAGACTATTTGCATTGCCGCCGCCCCCCCCCCCCCCCCCATTCTTTACACTGCTGCTACTATGTTTATTATCTATGCATAGTCACTTTCTACCTACATGTACATATCACCTCGACTAACCTGTGCCCCCGCACATTGACTCTGTACTGGTACCCCCTGTATATAACCTTGTTACTGTTATTTTATTGTTGCTCTTTTTAATTATTTGTTATTTTTCTATTTTCTTCTTTTGTATTTTTACGTTTTATTTATTGATTCATTTTTTCTTTATTTTAGTAAATAAATACTTCTTCAGGATCGGTGGGTCACCCACGGGATGGTTGAGCTAATGTAGGCTAATGTGATTAGCATGAGGTTGTAAGTAACAAGAACATTTCCCAGGATATAGACATATCTGATATTGGCAGAAAGCTTAAATTCTTGTTAATCTAACTGCACTGTCCAATTTACAGTAGCTATTACAGTGAAAGAATACCATGCTAGGCCATAATACATTACGGCCTTTGTCTTGTATTTCAAAGATGGTACAAAAAATAAATAGTTTTTTTCTTTGTATTATCTTTTACCAGATCTATTGTGTTATATTCTCCTACATTCCTTTCACATTTCCACAAACTTCAAAGTGTTTCCTTTCAAATGGTACCAAGAAAATGCATATCCTTGCTTCAGGGCTTGAGCTATAGGCAGTTAGATTTGGGTATGTCATTTTAGAAAAAAGGGGCAGATCCTTAAGAGGTTTCAAAACTTATCTCTCTTAAAACTGCATTGTTGTTTAAGGGCTTCTAAGTAAGCATTTCATTGTACGGTCTACACCTAAAATAGAACTTGGTTCTATTTTTGATGCCTGATGCGCTGCAAGTCCCGCCTCTTCCATCTCCTTATTGTTTTTTAGGAGGATGTACCCACGTGGGTGATTGAAAGATGAAATGAGGTCCACATTCCAGTTGGTGGTGGTAATGCACCTTAAAGTTGGTTGCCAACCGCCATATAAAGTCCACAGAAGGACTGAAGGAGGAGAGATTACTAGAAACTCATCTGTGGATTAATTGTTGGAGTAGAGGACCTTGTGCATTTCAGGTAAAATAGCAACCCAATGTATAACTAGCAACATCGACTTAGCTAGCTAAATTGCCTTGAATGTTTCATGCGTTTCGACCTGTCCCCAAATTAATATAGCTGGTTCAGAGTTTGTTTTGATATTTCAACCTGTGTGTCCTGATCGTGTCTGGTGTGGATGGACAACATCAACATGCGTGCCCCCGGTCTAGTCAGCATGTGACAGTGCTTGCAGCTCATCACCCAGGTTGTGGATTTAATAGCTATTAGTACTTTTACACCTGCATTGCTTGCTGTTTGGGGTTTTAGTCTGGGTTTCTGTACAGCACTGAGATATCAGCTGATGTAAGAAGGGCTATATAAATACATTTGATTTGATAAGTAAAGCGGAATTAAAATGACAAACTCTTTCACACTTTCCAGCGGCTCGAACAGCGGCTGTGAAATAGTCTTAAGCACAGTTCCAGTATGGGACTGTCTGCTTGGTCACTATACTGGATGCCGCTAAAACTGACAGGGCGCGCAATGGGACTATAGGGCTGGAGATTAGTGTGTATAACACACTCCCTCCTTACAGCAACCTACGAGAGGGAGGTTTCCCTCGTCACATTGCTCCAACACCATGTATACAGTCATGCCCACACTGTGGGGAGGCTAGACATTAGGGGAGGCTGCTGAGTGGTCAACGGCTTATAATGGCTGGAATGGAGTAAATGGAATGGTATGAAAAACGTGGTTTTCATGTGTTTGATACCATTCACTCCATTCTACTCCATTACAGCCATTATTATGAACCGTCCTCTCAGCAGCCTCCGCTGGTAGACATCCATACCAAAGACAGTGGACCGGAATAGAACCCATGCTGACTCTGACATATATGTGTGCCGGGGTCTGCGGCTGTAACCGCTGGATCATATAAGCCACTCAGTCTAGCGTGAGTCCAACACAGAGGAACACAGCAGGGTGATCTGTTACAGTGACATTACCTTAGGAAGCACACACATTACTAGCAGCAAAGTGAAGAGTGCCTGCTGTCTCCAACAGTCTGGAACCAGCCCATTAGATGAAGGGAGCGAACGCGCCCTATCGGTTGTGGGTCATCAGTGCAGTCAAATTCCTCTTGTAGGATAGAAGGGAAATGACATTGCAGGACAGTTAACCAAGTGGATGGAGAACTAGTTAGCTAGGAGATTGTACGAGCCTAGCTGATCCTAGAAGGCTAAAGGTGTGCTCCACACTAGGTGATAACGCCTCTATTCCCTCTGATTCCCCTGACGCTATGCCTATGCAGGGTGACAGCCGAGAGAGGGAAAAACATCCACTCTGAAGTGTGGCGAGCCCTGAGACGGTTTGCTATGGCCATGTGGTGATGTGCTACTTATTGATTGTTTTCCTGTGAAGGAAACCAATTCAGGGTACAAGGATTAGGCGAGAGATACAATAGCACTGTTGGCGTAAGACACCAGATAGCTGTCCGGGGCCTAGTCCGACAGGACCTGCCCCCTTCACCTTCTTCAGGAACAGAGAATTAGTGTAAACACATACTTCATGTTCCCTGGCTCTAATAAAGGACGCAGCACAATCCTCTAGTAATGGAGCCGATTTCCCAAAAGACAAAAATGTACAAACACATAATAGGATACCAGGCCTACTGTTCCCAAGCTACCACAGTCCATCACCAGTGGGGCGACTGCGCATGCGTGAAAATCTTCCCCAGCCTGTAAGGATGTCCTAGGTGACGAGGAACCTCGCTCACCTGAGGGACTGATGACCTCTAGTGGTGCAACGAGGAATCTCCTTTTTTTTTTTGCTCTGCTTTTGGCCAGGTGCCTGGATGCAACAGGAATGGCGCTTCATGGCAACTGGTGTTCTGTCGTCCTGTTCCTCTTGGAACTAAGCAGGATGGAGGGATGGCAAACACGTCGACATCCTGCCCCGGTTGGAACATTGTAGCCGGTGGAGAGCTATAACAGGGGGGGTGAAGTGCAGCTCTCAATACTATTACTGTTGTTACAAAACCAATAACTAGCCTACTGATTTTGCTGCTCTCATTATGTCTAGAGGTCTTAGACATAGCTACATGGTCCGTGGCCTGATTTGATGTGTGCATAGATGTGAGAAGTAAACGTATGTGACCAGGTGTTGAATGCATGTACCTGGGAGACAGCAACCTTGTCTTAGGTCCAGTTGAGTCATGACTCTCATGGTCCGCCAGTCCAAGGTCATTATTATTTGTTCAGATGATGACGAAACAGAAATATATCCAAAAAGGAAAAAATGCACAAAGGCATCCCAAAAATTAAAGGTAATACAAAACAAACAAAGGCAGGCTGAGTGGCTTCTTGCCACCTCTCTCACACAATCCACCTGATTGCTCCCACCTGTCGATTTATCAAGCCGCAGCACCTGGACTTGGTTGCTGCTGCACCTAGCGATGAGATGGGGAAGTGTGTAATGGTAGTGTCTAATTATGCTCCTAAAACCTAACCAAGCTAACTTATTCCATAACACCTTCCGCCAACAATAAACTAAAATAACTCAGTCACCAATATCTATACTGAACAAAAATATAAATGCAACATGTAAAGTGTTGGTCCCATGTTTCATGAGCTGAAGTAAAAGATCCCAGAAATGTGTCACACGCACAAAAAGCGTATTTCTCTCATTTTCTCTCAAAGCTTGTGTTGTGATATCACTTTCCTGAACATTTTTGTGTCAACCAGGGAAAATAAATCCATAGTGCCTTTGCGTGGTAGGCTAGGGCACATATCAAACTTCTCATCGGGTCTTGTTTGACTGATACCCAGCCTTATCTCCGAAGTATACCGCAAACTAATCATATTTAGATGTGGAGGAAAGTTCACTTCAGAGGTAAGATAGCGTTTCTTAATAATGCGTTCAGTATTACCCTGTGCTATGGGCAACAAGATAGTAAAAATACACAGTGATGATCAGATAAAGCAACATCAACAATAGAGGATATGTCAATAGAAAGACCCTTAGTAATAACCGGGTCTGGGAATGGCCGGGTGGGCCCAGTAACATGTTGGATAAAGTCCATAGAGCTCAAAAAATGCATACTGTAAATTCAATGGCTTTGGAGTCAGTCTATTTGTCAACATGAATATTAAAATCGTCCAACATATTGATTTTATCATAGTTCTCAGGAACAAGAAACAGTAGTTCAGATAAATCAGTAAAGAAAGTGGGGCAGTGCTTTGGTGTCCTATACAGGGTTATGGCCAGCACTGGTGGCTCACATTTAAACTATAGCATGACGCTCAAAAGATCCAAATACACCAAACAAAAAGTCCTTACAGCTGAGAGCATGAGTAAAAATAGAGGCTGTCCCCCCCACCCTTTTTTCCTTTTCTGATAGAGTATGAAAAGATGTAGTCCGGGGGGGAGGGGGGCTTCAGTAAGAGCAGCACTACAGTCTGATGACAGCCATGTTACAGTGAGATACATGCAATCAACTTTGCGCTCAGTTATGAGGTCATTCACGAGAAAGGTTTTACTTGTGATTGCTCTAACATTTAAAAACGCCATATTCAAGGAGTGTGGTCCAGTCTGCCCCTGAGGCATCTGCCTCGAGGTAACCAATGGAATAACAACCAAATTATTAATGTTACAACTGCGTTTTCTGACAGTCTCCAATCTATCAGAATGGTTGTGTCAAACCCTGATGTGTTTCTCCTGTCCTTGTGCTTGTCTCCACCCCCTCCAGGTGTCACCCATCTTCTCCATTATCCCCTGGGTATTTAAACCTGTGTTTCATGTCTGTCTGTGCCAGATCGTCTTGTATGTTCCAAGTCAACCAGCGTGGTTTTTGCCGTGCTCCTGCCTTTTCTATTCTCTTTTGCTAGTCCTCCCGGTTTTGACCCTTGCCTGTTTTCTGGACTCTGTACCCACCTGCCTGACCATTCTGCCTGCCCTGACCTCGAGCCTGCCTGCCACACTGTACCTCCTGGACTCTGAACTGGTTTTGACCTTTTGACTGTCCACAACCACTCTCTTGTCTACCTCTTTTGGATTATTAATAAATATCAAAGACTCAAACCATCTGCCTCCCGTGTCTGCATCTGGGTCTCGCCTTGTGCCCTTATAGGTAGGAGATAACAGCTTGTATAAATTCACTAGAAATCACATTTTATTGGTCACATACACATGGTTAGCAGATGTTAATGCGAGTGTAGCGAAGTGCTTGTGCTTCTAGTTCCAACAGTGCAGTAATATCCAACAATTCTCCAACAACTACCAAATACACACAAATCTAACAATTCCCAAACAACTACCTAATACACACAAATCTAACAATTCCCCAACAGCTACCTAATACACACAAATCTAAAGGGGTGAATGAGAATATGTAGATGTGAGTGTATGGATGAGCGATGGCCGAGCGGCATAGGCAAGGTGCAGTAGATGGCATAAAATACAGCATATACATGTGATATGAGTATTGTAAGATATGTAAACATTATTAATGTGGCATTATTTAAAGTGGCATTATTTAAAATGACTAGTGATCCATTTATTAAAGTGTCCAGTAATCGGGTCTCAATGTGGGAAGCAGCCTCTCTGAGTTAGAAATTGCTGTTTAGTAGTCTGATGGCCTTGAGATAGAAACTGTTTCTCAATCTCTCGGTCCCAGATTTGATTTCCTGTACTGACCTCGCCTTCTGGATGATAATGGTGTGAACAGGCAGTGGCTCGGGAGGTTGTTGTCCTTGATTATCTTTTTGGCCTTCCAGTGGCATCTGGTGCTGTAGGTGTCATGGAGGGCAGATAGTTTGCCCCCGGTGATGCGTTGTACAGACCGCACCACCCTCTGGAGAGCCTTGCAGTTGAGGGCGGGGCAGTTGCCGTGCTAGGCTGTGATACAGCCGGACAGGATGCTCTCAATTGTGCATCTGTAAAAGTTTTTCAGAGTTTTGGGTGACAAGCCAAATTTCTTCAGCCTCCTGAGATTGAAGAGGTGCTGTTGTGCCCTCTCCACCACACTGTCTGTGTGGGTGGACCATTTCAGATTGTCATTGATGTGTACGCCCAGGAACTTTCCACCTTCTCCACGGCTGACCCTTTGATGTGGATATGGGGTGCTCCCTCTGCTGTTTCCTGAAGTCCACGATCATCTCCTTTGTTTTGTTGACGTTGAGTGTGAGGATGTTTTCCTGACACCACACTCCGAGTGCCCTCACCTCCTCCCTGTAGGCTGTCTCGTTGTTGTTGGTGATCATGCCCACTACTGTTGTGTCATCTGCAAACTTGATGATTGAGTTGGAGGTGTGCAGTTGTGGGTGAACAGGGAGTACAGGAGAGGGCTGAGCACACACCTTTGTGGGGCCCCAGTGTTGAAGGTCAGTGAAGTGGAGTTGTTGTTTCCTACCTTCACCACCTGGGGGCGGCCCGTCAGAAAGTCCAGGACCCAGTTGCACAGGGAGGGGTTGAGACCCAGGGCCTCCAGCTTGATGAACTTGGAGGGTACTATGGTGTTGAATGCTGAGCTGTAGTCAATGAACAGCATTCTTACATAGCTATTATTTTTGTCCAGATGGGATAGGGCAGTGTGCAGTGTGATGGTGATTGGGTCATCTGCTGACCTGTTGGGGCGGTATGCAAACTGAAGTGGGTCTAGGGTGGCCGGTAAGGTGGCAGTGATATGATCCTTGACTAGCCTCTCAAAGCACTTCATGATGACAGCGTTGAGTGCTATGGGGCGGTAGTCATTTAGTTGTTATCGTTGCCTTCTTGGGTACAGGAACAATGGTAGCCATCTTGAAGCATCTGGGGACAACAGACTGGGATAGGGAGCGATTAAATATGACCGTAAACACACCAGCCAGCTGGTCTGCGCATGCTCTGAGGACGTGGCTAGGGATGCCGTCTGGGCCAGCAGCCTTGCGAGGGTTAACATTTTTAAATGTTTTACTCATGTCAGCCACTGAGAAGGAGATGGGGGACAGCAGACATTGTTAGCAAGATGCGACGGTGGCACTGTATTATCCTCAAAGCGGGCAAAGAAGGTGTTTAGTTTGTCTGGAAGCGTGACGTTGGCATCTGTGATGTGGCTGTAGATTTCCTGTAGACCCTGCCACATACGTCTCGTGTCTGAGCCGTTGAATTGCGACTCCACCTTGTCCCTGTACCGGCATTTCGCTTGTTTAATTGCCTTGCGGAGGGAATAACTACACTGTTTATATTCAGCCATATCGCCAGACCTCTTTCCATGGTTAAATGCGGTGGATCACAGTTTCACTTTTTCGCGAATGCTGCCATCCATCCACGGTTTCTGGTTAGGGTAGGTTTTAATAGTCACAGTGGTTACGACATCTCCAATGCACTTATTTATAAACGCACTCACCGAGTCAGCGTATAGATCGATGTTGTTCTCTGAGGCTGACTGGTACATATTCCATCCCATGTGATCAAAACAATCTTGGAGCGTGGCTTCCGATTGGTCAGTCCAGCGTTGAATGGTTCTCATCCCTGGTACATCCTATTTGAGTTTCTGGCCATAAGCCGGGACAAGCAAGATGGCGTCATGGTTGGATTTGCCGAAGGGAGGGCGGGTGACGTCTTTGTATGCATCGCGGAAGTTAGAGTAGCAGTGGTCGAGAGTATTAGCCCTACGTGTAGTGCAATCAATATGCTGATAAAATGTAGGTAACAATGATCTCAAATTTGCTTTGTTAAAATCCCCCCTCCGGGTATACAGCTTCCAGTTTACATAGAATCGAGTGATGTTCCTTCAGGGCCGTCTTGGTGTTCACTTGAGGGGTGTTCGCTGTGACTGTAACGGAAGAGAATTCTCTTGGTAGGTAGAATGGCTGGCATTTGATTGTAAGGAATTCTAGGTCGGTTGAGCAGGACTTGAGTTCCTGTGTGTTGTTGTGATCGCACCATGTGTTGTTAATCATAAAGCATACACCCCTGCCCTTCCTCTTCCCAGAGAGGTGTTTATCTCTGTCGGCGCGATGCATGGAGAAGCACAGTGACTGGACCGATTCCAACAACATATGCCGAGAGAACCATGTTTCTGTGAAACAGAGAATGTTACAGTAGGCGGAGATAATGGAACATAAATTAGGTTACTCACAATAACCATAGTGCCATTTCTATAGGAGTTGATATGTTTTCCAAGTCCTCTGTTGCTTACTCTGACAGGGAGAACTGGAGTACTACCAAACCCTGTCCGTCAGTCTCTAAAACAGTTTGCGATGTTGCTGGAAATAATCCTGGAACCACTGTGGTTAGGGTGAATCCCATCTCTTTTAAAAAGTGCTGGTTGCTCCTACATCAAATCAATTTTGTCACAAAAAAAATACATTCCTGTCATTGCAAAGTTTCTTCAGGTACTCGTTCAGGTCAAAGAGTCGGCTGAAACATTCTGAACCCCTTTGTCAGCATGGGAGGGGCCTAGAGATAATTATCGTCTTCCTTGTGCTAGCAAGTGTGTCTAAAAAAGGTTTGTAGTCCTCCGTCAGTTCTTCAGATCGCAAAAAAAGGAAGGTCGTTAAAACCTGTGTGTGTGACGATGGTGTCAATATTGGAGTAGTTGGCCAGAACCGTGGGCAGGAAGGGGTTGATGTCATGGACACGGGCTCCTGGGTAACAGTGGATTTTGATCGGTCCAGAGATCATAGGCAGGCCAAAATCTGTCACCATCGAGCTGCCCACAATTATGGTGTTCGTGATGGTATTTGGTAGGGGTGGTATACAGAAGATAGCCCTATTTAGTAAAAGACCAAGTTCATATTATGGCAAGAACAGCGCAAATAAGCAAAGAGAAACAACAGTCCATCATTACTTTAAGACATGAAGGTTAGTCAATCTGGAACATTTCAAGAACTTTTAAAGTTCCTTCAAGTGCAGTCGCAAAAACCATCAAGCGCTATGATGAAACTGGCTCTCATGAGGACCGCCACAGGAAAGGAAGACCCAGAGTTACCTCTGTTGCAGAGGATACGTTCATTAGAGTTAGCAGCCTCAGAATTTCCATCCCAAATAAATGCTTCACAGAGTTCAAGTAACAGACACATCTCAACATCAACTGTTCAGAGGAGACTGTGTGAATCAGGCCTTCATGGTCGAAATGCTGCAAAGAAACCACTACTAAAATACACCAATAAGAAGAAGAGACTTGCTTGGGCCAAGAAACACTAGCAATGCACGTTAGACCAGTGGAAATCTGTCCTGGTGACACTGTCAGTGATTTATTTAGAATTCAAGGCACACTTAACCAGCATGACTACCACAGCATTCTGCAGCGATACGCCATCCCATCCCAGATTTGCGCTTAGTGGGACTATAATTTGTTTTTCAACAGGACAATGACCCAAGACACCTCCAGGCTGTGTACAGTAAGGGCTATTTGACCAAGGAGAGTGATGGAGTGCTGCATCAGATGACCTGGCCTCCACAATCACCTGGCGTCAACCCAATTGAGATGGTTTGGGATGAGTTGGACCGCAGGGTGAAGGAAAAGCAGCCAACAAGTGCTCAGCATATGTGCGAACTTCTTCAAAACTGTTGGAAAAGCATTCCAGGTGAAGTTGGTTGAGAGAATGCCAAGAGTGTGAAAAGCTGTCAGGGTGGCTACATTGAAGAATCTCAAATATAAAATATATTTTGATTTGTCTAACACTTTTTTGGTTACTACATGATTCCATATGTGCTATTTCATAGTTTTGATGTCTTCACTATTATTCTACAATGTAGAAAACAGTAAAAATAAAGAAAAACCCTTGAATGAATAAGTGTGTCCAAACTTTTGACTGGTACTCTATGTATCTGTAAATGAATGCCTGTATATTTTTGATCACTTGTCATGTTTTTGTTTTTGTGCCAGCCCATTTTTGTCTTCTAACCCTTCTATAAAACATTTTATAGTCATGTTGATGTACTGTACTGAACTGTAGATCATTCTGTTATTATTTGCCTTAGTAATAGCACTAATCAAGGATTGATGTCAAACAGCATACATATGCTCTAGGATCTGCCGAACAGAGGACCTTCCAGCTGTCATAAACAACAGAGCGCTATGGCATGCCATCGTCTGGCATATTGCCCCATCATAAGCAAGTTAGCAAACTAGTAGTGGAAATAATTTAAGATAATCCATCATGAGACCATGTACAGATGGCGCTTGTCACTATCACTAACTAAATTGTTGCATCTATATTTGATCATTTTCACAAACCTAGTTGAGAACTATTCTTTTAATAGCTTAACTTACCACTAATGTAATATAAAATATATATATATTTAGTAATTAAATATGTATAACTGTGTGCTGTATGTGTTCAGTAGTGTGGCGGTTGTGGTCTGTGAGTCAGAGCTCTGTGAGACAGTGAATAGAGCTCCACACCCTAAAGGGAGGGAGGAGGTTCACTGCATTCCTGTCCACATGCTTCCAAGCCGAAACAGTTCGGTAGAATTCGTGCATATATATTGTTATGATAACATTTTGTGATCTTTCTGTTCGTTTTGGACTTCGGCAAGGGTTTTTCGGCTGTTCGGGCACACAACAGTTTTTCTAGAGGTAACCCGAAGTTCGGAGCCGAAGTCTACGCCCCTTCATAGGTGATTGGTCAACAGTAGGGATTCTTCAATACAGTCTTTGTTGCCATTCAACGAGAGACGGCTCGTTTTCATGCACTTTAAAAAAAAATTAAACACTGCACCAAACATCTTAGTTAGATGCAACATTGCGTGACTAAAATCTCTATGGCAAAACATCAAAATGAATTATAGATTTCTTGAGTTATCTTAGATACATTTTGAATATCTTGAGGAAGTGTATACTGGCTACGGCGTCTCAAAATGGACAACCAGTACTGTTGCCGCTTTTTCTCGTTTTTCAAGTGAAGTTCTTTTAAAGGAGTATGCGAGCACACTCGTTCAATTCAGCTAGCCGAGTTCAACTAAGAGCCAGCCGAACTGAAGCATGCTGACGCATTAAGTGCTTGTGTGTTTAGGTCTGTTTTCAGGATCCCTGACCAGGCCCTACCTTGATTTCAGGACCACAGTGTTTGTATGTTAGTGTGTGTTAAAACATCACATTGGAGGGGATGTGGACCAGCAATCCACATACACCTATTGACCTAAACCTAGTACTGTAGTCCTTATTCTGTCCCTGACTTCCTCCATCCTGCTCTGTGTGTGACGTGGTGAGGTTGGACCCAGGTCCAGAGAAGAGACCAGACAAGGAATCCAAGGATAAACATAATACTTTACTGAGAAACGGTAACCGCAGGATCACAGTACACTTGAAAAACAACAAACACTAAGTCTCAAAAACTCACACAGGAAACGAACACACAAGGTCAACAATTCAAGCTTCTGTAAAGGACAACAGAAAACACACCTCTTTTAATATCAATAATTTTTATGATCATTTATTTGAATTGCGCGCCCTCCAGTTTCACCGGACGTTGTCCCTCTAACAGGAAAATCATAACGAGTAATAGGACACACCCGAGGGTCGTTAATGTCTCTAGGACGGTCTCTGCCGCCTTCTGGTGACAGGTGGAACCATGAGGGGAACCCCCCCCCCCCTTCTAGGAGTCCCATAGTTGGTTGAAGTCCCGAACATGTCCCGGATCCAGGATGTCCCGGGCAGGCACCCACGCCTGCTCCTCGGGGCCGTAGCCCTCACAGTCCACCAGGTACTGCAGGGTGCCTTGGACCCGACGAGCCTCCAACAGACGCCGGGCAGTGTAAGCCGGGCGACCATCAAGTCGAGGGGGGCGGAGGGGCAGGTGCGGGGGAAGAGAAGGGACTAATCCTTACCAGCTTGAGACGGTAGACATGGAAGGACATGGGATGCTGGAGATGATAGGTGACTGGGTTGATGCAACTCAGGATCTTGAATGGTCAGTGGACGAGTTCGGGAGTGTGTTGTGAGCATATTCTGCCCAGACGAGGAAATTGCTCCAGTTACTGGCCTGGGTGACGACGAAACAGCAGAGGAACTTCTCCAGCTCCTGGTTGGCCAGCTCCGTTTGCCCATTTGACTGTGGGTGGAACACCGAGGAGAGACTCACCGACAGCCCCAACAGGGAGCAGAAGGCTTTCCAATACCGTGCGACGAACAATGTCCTGGCGAAGTCCATGTAGTCGAAAGACAAGGGTAATCATGAGATCAGCGGTCTCTTTTGCTGAGGGAAACTTGGGTAAGGCGATGAAATGGGCTGCCTTGGAAAACCGATCGACGACCACCAGGATAGTGTTAAGCCCTTGGGATTGGGGTAACCCTGTGGTAAAGTCTATTGACAGGTGGGACCAGGGCCGGCTGGGGATAGGCAGAGGTTGGAGCAACCCAGCCGGCCGCTGTTGTGAGGACTTGCTTTGGGCACGAGAGGAAGCAGGCCGTAACGAAGGATCTCACATCCTCAATCATGTAGGGCCACCAGAATTTCCGCCTCAGGAACTCCAGTGTCCGATTAACCCCTGGACGGCAAGTTAATTTAGAGGAGTTTCCCCATTGTAGTACTCAGGAACGGGCTGATCGTGGAACATAAAGTTTGTTAGTGGGACCCCCACCGGGGTCAGGTTCTCGGATCTGGGCTTGTTGGACCGTGGTCTCAATACTCCATATCAAGGGGGCCACAATGCGGAAGCTGGGGATGATGGGCTCAGAGTCCCCCTCCTTGTTAGAGACACCGTATTGGCGGAACAGGGCGTCTGCTTTCTGATTCTTGGATCCCATGAAGTTGAACCTGTTAAAGAACAGAGCCCACCTAGCCTGGTGAGCGTTCAACTTCTTGGCTTGTTGAATGGCGACAAAGTTCTTATGGTCCGTCCAGATCACGAAAGGATGAGGTGCCCCCTCCAACCAGTGTCTCCACCCCTCAAGGGCCCACGTAACTGCCAAGAGCTCCCAGTTGCCTACATCATAGTTGCGTTCCACTGGCGAGAACCGCTTGGAGAGAGTTTCTTATCCCCCTCGTTCCGCTGTGAGAGGACCGCCCCTGCTCCAGTGTCCAAGGCGTCCACCAAGGGACGGGTAGGATCAGGATGGACGAGGATGGGTCCGGAGGTGAAACGTCCCTTGAGCTCCACGAATTCTCTGTCAGCCTCGGGGCAAAAATGGTTCTGGGACATGCGGGTTAGGGCTGTGAGAGGTGCTGCCACCACCAAAGTTGCTTATAAAACGCCTGTAAAAATTGCCAAACCTGGATCGAGTCCAGGCTCTGTCACTGTCAGCTGCGGCGGGGAAACTCATGGGGCGGCACACAATTGGCACAGCGTCGTCTGGATTAGGGGAGGGTTTGGCAGGCAGAGATGTCTTTGTCCCATCGCACTCTAGCAACTCCTTTGGCGGGCTGGGCGCATGCATGCTGACACGGTCACCAGGTGTACGGTGTTTCCTCCAACACATTGGTGTGGCTGGCTTCCGGGTTAAACGGGCATTGTGTCAAGAAGCAGTGCGGCTTGGTTGGGTCGTGTTTCAGAGGACGCATGGCTCTCAATGTAGTTCTCATCATATTTGCGCCTCTTCTGGTCCAACGTCCCTGTCTGTTGTTCGTGCTTTCCCGAGTAAGGGGGCAGTAGCTCTTCGGCTGCATCAGATTCACAACTGTCAGTGTCCATGCTAGCTGGGCTAACAACAAATGTAGAATTACTGATGCAAGCATTGGATGTGCTCGTGAAAGCAGAACACCTTGTGTCGTCGACAGGTGCAGGTATAGTACTGTTGGTAGTAGCAGTACTACAGGTAGAGCTGGTATGTGTCTATATGGACGTGCGCCTTACTTAATGGACTGTTTGAAAATATGAATTATTATTTTTGTATTTTTTGTAAAAAAAATTGGAGTACCCCCGACAGCATTGAGCGTGCCCCTGGGGGTAAGCGTACCCCAGTTTGGGAATACCTGATGTAGGCGATCATGGCCCGATCGGTGTGGAATGAGGAGGACTGTAGCTCGGACAGAGTAACCCATTGCATCCTCCCGAGTGGCCGTCATACCGCTCGGGGGCTAGGATCTTGGGTTCCCGGTGCAGGTTCCCTGGAGGAACTATGGTAACGCCTGTAGCACTGGGGTGATGAGACTTGGGCATTGGCTTCTCCTTGGTTGGGGTTGGGTTATGGTTGGAGGGAATCGGTAAGTGCCCGGAGAGTTGTTCTTGCTGCTGCCCCAGCAGTGCTCATTGGTGGGTTATAGCATTCTGGATCTGGGTGATCTCCTCTGGGGCCATGTTGAGACAGAAGCTTGCTGTGACGAGATGAGGTTGGACCCAGGTGCAGAGAAGAGACCAGACTAGTAATCAATAGTTAAGGATAAACATAATACTGTACTGAGAAAAGGTAGCCGCAGGATCACAGTACACTTGAAAAACAACAAACACTAAGTCTCAAAAACGTACCACAGGAAACGAACGCCCACAGTAAACAATTCAAGCTTCTGCGAATGACAACAGAAAACACACCTCTTTTAACAGGGAAATCATAATGAGTAAATAGGACACACCTGAGTGACGTTAATGTCACTAGGACGGTCTCTGCCGCCCTCTGGTGACAGGTGGAACCATGAACCTATAGCTTTCACTTTCTTTCTCTCGGCCTTGATGTTACATGTTGTATCTCTGTATTCAGAGGCAGAGCCTAGAGGAAGTTGCTTGTCTGCTCAGATACTGCAACCACACAGCCGTTGCTCTCTGCATTTGGAGCCAAGCACAAACAAATCTGTATTGCAAAATGGCCTGGCCCCTCGTTTCTGTTGAGGCTATATCGATCTACTGCTGCCCTCCTAGGTTGGGCTCCTGGACTCAGGTCAGCTGTCCCTGTTGTGTTTCTGAGTGGGTGGAGTCCCTGGTCCTCATCCAGCTGTCAAACAACGTCTAGCCTGTCACCAAGATTTGGCTCATCTCCCTGATTGAGGCATCCGAGAGAGACGGAGGTGAGAGGTCAGGTTAGCTAGGATCAGCACCAGAGCAGAGGTCTGACTGTTCTTCAATTGTTGTTTCTTTTGTTCCAACTCAGTACTATTACGTATTAACCAAATCTGATTTAGCTGATTTACCTGTGCTTGATTATTTGTTTATTAGTTGAGTCTCTAGTTTCAAAGTGGTTAACACACATCTAGTGACTGCTTTATTCAAATGAGCTACGCCTGTTGAAATGTTGCACAGATCCCACTCTGGAACTTTGATTTGCCCTGTAGAGTTATGTTCAACAATATATAGACATTTTTTATATGTTCAATATTCATGTTTATATTTTTCAATATTCATAAATGTATGTAAGAATTGTGTTATTAAAATCAAAATACCACTCATATTACAGAGCAAGCGGTAAAGCTTCATATGACACCGACGTACTGTTTGTGCGCGTGTGTGCTACTGTATTCTGTTTACCTCAGCATGTTCTGTCTTCTATGTCATGATCTTGCTTAGCTAAGCTGTTCTGCAGCAGAGCAGAGCACCACCTCTGGCTGATCATTTCAGTGTTCTCTCCTGTCCTCTCTCACTGCTCTGTGATCTGCATTTGTGAGTGATAAAGTGCACCTTCCCTCTGCATGACCAGCAGAGATTGAATGACATCGTTTGGTACCCTAGGAAGCCGATATGGAGACAGCCTCTCGCTAAACAACAACAACAACATACAGTAAACACAAACACACACACACAAACATTTACTCCTTTGCCTTACTAAGGATCTCTCTCTTCATGTGA
This sequence comes from Salmo trutta, assembly GCF_901001165.1. Taxonomy (NCBI): domain Eukaryota; kingdom Metazoa; phylum Chordata; class Actinopteri; order Salmoniformes; family Salmonidae; genus Salmo; species Salmo trutta. Next base: position 10,289,189 of record NC_042963.1, on the reverse strand, counting down.
AGATGCAATCCAGTCTTATTTTGCAGGCACCTTAAAGTTTTACTTCAGTTTTCGAGACTTCTACACCTGAGTCCTGGTGCCCTGGCTTCCTAGGCCTGGTCCTGACCTTTCTTCTGCTGGAGGTGGTTCAGGTGGTGGAGTGGTGACGGAGCAGGCGGGGAGGGGTGATGGAGGAGGAGGAAGATGACGGACCCTGTCAGCGGTCACATGGTACAGGCTGTGTTCAGCATCATAGAATGGACTAGAATGGACATGAACCTTCTTATGACGGGACAAAGGTCAGACATTTTGGTTAGAGAGTTGGTCAAATCCCCGAGCTGTACCTTGTCCCCGAGCTGACAAAGTACAAATCTGTCGTTCTGCCCCTGAACAGGCAGTTAACCCACTGTTCCTAGGCTGTCATTGAAAAGAAGAATTTGTTCTTAACTGACTTGCCCAGTTAAATAAAGATTCATTTATTCATCCTATTTCATCCTTCTGCAAGATATAGTCCCAACACAAGTCTAGGGTTGCTACCCAAGCCGGCTGGTCGTTCTTTCTATCGGTTTGTTTGCCAGAGACGCGACCCAGTCCTTCAGTCTATTTGATCTGTATCTATGGACGTTTGTTTTAAATGTCCTATCGCCATTATGGCTGGCAACGTTCTCATCCCTTGCTTGCTAGCTAGCCAACTACTGTACGGCTAACTTACAGTAATGTCAAAAACTGCAGAATAACAGCAAAGTAGCTGCATTTGCATTTGTTTAAGCTGTTTTCTAGTGACATTTATTTGGATACATCCATAACAATGAGCTAATGAGGCACGATTTCGCACCTCGATGGCATAGAAGAATGTGCTCACTCGTCAGGACACTGTTGTTCAGAGGAACTAGCCAACAACACAGTTAACACAATCACTTCAAAATGAAGCTGTAAAGATTTCAAACTAGCTGCACTTTGTTTCGTTTTACTTTTTTCAATTGACATTTCTTTATACATATCCATAAAAATGATACCAGCTGATTCATGATTACGATTGGCTGAGAAAAGCTGCCTGCCTGTCTGTCTCGTTCCGACAGCTGGAGATCGGATTTGAATATTGAAACAATGTTGCAAATGAGACAGACATTAAGGTTTATACAAATCTCCGCTGTTGAAAACTAAATGTCAGTCTAAAAGAAATGTGAGATAATGTCTAGATGTTTTTTATAGTGGAGATCAAGTTTATAAATTGCCTGGCTGGGCTGATGAGACAGTGGATTACACAGTCGACTGGAACAGAGTAAATAGGCATTTTAACGTCATAGATTTAGCCGGTGGGACACGTTCAATGAGGGCACTATCGAAAGTACGTATGCATAAATCATCAGATATATTTTTACGTGGTTTGGAAAATAACATACAGTATACTTGGTTTTACTTGCATTAAGTACCTACAGTGGCAAGAAAAAGTATGTGAACTCTTTGGAATTGGTCATAAAATTTGATATATCTCTTCATCTAGGCCACAACAATCGACAAACACAATCTGCTTAAACTAATAGCACACAAACAATTACACATTTTCATGTCTTTTTTGAACACACCGTGTAAACATTCACAGTGCAGGGTGGGGAAAGTATGTGAACCCTTGGATTTAATAACTGGTTGACCCTCCTTTGGCAGCAGTAACCTCAACCAAACGTTTTCTGACGGATCAGACCTGCACAACGGTCAGGAGGAGTTTTGGACCATTCTTCTTTATAAAACTGTTTCAGTTCGGCAATATTCTTGGGATGTCTGGTGTGAACTGATCTCTTGAGGTCATGCCACAGCATCTCTATTGGGTTGAGGTCAGGACTCTGACTGGGCCACTCCAGAAGGTGTATTTTCTTCTGTTGAAGCCATTTTGTTGTTGATTTACTTCTGTATTTTGGGTGGTTGTCCTGTTGCATCACCCAACTTCTGTTGTGCTTCAATTGGCGGACAGATAGCCATACATTCTCCTGCAAAATGTCTTGATAAACTTGGTCATTCATTTTTCTGTCGATGATAGCAAGCTGTCCAGGCCCTGAGGCAGCAAAGCAGCCCCAAACCATGATGCTCCCTCCACCATACTTTACAGTTGGGGTGAGGTTTTGATGTTGGTGTGCAGTGCCTTTTTTTATCCACACATAGTGTTGTGTGTTCCTTCCAAACAACTCAACTGTAGTTTCATCTGTCCACAGAATATTTGGCCAGTAGCGCTGTGGAACATCCAGGTGCACTTTTGCGAACTTCAGATGTGCAGCAGTGTTTTCTTTTGGACAGCAGTGGCATCGTCCGTGGTGTCCTCTCATGAACACCATTCTTGTTTAATGTTTTACATATTGTAGACTCGTCAAGAGAGATGTTAACATGTTCCAGAGATTTTTGTAAGTCTTTAGCTGACGCTTTAGGATTCTTCTTAACCTCATTGAGCTTTCTGTGCTGTGCTCTTGCAGTCATCTTTGCAGGACGGCCACTCCTAGGGAGAGTAGCAACAGTGCTGAACTTTCTCCATTTATAGACAATTTGTCTTCCCGTGGACTGATGAACATCAAGGTTTTAAGAGATACTTCTGTAACCCTTTCCAGCTTTATGCAAGTCAACAATTCTTAATCTTAGGTCTTCTGAGATCTCTTTTGTTCGAGGCATGGTTCACATCAGGCAATGCTTCTTGTGAATAGCAAACTCAAATTTTGTGAGTGTTTTTTATAGGGCAAGGCAGCTCTAACCAACATCTCCAATCTTTTCTCATTGATTGGACTCCAGGTTAGCTGACTCCTGAGTCCAATTAACTTTTGGAAAAGTCATTAGCCTAGGGGTTCACATACTTTTTCCAACCTGCACTGTGAATGTTTAAATTATGTTTTCAATATAGACTAGAAAAACAAATTAATTTCTGTGTTATTCGTTTAAGCACACTGTTTGTCTATTGTTGTGAAATTTGATGACCAATTTATGCAGAAATCCAGGTAATTACAAAGGGTTCACATGCTTTTTCTTACCACTATAGCAGACACCACAGTTTCAAATCAAATCAAATTTATTTATATAGCCCTTCGTACATCAGCTGAAATCTCAAAGTGCTGTACAGAAACCCAGCCTAAAACCCCAAACAGCAAGCAATGCATGTGAAAGAAGCACGGTGGCTGGGAAAAACTCCCTAGGAAAAACTCCTGAGAAAGGCCAAAAACCTAGGAAGAAACCTAGAGAGGAACCAGGCTATGAGGGGTGGCCAGTCCTCTTCTGGCTGTGCCGGGTGGATATTATAACAGAACATGGTCAAGATGTTATAATGTTCGTAAATGACCAGCATGGTCAAATAATAATAATCATAGTAGTTGTCGAGGGTGCAACAAGCACGTCCGGTGAACAGGTCAGGGTTCCGTAGCCGCAGGCAGAACAGTTGAAACTGGAGCAGCAGCATGGCCAGGTGGACTGGGGACAGCAAGGAGTCATCATGCCAGGTAGTCCTGAGGCATGGTCCTAGGGCTCAGGTCCTCCGAGAGAAAGAAAGAAAGAGAGAAAGAGAGAATTAGAGAGAGCATATTTACATTCACACAGGACACCGGATAAGACAAGAGAATACTCCAGATGTAACAGACTGACCCTAGCCCCCCGACACATAAACTACTGCAGCATAAATACTGGAGGCTGAGACAGGAGGGATCAGAAGACACTGTGGCCCCATCCGATGATACCCCCGGACAGGGCCAAACAGGCAGGATATAACCCCACCCACTTTGCCAAAGCACAGCCCCCACACCACTAGAGGGATATCTACAACCACCAACTTACCGTCCGAAGACAAGGCCTAGTATAGCCCACAAAGATCTCCACCACGGCACAACCCAAGGGGGGGCGCCAACCCAGACAGTATCTCCATACAGGTGAAAGTTTTTTACAGATAAACCAATATTGTTAATGCAAATAGTGTAAAGAACCAGACCAAGAATCCATCCTTTGTTATGTCCAGAAAACCTGATTTAACACCATCATTAAATACACGCTGTTGTCACGACTGTCCTTGTGTGATCCAAATGGGCAGATCAGGTTTGCAATGAATAAACTTCCACCAGACCCCCTCTCACCCACAGAGTGGAGGAGGGAACTGGTGTGGGTGGGTTTTGACACCTCACGCCCTGTCTTAAATTAAGGTAGAAGAAGACTCTCTCCCTCCCTCTTTAAATGCTCATAGGAATGTACCTTTGTTTCACAGACAGTTTTCCCGCCGAAACTCTAACACATTCAAAAGCAAATACTGGAACAATATTTCTAACATAAGAATGTGGGGAATGGTCAGAGATTATCTATATAAAACTAATGTCATATTAGTTTTTATTTTGTGATGTCATTTTGTGATGCTCCTTAACAACATCACAGAGATCAGAGCAGATGCGTACAACATTTGTAAACTCTTCCAGAAACCCTTCTCAGCCCCTGTGTGCAACATGGGAGTGTGGCAGGGCAGGTGGTATTAAGTGAAGGAATTTGAAAATGTGAACAGAGAGCGAATTTTACTGCAAATTAGCTATGTAGATAAATCTGGTAAATAAATAGATGTGAGCAGCATGTAGTGGTCAATGTTATTTTCAAATCCGTGCCCATCTATGTCACTATGCACATGTCTGTATTTGCTCCTGTCCTTGTATGTGCCTGTAACCATATTATTGTATGCCTGTGTATGTTTCAGACAGGGTTTGAGGTTCTGGGCTTTGTCTCAGTCATGTCTAACGGCTGGCTGCTGCCTCCTCAGGTTAGGCAGTTCTGTCTGGAGGGAGGGATCAGTGGCAAGAACATCATACTCTTCACCATCCTGGTCGAGGTACAGTACGAGGGAGAGGTTCAGGGTTGGGAAGCCATCCTGATGGAGGTACAGTACGTTGTTACTGTTCATCGTCTGCCCAACTGTTTGTCAGCATAAGTCCAGTACATAATTTATTTTAAAATGGTTTGGTATAGAAGAGTGAAAATTGGAACGTTGTATATCAGCACAATACCATATTGATCGATTTGGGACAAAAGCGTGAAAATTGGCACACTTGTATAATTCACGCTGAACAAAACCTGATATTGTGCCATTTCAGCAAAAACCCAGTGTAAAGCATGTAGCGCTCCCTGGGGCTATATAGACCCAACACAGTGGAAGCCATGACCCAAAACAACAATACTGGTAAATGCAATTTCACCATTGACCTATAGGAGGCGCTACAGGTCGAACTGGGGCTTTGATTAAATTACACTTCATCAGCTTTTGTTCAGTGTGAAAATTACACAAGTGTGCCAATTTTCACGCTTTTGTCCCCAATCGATCAATATGGTATTGTCCTGATCCTGGTCAAGATGATTCAAGCCTTTATGATCCAAGACGAGCATGACTGGGTGAGAATAAAGAGGGAACAGATTGAGATCACTCTCTGCAAGGTCTTGAGCAGCAGCTGAGAGTGATCAGATTTAGAGTAATCGTTAATTATATAGAAAAGACCTGAATCTTATGGAACAATCAGCTCAATGACAAACATCTCCCTTTGACTCCTGTAGAAGCTATGAAGGCTGTGGAACCCCTGAGGGTGTTCATGTTTCCCTTCCAGTGTTGTTCTGGAGACTCTGGACCTGGGGGCTCATTAGAACCAGCTGCCACGACAAAGACGGTGTTGATCCACAGACAAGTCTGGGAGCTGTGCCATGAGAGCCTGCTCTCCGCCCCAAGAAACTCTGTCAGTATCTCCCTCTGGAGGACTGCTTCAGTCGTAACTAGAGAGGTCTCTCATGTAACTAGAGAGGTCTCTCAGAGAAGGCCAAGGACTAAAGGGAAACGCAAAGAAGAAGAGCTAAGTTCATTGTGTTAATACAGCATTAGCATACTTTTTTTTTTCATTTTGCATATCATTTTGTAAAATGTTCCCACAGTGTATTCCATGTAATTTCACATTATCAGTGTTACATTGTACGCTTAACTTATAATAGGCACATCACAAATACAATGAGAGTACTTGATATCACATAATATATCTGTGCACTTCTACTTGAAGTTTACTATATTTAAAGCATTTGGATTGATGAGCTTTTGTTGGAATACATGTAGGCCTATCTATTACATATGTATCATCAGTATCTTTTAAAAATTAAGATTTCAGAACTGATGCAGTGTTGGATGAATGTAGATAGCAAGGCTGATGGTTGTACTTGATTTAGTATAGTTTACTTTGCCATCAAAAAATATTTGTACAGTATGCTCTAGTCAAAATGTACTGAAATTCACTTGGACTTTCATCTCTGACCTGCTAAAAAAAACAATGTCCCATGACAGTTTCAGAGGAGTAATAATACAATGGTTTATCCTTTCTATAGTACATATACACCATTAAATCACATCACACACCATATCTCTGGTTTAATCCATTTTAATAAATAAATACAAAAATAAATAAATCTCATTGAGACCTAGCGTTGGATTCAATCCGTAGCGCCTAAAATCAGCGTTATAGCGTGATTGAAATTTAAAGGTGAAATCTGCCATTCAAACAACAATGGCCACCCCACCACTGATTTGGTAAACAGCGGAGGGATGGGGCTGGAGAAATGTAAGCGCTCTCAAATTCATAGACTGAGCTATGGGTGCAAGGACTGACCAGCTATGAGATTAAAATGATGGTTAAAACTATGTTTGGAGGCTATACAATGTTTGTTTACAAACAAAGAGGTGTAAAAGGTTAAAATATATATTGTGATGGGGTACAACAGTTGAACTAAGCTCATTAGGCCTTTATAAGTTATATTCTTCAAGAATGAGTGGGTATATCACCAATTTAAAAGTCCAGAAATGGACCTAGCAATCGCAAATTGCCGTTTTAAATGCAATGCTTCCGCGGTAAACACTTCACATGTCGGCTCAATCGAAAAGGACTTACAAATTTCAACCGCGCTACAACGCTGATCTTCTGCGCTACAAATTGAATCCAGCCCTATAGTCATAGTTTAAATCAGGTTCAATGGGCCGACAGACAGACAGACACTTTCCAGGTAAGGTGACTCCAGGCTAGGTGTGGAGGAGACAGCTGGTTGGCGGAGTGGAATGGAGACCACCCCCCCATCCAATGACAGGAGAGGAAAGGAGACAGGGGAGGTTGAAGTGTCCATATCATATGAATGTGTGCCAGCTGAGGTTAGTGCTCTGTGTCCATCACTACACTCTTCTCTTCCACAGCGAGGGGGCTAAAAGTATGCCATTAATTCTGCTCTCATACAGTCCTCTGGGGATTCCACTGATGAGAAAGAACAAAGCTTTCTGAGGACTCTCATTCTATAACCCTTTCCAATAACATTTCTTCTTTGCATAATAGCTAGTTCGCATCTAGATTAGGATTTCTGATTTGGTCAAGTGGTATCTCTTAATAGTATGTATAGGTGTACTCTCAGAACAATAGACAGACAGAATACATATATACACAAATCACCAGGCAAGTCCAACAACAATATGCAGGGACACGGTTTGTTTGTTTAACGGCCCAGAGTACACTGAGGCATATGTGGTAAATAATACAGATTTAAATACAGGGATTTAATGTACAGTATCTTTCATCACTCATGAGACTGATTCATTCTGTCACACTTAGATACCACAAAACAATAGTTCTAATCACGCACCTGTGGATATGTCCTACGACAAAGAAACGGTTGTCCGACGAAATAAAAGGGTTCAATAGCATTAAAGATTTTTAAATCAAGTACATATACACACAACAATCTGGAAGACCTGCATTTCCGTAGTCGATATCATATCCATTTTCAAAAGTCTCTTGTATTAAACCCTGTCCAACAATTGTTTACAGATTTTGCTCTCCCTGCATTAGTCAGTTTAGGTCCCAAACTTTGCGACTGTACACCTCTCAGATTACCACTGACGTATCCAACCCCCAGCATTAAATGATACCATGCTTCCAGCTACATTGTCAATAGCATCAACCCTTTCATCAGTCCGCTGGCTGAGCTAATGTAGGCGGGCGGCTGAGGCAGGGAGTATAGCTGTCCCCTCTACAGCATGCATGATCTTCATGCTAGACATTCCAATTATAGCACTGTACTAGCAGGCCTCAGAGTGACAACATACCATACGCTGAAATGGGCTCTGTTTGAGATAAGCTAGTGCAAAATGAAGAGCTACGATATAAGCGATTTTAAAATAGCAATCAATACAAAGCTATATACTATATAGTGATAGTCTAAGAAGACTACACAAAAAGCAGTTAATAAACTTCAGTACGTAGCAGCACAAGAAGTTGAGTTATTTTCTCACAAAGGAAGCAGCAGTAGATGCTAAGTATAACGAGGTAAGGGCTACACAGATCTAACAAGAATTGTCTAGAAAATGTCTGAGGTCACAGTAAGATAGTTCAGTTCAGGTGCAGACTTCTAGTTCAGGCAGGACCCAGACTGCTCTGGTGTTTTGTGTTGAACTAGATGGATCGGTGACAGGCTCTGGCCTGGTGTGAGGCTGTCTTGAGGGGCCTGAGGAACCCTAGTTTGTGCCCCGCGGCCAGGCTATAAAGTGAGTGAGTGATGTGGGAGGTATAGGGAGGTAAAGCTACAGGTGGCCCCGCCTACAGCACGTGGCAGCAGTTGTACTGGGCGAAGGGCAGGAGTTTCTCCTTGGAGGTGGGCTGTATGTTGAAGGACAAGGCCTTCTCACAGAGGGGGAACTGCAGTAGGCGGTCTCGCAAGTTCACGTTCTTCCCCTTCCCAGGATCCAGTCTGACCGCAGGGTCGGTCCCTGCCTCTCTGAGCCCAAGAGGACCCTGTTGTGCAATATGGGATCTCTCCAACTGGAGCTCCTCCGGCGTTTCCCCCTCAGACTCTCCTCCTGGCCCACCCACCTTGCGTGTCGTCTCCACTCCATCAGGACCCAGGTCCACACAGTGGTTACGTGGCAGAGAGCGGGGTGAAGCGCTTGGAGTTGAACCCCCACCCTGCACCAGGAGCTTAGGCTTGGACTCTGTGGTGTTGTTGTTGTTTTCAAGCATAGTGTCTTCCTCCCCTTCCATGAGGTATGGGGTAGGAGGCTCTCGTTGCCCCCGACAACACTGCACCCGCCCTAGGCGAGACAGGCATGGAGGATGAGCTTTAGGAGTGAGTTGACTATCTACCACTGTCTGAACCAGGTTTTCTAAACCATTGATTGGCTGGTCTGAAGTCGCATGACTACCTAGCCTCAGTGGATCACATGACATGTCCTCTTCCTCCATGGGCTTTTCCTCTGACTCCACTGTACCCTGTTTCTGTCTGGCTGCCACCTGGTCAGGCTCCATATCTTTGTTGTGGCTGGAAACCCTGTCCTGCTGCTCCCTGTCCCCCTCCCCCCTCTCTGTCTCCAGTGCTTCCTTCACTGAGGTGGCCAACAGGCCTGTTTCCTCTCCCTGACCTGGGACTACTCTGACTGGGTGCCTCTGTGGAGCCTCTGGAGCTGAGAGCATGGGACTAGACTGTTCTGTAGACCCAGTGGTTGATACCAAGCCTACTATGTGAGGCAGTGCTTGAATGTTATGAAGTCCAACATGTGGTTTGACTGCCTCTTCCTCCTCCTCTTCTTCTTCCTCATCCTCTTCACAGATCAGCTGCAGGGCTCCCAGGCTTTTGACCTGCAAGGGTTCATCAGGGGGTGGGGGGTGCAGGGTGAGGCCCAGGCAGGGCCCTGTGCTGTACTCAGGGAAGGGGCTCTCTGTGCGACTTGGCTGTGGCTGGAGCAAAAGGGGCCTGTGGGCCAGGAAGTCCCCAGACTCTGACACCCCTCGGCGGGGACAGCCAGGCAGCAGTCTATGGAGCCCTCTCTGCTCCAGATCCAGAGGCTCAGACAGTGGCCTCCTGTAGAAGAGACAGGGACATTAGTAGTGTTCATGATCAGTTAGTGGCCTAGTATGTAATGTGACTGTCAGGGACGTGAATAGGTCTTACTGGAGTTGTGGTGGCTCAGCCCATGCTCTGTCGACTTTGGGCATCTCGCTGGGCTGCTCCTGCTTGTCTCTCAGGATGCGCTCCCCCAGCAGGTAATACGTGGCTGTGATGTGGTTGTATCGGCCTGCCTCTAGAGCCCTGGGTGCAACACAGTGATTGGTATACACTTAAAATAAAATAATGAACTATCAAAATCAACTACATCCATAACGCATAACACCAAACTCCCTAGCTTGAAAAACTTACAGATCTGTGGCAGGGTACAAAGGAAGAGGATAGAGATTGACTGAGAGAGAGAGAATATGGGAAGGAGAGGGAGATGTAGAGAAGTCCTCACTCTTGGATGGCGTTGCGGTCTGCAATGTTGCCACTGGTCATGGCCTGGAGGATGACCTCGTGTTCCTCTGGAGACAGGCTACGGTGGGAGGTGAGGGGGGCGGCACTGTGTCCCGCGGGCGAGGGGTCGACCCCTAGCAGCCAGGGGTGGTTCTCGATCTCCTGCAGGGAGGCACGGCTAGATGGATCCCTCTGCAGCATATGGGAGATCAGACTGAGAGAGAGAGAGAGAGAGAGAGAGAGAGAGAGAGAATTCATCACCGGTACAAGTGAGTGAAGTTCTCATGTACACTGATTCAGTAATTGACAGGCAAAGCACATAACCCCATATATCTGTGATAGGAGAGGGAATGAGATCAAATTGTCTATCTCATAGTTAATCAATATTTATGAGTGCCTGCAGACCTCAGACAGTCTTTAGGTGCATCCATGCAGGGCCAGGCAGATCATTTGCTGAGAAGCATGGCATAGTCTGACTCTTGGTATCATCATGCAGGCTCTGAGACAGGATGGGGACTTTGTATTTCTCTCTTATATGTGTGTGTGCAGAGAGGTATGCAAAGTCTGCATCAGACATCTATTTGTTCATGCGACTGTTTTATTGCACTGCAGTGAAAGGCTGAGAGCGGCCTCTACAAGCTCATTTGAATTACCAGCAGGGGGTGCCACTGCACCCTCCGTGTCACATTTATTTATTTAATTAGGCAAGTCAGTTAAGATAAAATTCTTATTTTACAATGACGGCCTACCCCAGCCAAACCTTAACGACACTGGGCCAATTGTGCACCGCCCTATGGAACTCCCAATCACGGCCGGTTGTGATACAGCCTGGAATTGAAGCAGGGTCTGTAGTGACGCCTCTAGCACTGAGATGCAGTGTCTTAGACAGCTGCGTCAACTCGGGAGCCCAAGTCGGGAGCTTAGTGTATGTGTATACACTAAGCTCTTTCCATGACATGACTGGCCAGGTGAATCCAGGTGAAAGCTATGATCCCTTATTGATGTCACTTGTTAAATCCACTTCAATCAGTGTAGATGAAGGGGAGGGGACAGGTTAAATAAGGATTTTAAAGCCATGAGACAAATGAGGCATGGATTGTGTATGAGTGCCATGGTAGTAGGTGACAGGTGCACCGGTTTGAGTGTCTAAAGAACTGCAATGCTGCTGGGTTTTTCACACTCAACAGTTTCCTGTCTGTATCAAGAATAGTCCACCACCCAAAGGACATCCAGCCAACTTGACACACCTGTAGGAAGCATTGGAGTAAACATCGGCCAGCATCCCTGTGGAACGCTTTCAACACCTTGTAGTCCATGCCCTGATGATATTTATGCTGTTCTGAAGGCAAAGGGGATGCAACTCAATATTAGGTGTTCCTAATGTTTTGTCTGTCTGTGTGTGCACGTGGTTTAACCATGTAAGACCAGGGTCACCAAATCAGCCTATGCACTTATCATAAATGTTCTATTTGCCGTTAAATCCATCTATACTGTGCAAGTACCCATGCTTCTCTGAACCTCCAATAATGCTGTTGGTGTTTGGTATAATCTATTCATACAACTACTTAAATATTTATAGAAATTAATTATTTACATACCATCCTAACTGACCCATGCATATCTCACAACACTACTGTAGAGTAAAGCACTAAATACAAATTAAGAGTAGCTTGAGAGAGAGAGAGCGCAACAGAGGGGAGAAAAATAAATAGCTGGGAAAAGAGAGAGAGAAAGTGAAAGAGATGAAGGGTGGGGAGAGGAGGTCTCTGCTTTCGCTCAGTTGATTGTTGCCCGCAGGACTAAACTGTTTAGCAAGAAATCATCTTCCCATTAATGGAGCTTTCATCAGGGCCCTGGTCATATGGCCCATGTTCTATGTTTGGAACTGTTCCTGAGCCAGTCATCCAGATGTCTGAGGCAGAATCATCTGCTTCGGAACCACAACATCTGCCAGGTCTCTGGTCTGAGGTTCTTCAGTCTCAACCACAAATAGCACTGGTACCAAGGGGCTCAGCTAACACAACTTTTAAAACAAATACAGCTTTGTCAAGATTGATCTTTAATATATACCAGAGCTGGGGTGAGATCTGGGGTCAGATATGGAATGGACTAGGTATGCAGGGATTGATCGCACCCATGCCAATCCAATACAGCATGGGTTGCAGCCAACTCACTCAATTTCCTATAACGCCTGACATGAACTTTCCCTTTAGTCAGCTTTTATTCTACCCACTGGTTGGCTGGACCCCTCAAATCAACATTCAGTATTGTATTCCCTATTCAGTGATCGGCTTGCCCCCATTGACAAAAACAGCCAATGATCACAGGGTACACCGTGTCCAGAAGTCTGTTTGTACAAGGTTGTCAGATAGGTGTGAGGTTTAGAGTTTGGTCGATAGGAGACACTGGTTTATCATTTCTGGGCATGATCTGGGGCAGTGTAGGCTGGGGCAGTGTAGGCTGGGGCAGTGTAGGCTGGGGTAGGACAGGTTGGTGTAGGACAGGTTGGGGCATTGTATTCGTAAACACGGAGAGCGAGCTGACAACTGACTGGCATCATGATTATTATGTGTGTATTTTTGTCATATAACCACAGCATAAGAGAATAATAAAACCATATGACATAGTCTCACTGCATTGTATATAGGTCACTGTATATGACACTGTGTTAAGGTCAATGCATGGATGTGTGAGAGAGAGAGCTGGGGGCCTATCTCTGTAGGTGATTGGTGGTACTCACTCTTTGCAGTCTTCGGAGACGTGGGCTGGGACAGTGTAGCGACAGTCCATGATCATGGTGAGCGTCTCACTGTCATTGGTCTCCTGGAAAGGGGGCTGTCCACACACCAGCATGTAAAGGATCACCCCCAACGACCAGATATCTGTAACAAACACCATGCATACAGTCATCATATGATACAATACAGAAACACCCTGTCACATTCGTGTAAAGTGAGTACGCACACACATACTATATGATCACCAGGGCCCAGAGATTTGTATGGTCAGGTCACAAGATCATAAAAATAAGCACTCAAACAACCATCTACAGTATAACTTGTTCCTCAATAGGCCGGTTTCAGTAGCTGAAGTGTATGATGATGTTTACAGAGCCAGGCATTTGTCCCAAACAGCTGTGTGAGTACATAACTCTCCCTCATCCAGGTAGACTGGGTCTGGAGCCTGAAACCTGGAGCGAGCAGACAGGCCTTGAGACACTCAGGGACAACCTCTCACCCACACTGTAAGTGGCCCTATGATTGCTTGCACTAAGAGACAGAGAGGCAACCTCTCACCCACACTGACACAGGCCCTGCTCAGAGCCTTCTATCTGGCTCTGCTCTTATTGAGTGACATTCTTCAGAGTGCATGGTGCACGCACTTCCTGTCTCCTCCCCTCTCCCTTTCCTCAGGGCCGGGGTAACACAAGGTCTCTGGAAGCGCTTTCAGAACATCCTGCACCCAGAACAACTCAGATCAGTGTGTGACCTGTCACAAGTAGAGAGCAGCTGTGGACCATGGGGGCTGGCCACAAAGAGCAAATCTTTTTCGGGATGGTTCCATTCCAAGATATCTCTCCAGGAAAATAAGCCTCCCTCCTTCTCAGTCATGTGTATAGAGAAAGGAGCACTGGAGAGAGTACGTGAGAGAGATGGCGAATTGAATATGTAACCCCAATTCCCTGAAAAGGGGCTGATTCAAATACCATACATACAGACAATATTTATTTACATGTTGTTTAACCTTTATTTAACTGGGCAAGACAGGTAAGAACAAATTCTTATTTAAAATGACGGCCTCTTACCAAGAGCGACTTACAATTAGTGCATCCATCTTAAGATACACTATACAGTGCATTCAGAAAGTATTCAGACCCCTTGACGTTTTCCATATTTTGTTACGTTACAGCCTTATTCTAAAATGGATTAAATAGTTCCCCCCCTCTTCAATCTACACACAATACCCCTTAATGACAAAGCAAAAACAGTTTTTTTAGAACATTTTGCAAATTTACATATATATTTTTTTAAAGACGGAAACATCACATTTACATAAGTATTCAGACCTTTTACTCAGTACTTTATTGAAGCACCTTCAGTCTTCTTGGGTATGATGCTATAAGCTTCGCACACCTGTATCTGGGGAGTTTCTCCCATTCTTCTCTGCAGATCCTCTCAAGCTCTGTCAGGTTGGATGGGGAGGGTCGCTACACAGCTATTTTCAGGTCTCTCCAGAAATGTTCAATCAGGTTCAAGTCCGGGCTCTGGCTGGGCCACTCAAGGACATTCAGAGACTTGTCCCGAAGCCACTCCTGCGTTGTCTTGGCTGTGTGCTTGGGGTTGTTGCCCTGTTGGAAGGTGAACCTTCGCACCAGTCTGAGGACCTGAGCACTCTGGAGCAGGTTATCATCAAGTATCTCTCTGTACTTTGCTCCGTTCATCTTTCCCTCAATCCTGACTAGTCTCTCAGTCCCTACCACTGAAGAAAAATCCCCACAGCATAATGCTGCCACCTCCATGCTTCACCATAGGGATGGTGCCAGGTTTCCTCCAGACGTGACACTTGGCATTCAAGAATGATGGAGGCCACTGTACTCTTGGGGACCTTCAATGCTGCAGAAATGTTTTGTATCCTTCCCCTGATCTGGAATTATGGACGATTCCTCTTTACAAAACTGTTTCAGTTCAGCAATATTTGTGGGATGTCTGGTGTGAACCGCTCTCAAAATCAGGTTGAGGTCAGGACTCTGACTGGGCCACTCCAGAAGGCGTATTTTCTTCTGTTGAAGCCATTCTGTTGTTGATTTACTTCTGTGATTTGGGTGGTTGTCCTGTTGCATCACCCAACTTCTGTTGAGCTTCAATTGGCGGACAGATAGCCTTACATTCTCCTGCAAAATGTCTTGATAAACTTGGGCATTCATTTTTCTGTCAATGATAGCACACTGACCAGGCCCTGAGGCAGCCAAGCATTCCCAAACCATGATGCTCCATCCACCATACTTTACAGTTGGGATGAGGTTTTGATGTAGGTGTGCTGTGCTTTTTTTCTCCTCACATAGTTCCTTCCCAACAACTTAACTGTAGTTTCATCTGTCCACAGAATATTTGGCCAGTAGCGCTGTGGAACATCCAGGTGCTCTTTTGCAAACTTCAGACGTGCAGCATTTTTTTTTGGACAGCAGAGCATCGTCTCTGGTGTCTTCCCATGAAGACCATTCTTGTTTAGTGTTTTACGTATCGTAGACTCGTCAACAGAGATGATGTTAACATGTTCCAGAGATTTCGGTAAGTCTTTAGCTGACACTAGGATTCTTCTTAACATTGAGCATTCTGCACTGTGCTCTTGCAGTCATCTTTGCAGGATGGCCACTCCTAGGGAGAGTAGCAACAGTGCTGAACTTTCTCCATTTATAGACAATTTGTCTTCCTGTGGACTGATGAACATCAAGGATTTTAGAGATACTTTTGTAACCCTTTCCAGCTTTATGCAAGTCAACAATTCCTAATCTTAGGTCTTCTTGGATCTCTTTTGTTCGAGGTATGGTTCACATCAGGCACTGGTTCTTGTGAATATCAAACTCAAATTGTGTGAGTGTGTTTTATAGGGCAGGGCAGCTTTAACCATCTCCAATCTCATCTCATTGATTAGACTCCAGGTTAGCTGACTCCTGACTCCAATTAGCTTTTGGAGAAGTCATTAGCCTAGGGGTTCACATACGTTTTCGAACCTACACTGTGAATGTTTAAATTATCTATTCAATATAGACAAGAAAAGTACAATAATTTGTGTGTTATTAGTTATAGCACACTGTGTTTGTCTATTGTTGTGAAGATCAGATCACATTTTATTACCAATTTATGCACTGTAATTCTAAAAATCTGTTTTTGCTTTTCATTATGGGGCATTGTGTGTTGATTTTTTATTTAATCCATTTTAGAATAAGGCTGTAACGTAACAAAATATGGAAAAGGTCAAAGGGTCTGAATACTTTCCGAATGCACTGTATATACAGAAGTATGTGGACACCCCTTCAAATTAATGAATTTGGCTATTTCAGCCACACCCGTTGCTGACAGGTGTTTAAAATCGGACATGCAATCTCCATAGACAACATTGGCAGTAGAGTGGCCTTACTAAAGAGCTGTGACTTTCAACCTGGCACAATCCTAGGATGCCATCTTTCCAACAAGTCAGTTTCGTCAAATTTCTGCTCTGCTATAGCTGCCCCGGTCAACTATAAGTGCTGTTATTGTGAAGTGGAAAGGTCTAGGAGCAACTGCGGCACAACTGCAAAGTGGTAGACCACACGAGTGTTGAAGCGCATAAAAATTGTCTGTCCTCAGTTGCAACACTCATACAGAGATCTAAACTGCCTCTAGAAGCAATGTCAGCACAAGAACTGTTCGTTGGGAGCTTCATGAAAGGGGTTTCCATGGCCGAGCAGCCGCACACAAGCCTAAGATCACCATGCACAATGCCAAGCATCAGTTGTAAAGCTCGCCACCATTGGACTCTGGAGCAGTGGAAACGTGTTCTCTGGAGTGATGAATCACGCTTCACCATCTGGCAGTCAGACGGACAAATCTGTCAAGAGCAAGTGTTGGTTCAGGAAAGTTTGTGTGTAGTGTGATAATTATCCTCATACAAATGGCATATGTGACTCGTTTCAGGAAACTAGGTGTATGTCTCACGTCACTAATTTACAGGATTGGCATTTGAGCGTAAACATCAATTTTTTATCAAAATGCGTTTCTTTGCAGAAATGCAAAGAACATGAACATGTTTACTTTCATGAGCCTTAATAACAAACTTGTATCCCATCTGTAAATATGATAAAATGGGTAAATTATGAGCCTAATTGGTTTAGCCACGGAAAAAGTCAGGAAGCTTCCCGCTAGCCATGATTGGCTGAGATAATGGATGGGCTGGACATGCCGAGAAATGAGTTTGGATTGGTGTGCCATGTAGCATGCTCACGGAAGAAGTTGACCAAGTTTTAAAATCAGTGTAATGCCCGGTGGAAGCAGAGTATAATAGCTAAGGAGATCGTAAGAGAGTCTAGCTATCTACATTCTCTGATATAAGTTTCTAATTTTGTCAGAAAGTTGTTTTCATTGCAAGTTAAAGCGTACCGTTAGCTCACTAGCTAACGCTAGCTGGCTGGCTCGCTAGCTAACGTTACGTGATCTGTGTAGTACTATTATTCGTAACTCAGAAATCCATTTGCATTGCTAGTTATAGCCTAATGTTAGCTGTGAGAAATAAACTTTGATTTTAATTGATACAGTGTTTACCAGAGACGGTAATGTGAAGAACATGACCTGCACTAAAGTCAGATAAGGATATAGGCCAAGGACTAGATAGTGTATTTTTGCTACCACTTTCAACACTTTAACTTAGTTTGTATACTACACTACCTTAATCTGTTTAGCACATGGCCTCACGTGAATCCTTAAAAAGATGGGTGGGGCTAAGGCTTAAGAGGGTGTGAACGATGCTGAATGGGTGTAGACAAAGAAGAGTAGGTATACAAAAACATTCAAGAACATTCTCTCAAAAGTGGGGTTACAAGTTTATCAACTTTCAAAGCTGAATTACTTTCCCATTGTTCCTCAACTGTAGTGTATTATATACAATTTTCTAGCTCTGAGTCTTTACTTTCATCCAATGTAAAAAACACAATTTCAAATTTTGCTACATAAGACCGAATTTAGCCGGTCGGTCACATGCAGAAAACAATGTAGTTCATTGTACATTGTTCCAGAGAAGAGGAGTGTGTGCTGGTCTAAGCAGAGACATTCCCCTGACTGACAGTCAGACGACTCAGCCTGAACAGAACAGCCTCCTGGGACAGGACAGTGGGCGTCATCACAGCTGCATGCTGGGACAGAGAAGATTATGATGCCTGCTGAGTGCATGTTACCATTGTCCCAGAGGGCTCTTGACAATGAAAACAATAACCCTCACTCTCTTTCTGCCTCGTTACCATATCTATCCCACATATATAAACATTCACACAGAAATACTCTCATGAACGCGCACACACACACACACACACACACACACAACCCTCTCCACCTCAGTTATACAACGGCAGCAAATTCAAAATCCGACACTCCCTCTCTCAATCCACTGGGGATTTACACATATTCTTACCACACATTAGATCTGACAGATCTGCAATGCTGCACTCAAAACACACATCACTCGCTGCTAAACAAGCACAAACACTGTCTTCACCCTTTACCCTGTCAAAAGCACAATTATTGTCATCACTCATCTCTGAGCCCAGGGAAAGTAAACAGAAGTTGAAAAGTGAAAATCAACCATGAGCACTGAGCACTTGATCATAAAGCAAATAACTCTTCCTTGGCTGAGCTGCCATATTTAATCAAGCACTGTCCAATAAATCATATGTACGTATGCCCACTACGTAACATATTAACTGGAGTTACCCTTTTCTCTGCTGATGACTCCTGAACACTGAGATACATGCACATAATAATGTGTGTTCAAAGGGCAGAACGGGAATAGCTGGCCTTTTTAAGTTAAGGTTCAGCTAATGACGTCCGACAGCCAGAATGCCCCATGGCACCGATTGCTGTATAAGGGCAAAGGTTACCCATGTGGAATCCCTGTGATTATTCCCCTGTTCTGTATCTATAAACAGTGGGGTCAGAAATTATTGACAACGTTGATAAAGATGAGCAAAAATGACTGTATAAAATAAATAATTCAAATACTGCTAACATTTGGTTCCTTGGAAGTTGGTTTCACAAAAAATAAAAGAAGCCATACCTGACCGTTAAAACATAACCTTTTTAAAACATTCTGAGAACAGAAGTGAAAATGTTGCCTGTTCTGGAAACGTTTATTTTTAGGTTGCAGGGAGGATTTGAGAATGTTTTTTTTCTCTGGTTGCTTGAACATTTTCCTGGGAGGTTTTATTAAACGCTCTGAGAATGAAATTATCATTTATTTGGAGGTTTTTGAATAACTTCCTTACAACTTTCAGTGATTATTTTTTTTTATTTTTACCTATACAGACTTTTGATGACACTGCTAGCTTATTTTGGGTTAACTTTTTGGGGATTCCAAGCACAGATAGAACACATGAAAATGTATTTCCTTAGGCATGAACCATGCAAACACTTTTCTTATTATTACACGGCATCAATGAGATTAAAAACTATAATCTTCTTTTCTTTATCCATGGAATTAGTCCACTGTGCCACCAGGATAGAGCTTAAATGCCTTGTTTTTTTTCTGCATACAAAGCTGTTCATTTTAGTCTATTCAAACAGACCCCATTTCAAACAAAACAAGCACTCATTAATATCAGGTGTGGCCAATTAGGTGTGGCCAATCAGTGGAGGCGGCTAACACACCTGAACACACTTAAGTAAGATGGCATCGAAGAGGATGGCTGATGTTTTACATGCCCGTAACCAATTGTGCTATTTTCTTAGGTTTTTTTTGCGTTGTTTGTAACGTATTTTTTAAAACTTATTTTGTACATAATGTTGCTGCTACCGTCTTTATGACTGAAAATAACTTCTGGACATCAGAACTGGGATTACTCACCATGAACTAGAAGAAGCTTTTCCGTTAACGAGTCCGACGAGAAAGATATACTGCTCTCAGGTCCAGATCCCCATCATTTGCGTGAAGAAAAGACGGAGGAAAAGAGGACGCAGATCGGGCTGCCTTTTGAGAATCCGTAGGAGAGCGAGTAAACTCCCACTGCCATCAATTATACCTGCTAACATGCAATCATTGGAAAATAAAATTGATGACCTACGATTATCCTACCAACGGGAACCATCAAACAAGCAAAGTGTCAATACAGGATTGAGATTGAATCCTACTACACCGGCTCTGACGCTCATCGGATGTGGCAGGGCTTGAAAACTATTACTGACTAAAGAGGGAAACCCAGACGAGAGTTGCCCAGTGACGCGAGCCTACCAGATGAGCTAAAGGCCTTTTATGCTTGCTTCTAGGCAAGCAAAACTGAAACATGCAAGAGAGCACCAGCTGTTCTGGATGACTGTGTGATAACGCTCTCGGTAGCCGATGTGAGCAAGACCTTTTAAACAGGTCAACATTCACAAAGCCAGCGGGCCAGACAGCTTACCAGGACGTGTACACAAAGCATGTGCGGACCAACTGGCAAGTATCTTCACTGACATTTTCAACCGCTCCCTGACCGAGTCTGTAATACCTACATGTTTCAAGCAGACCACCATAGTCCCTGTGCCCAAGGAAGTGAAGGTAACATACCTAAATGATTACCGCCCCGTAGCACTCACATCAGTAGCCATGAAGTGCTTTGAAAGGCTGGTCATGGCTCACATCAACAGCATCCTCCCGGATACCCTAGGCCCACTCCAATTCGCATACCGCCCCAACAGATCCACAGATGACGCAATCTCAATCGCACTCCACACTGCTCTTTCCAAAAGGAACACCTATGTGAGAATGCTGTTCATTGACTAAAGCTCAGCATTCAACGCCATAGTGCCCACGAAGCTCATCACTAAGCTAAGGACCCTGGTGCTAAACACCTCCCTTTGCAACTGGATCCTGGACTGCCCCCAGGTGGTAAGGGTAGGCAACCACACATCTGCCAAGCTGTTCCTCAACACTGGGGCCCCTCAGGGGTGTGTACTTAGTCCCCTCCTGTACTCCCTGTTCACCCACGACTGCGTGGCCAAACACGACTCCAACACCATCATTATGTTTGCTGACGACAACAGTGGTAGGCCTGATCACCGACAACGATGAGACAGCTTATAGGGAGGAGGTCAGAGAACTGTCAGTGTGGTGTTAGGACAACAACCTCTCCCTCAATGTGAGCAAGACAAAGGAGCTGATCGTGAACTACAGGAAAAGGCAGGCCGAACAGGCCCCCATTAACATCAATGGGGCTGTAGTGGAGCAGGTCGAGTGTCCACATCACCAACAAACTATCATGGTCCAAACACACCAAGACCGTCGTGAAGAGGACACGACAAAACTTTTTCCCCCTCAGGAGACTGAAAATAATTGGTACGGGTCCCCAGATCCTCAAAGTTCTACAGCTGCACCATCGAGCGCATCCAGACCGGTTGTATCACCGCCTGGTATGGCAACTGCTTGGCATCTGACCGTAAGGCGCTACAGAGGGTAGTGCGTACGGCCCAGTACATCCCTGGGGCCAAGCTTCCTGCCATCCAGGACCTATATACTAGTCGTGTCAGAGGAAAGCCCATAAAATTGTCAGAGACTCCAGTCACCCAAGTCATAGACTGTTTTCTCTGCTAACGCACAGCAAGCGGTAACAGAGCGCCAAATCTAGGACCAAAAGGCTCCTCAACAGCTTCTACTCCCAAGCCATAAGACTGCTGAACAATTAATCAAATGGCCACCAGACTATTACATGACCCCCCCCCCCCGCCATTTGTTTTGTACACTGCTGCTACTCGCTATTTATTATCTATGCATAGTCACTTCACCCCTACCTACATGTACAAACTACTCTAACCTGTACCCCCGCACATTGACTCGGTACCGGTACCCCATGTATATAGCCTCGTTATGGTATTGTGTTACTTTTTTAATTTTTTACTTTAGTTTATTTGGTAAATATTTTCTTAACTCTTTTTGAACTGCACTGTTGGTTAAGGGCTTGTAAGTAAGCATTTCGCAGAAAGGTCTACACTTCTTATATTCGGCGCATGTGACAAAGTGTCACGCCCTGACCTTAGAGATCCTTTTATGTCTCTATTTTGGTTGGTCAGGGCGTGAGTTGGGGTGGGCATTCTATGTCCTTTTTTCTATGTTTGGTATTTCTTTGTTTCGGCCGGGTATGGCTCTCAATCAGGGACAGCTGTATATTGTTGTTGCTGATTGGGAGCCATACTTAGGCAGCCTGTTTTCCTTTGGGTTTTGTGGGTGGTTATTTTCTGTTTAGTCATTTGTTACCTGACAGATCTGTTTGGCTGTTGTCTTTTGTTTATTTTGTAAAGTGTTCTCTTTTTCCATTAAATTACAAAGATGAGCACTAACCACACTGAGCCTTGGTCTACTCCATTACAGAACCACCCACCACAAGCGGACCAAGCAGCGTGGAGAGGAGGACTGGACATGGGAGGACATCCTGGACGGCAAGGGATCCTACACTTGGGAAGAGATCCTGGTCGGAAGGGATCGCCTCCCATGGGAACAGGTAGAGTCACTCAGAAGAGCGGAGGCAGCAGGAGAAAAGGACCAACGGCAACGGTATGAGGGAACACGGCTGGCAAGGAAGCCCGAGAGGCAGCCCCCCCAAAACATTTTTTTGGGGAGGGCACACGGGGAGTGTGGCAGAGTCAGGTTGGAGACCTGAGCCAGCTCCCCGTGCTTACCGGAAGCAGCGTGGTACTGGTCAGGCACCGTGTTATGCTGTGAAGTGCACGGTGTCTCTAGTGCGCGCTCCTAGCCCGGTGCGCTATAGGCCAGCCCCCCGCAAGTGCCATGCTAGAGCGGGCATCGAGCCAGGATGGGTTGTGCAGGCCGTGCGCTCCACACCTCCAGTGCGTCTCCAGGACCCGGTCTATCCTGTGCCTGCTCCCAGAGCCAGGCCTCCTGCATGTCTCCCCAGCCTGGTGAGTCCTTTGCCTGCGCCCAGAGCCAGGCCTCCTGCAAGTCTCCCCAGCCTGGTGAGTCCTGTGCCTGCTCCCAGAGCCAGGCCTCCTGCATGTCTCCCCAGTCTGGTGAGTCCTGTGCCTGTGCCTGCTCCCAGAGCCAGGCCTCCTGCATGTCTCCCCAGCCTGGTGAGTCCTGTGCCTGCGCCCAGAGCCAGGCCTACGGAAAGTCCCCGTCCAGAGCTTCCGACGACAGTTCCCCGTCCAGAGCTTCCGGCGACAGTGCCCCGTCCAGAGCCTCCGGTGACAGTGCCCCGTCTAGAGACGGCCCACAGTCCGGAGCCTGCCGAGACGGCCCACAGTCCGGAGCCTGCCGAGACGGCCCACAGTCCGGAGCCTGCCGAGACGGCCCACAGTCCGGAGCCTGCCGAGACGGCCCACAGTCCGGAGCCTGCCGAGACGCTCCTCAGCCCTGAATCGCCGGCAGCCAGAGTCGCCCGCCAGCCGGGCGCAGCCAGAGTCGCCCGCCAGCCGGGCGCAGCCAGAGTCGCCCGCCAGCCGGGCGCAGCCAGAGTCGCCCGCCAGCCGGGCGCAGCCAGAGTCGCCCGCCAGACCATCACAAACCTTTGCAGATGCACAACTGAGAGTATCCTGTCAGGCTGTATCACCGCCTGGTACGGCAACTGCAACCACAGGGCTCTCCAGAGGGTGGTGCGGTCTGCCCAGCCACGGCCTGTTCACCCTGTTATCCTCCAGAAGGCAAGGTCAGTACAGGTGCATCAAAGCTGAGACGAGAGACTGAAAAACAGCTTCTATCTCAAGGCCATTACACTGTTAAATAGCCATCACTAGCCAGCTACCACCCAGTTACTCAACTCTGCACCTTAGAGGCTGCTGCCCTATATACATACATGGAATCACTGGCCATTTTAATAATGGAACACTAGTCACTTTAATAATGTTTCCATACTGCTTTACTCATGTGAATACTCTGTATTTTAGTCAATGCCACTCCGACATTGCTCGTCCTAATATTTACATATTTCTTAATTCCATTCTTTTACTTTTAGATTTGTGTATTGTTATATACTACTGCACTGTTGGAGCTAGGAAAACAAGCATTTTACTACACCCGCAATAACATCTGCTAAATATGTGTATGTGACCAATAAAATTTGATTCGATTTTTTTGAGTTTTGTTGATGCTGATAACGGAATGTATGTTTTTAAATAACATTCTTGTGGTTTTTATGGAAAAATTGCTTAATGTTCTTCGAACAATTTGAGAACATTACTGTAAATAGAACCATGAGGAAACATTATGATGAAGTACTGAAAATCCCACAGAAGAATGTTGTTTCTTAACGTTCTCTGAACTATTAGAGAACATTCCCAATGTCAAACCAGTTGGAGAACATTACTAGAACATTACCAACATTTTTATTAAATTTAACCATGTTGGACATTTTTAGGAAACGTTCTGTTAAAGTAATGAAATGCCAAGAAAATGTAGTTTCTTGCACTGAGATGCAGTGCCTTAGACCGCTGCGCCACTCGGGAGATTAAGGACTGCCCTCTTCAATTCAAACCAGTTTTTAAATGTCGAGTGACTAAGCTGGCCATTGCAAAATTATTTTGTGGCCAATAAACCATTTCTTTGTGGATTTTGATGTGTGCTTGGGGTTATTGTCTTGCTGGAAGATCAACTCCTGACAGAGGCATCCAGGTTTTTGGCTAAAACGTCCTGATACTGGGTAAAGTTCATGATGCCGTTAACCTTAAGGGCCCCAGGACTATTGGAAGCAAAATAGCCCCATAACATCAAAGATTCACCATATTTTAAAGCAGATGTGGCTTATTTTATGCTCATGTGTTCTCATTTTGACACCAAACCCACAACTGGTGTGCGTGGCCAAAGAGCTCTATTTTCATGTCCTCCAAAAAATGTAAATGCCTGGAGTTTGCTAAACGGCGTGTGTGTGTGTGTGGAGAGCTAGTTCTCCCGGTCTCTCTCTCTGTTCTGTCAAATATCCTACCAGATGGTGTTCAGTCCCTCTCTCAGAGGAAATGCTCTGTCCTACAGTAAATAATGAGAGCCCTCTACCTCACCCAATCTGTTCCTCTCTCCCTAAATCTGTCACACTAGGACTGAATGAGAGGAATAGACTAAACCACTGAATCACCATGTAGTGACGCCTCATGGAATGGGGTAAGGGTGAATCATAGAAAGAAAACTACACCCACTTTAGACTGATGAATGAAAAGAGTTTATCTGAAAGCACATAATCACAAGCATCACCTGCTGCAACTCTCCATAACTCTACCTCAAAGTTGTATATTCATGAGCACCAACTGGCCTGCTACTAACTCTCCCCAACTCTACATGTAGACTTCCTCTGCTTTTGAGTATGCCATGACTGTCCGTTTAGGCACAACCCAGGTAGAGACAGACAAATTCTACTTAAATAGCCCTGGACACAAGACAAGACCTGAGATGGTATCTGACTGTTCTTCTCCACACTGCTTTGTTTGGCTTATGCAGTATAGCAGCCATGTGTTAGACACAGAACAGGCCACTGTCCCATCGCCCTGGGTCTGGTACTGCTGCGTGGCTCTGCACACACAGGCTTCTTATTTTCTCTGCCTCATCATATGACCACTGTGTTTAGACAGTCATGCTGCACTCAGTTTAATGGCCCTTGGGATCCATTCATAGCTTCATACAGTACCCACCTATAAAATACCAGTACACCCTGTACAAATATTTAATATGTGGTTGTACATTTGTTTGTATATTGCATCATAGGTGTATGAGTGATACACAGTGTGCTATAAAAAGGAGTTTATGACTCACGTCCCCATGGCCTAAGGTAATCTCTTTCTCAGTACAGAAGGGACATCTCTTTCTCAGAGCTACTCAGCATTATCCATAAACCCGCATCTGTGCAGAAAGAGGGATATAATGGAGTATCATATCTCTAAGCTCTTCTTTCACACGCACATGTCACGCCTTGCAGTGTTCCCGCAGAGCTGCAAGGCTGTGGTCAACCTCATTTGCATTCTGTCCAATCACTCCAATCTTCCAGGTGTCATTTATTATCAGAAGAGCCGTTTGAAATTCTTACATTGGAAATTCAATTTACTTTCTGAATTGCCTGAATGTGAATGGAGTTGACCCCAACCCTGCTGTGTTGTGTTGTGCTGTGTTGTGTTATCATAACAGGGCTGCATGGCAGTATAATGGCAGTGGGCCTCAGTGAGCTAGCTGCCTCGCTCAGCTGGCACTCTGTCACTAAGACCTAATAAGTAGATTACACCAGCAACTGCTTAGTGGACCAGGATAAGAGCATGCTGAGCTAATGAATATTCATTAAGTGATACTGTAACTGTACACAACCACCCAGGTAACCTGTGGAAATACTACATCACACTGACTCAGGCTCCATCCATGGCATTTACAGGCGTCATCAGAAGACGACTGAGTCACAGAGACTAGACCATAGAGTCCAGTAGTAATAGGATATCTGTGGTCTAGAGACACAATGCCTTCGGAAAGTATTCAGACCCCTTGACTTTTTCCACATTTTGTTAGGTTACAGCCTTATTCTAAAATGTATTTAATCGTTTCCCCCCCCCTCAACCTACACACAATACCCCATAATGGCAAAGCACAAACAGGTTTTTAGAAATGTTTGCTAATTTATAAAAAAAATTAAAAAATATATAATATCACATTTACATAAGTATACAGACCCTTTACTCAGTACTTTGTTGAAGCACCTTTGGCAGTGAGTCTTTGTGGGTGTGACGTGAAAAGCTTGGCACACATGTATTTGGGGAGTTTCTCCCATTCTTCTCTGCAGATCCTCTCAAGCTCTTTCAGGTTGGATGGGGAGCGTTGCTGCACAGCTATTTTCACATCTCTTCAGAGATTTTTGATCGGATTCAAGTCCGGGCTCTGACTGGGCCACTCAAGGACATTCAGAGACTTATCCCGAAGCCACTCCTGCAATGTCTTGACTGTGTGCTTAGGGTTGTTGTCCTGTTGGAAGGTGAACCTTCGTTCCAGTCTGCGGTCCTGAGCATTCTGGAGCAGGTGTTCATCAAGGATCTCTATGTACTTTGCTCCGTTCATCTTTGCCTCGATCCTGACTAGTCTCCCAGTCCCTGCCATTGAAAAACATCCCCACAGCATGATGATGCCACCATCATGCTTCACCGTAGGGATGGTGCCAGGTATCCTCCAGACGCGATGCTTGGCATTCAGGCCAAAGAGTTAAATCTTGGATTTATCAGACCAGAGAATCTTGTTTCTCATGGTCTGAGAGCCTTTAAGTGCCTGTTGGCAAACTCCAAGCAGGCTGTCATGTGTCTTTTACTGAGGAGTGGCTTCCGTCTGGTCACTCTACTACCATAAAGGCCTGATAGGTGGAGTGCTGCAGACATGGTTGTCCTTCTGGAAGGTTCTCCCATCTCCATAGAGGAACTCTAGAGCTCTGTTAGAGTGACCATTGGGTTCTTCAATCAATTGAATTTACCACAGGTGGACTCCAATCAAGTTGTACAGTTGAAACATCTCAAGTATAATCAATGTAAACAGGACGCACCTGAGCTCAATTTAGAGTCTCAAAGCAAAGTGTCTGAATACTTATGTAAATAAGGTATGTTTTTTGTTATTACATTTGCAAAAATGTCTAAAACCCTATTTATGATTTTTAATTATGGGGCATTGTGTGTAGATTTTATTTAATCCATTTTAGAATAAAGCTGAAACAAAATGTGGAAAAATTCAAGGGGTCTGAATACTTTCTGAAGGCACTAAATATAAAACACACACACACACACACACACACACACACACACACACACACACACACACACACACACACACACACACACACACACACACACACACACACACACACACACACTGCAGGCCTTGTCCCAGCTTGACTTCAACAGCCTGTCAGATAACATCAGGGACAAGTTGATACTAGAAACAAGGTCTCTTCAGCCACATGGGTAGGTGTGTGTTGTTTCCCAGGCTCATTGACCGGGCTCAAACCAGGTTAATGCCCCAAACCTGACCCGTGCCGTATGTTGGGTGTGGAATGGGACCTTTCTCTGTGCCAGGCACTGCAGTGCCCAGCATGCCACACAATCTGATTATACCATTGTGAGCCTCAACCCAGTGGGCAGACTGCCACTGGTCAGTTGCACACACAACACCAAGGCCACCCACGTGCAATAGGTCAAAATATTTGGGATTTTACAGTAGTTCCACTGCCTTGCAAGCCAATGACCTTGTTTTGATCTAATTATCAAAATGTGTGCCAGATGTGTTTGAGGTTAATCAGCCCGTATTAACCAGAGGGATAAAACAAAAAAATCTGCTCTGATTTACTTGAGCTTCCACTACAAATGTAGGTGAGCACTGTCCAAGCATTATTGCACATGCCCACAGTGACACACATAGGACTGATCAGAGAATATACTGTGGCTCCACTGATCAGAGAATATACTGTAGCTCCAGATATCAGAGAATATACTGTAGCTCCAGTGATCAGAGAATATACTGTAGCTCCACTGATCAGAGAATATACTGTAGCTCCACTGATCAGAGAATATACTGTAGCTCCACTGATCAGAGAATATACTGTAGCTCCACTGATCAGAGAATATACTGTAGCTCCACTGATCAGAGAATATACTGTAGCTCCAGTGATCAGAGAATATACTGTAGCTCCACTGATCAGAGAATATACTGTAGCTCCACTGATCAGAGAATATACTGTAGCTCCACTGATCAGAGAATATACTGTAGCTCCAGATATCAGAGAATATACTGTAGCTCCACTGATCAGAGAAAATACTGTAGCTCCAGTGATTGTCACCAGTGTCCCGGCTACAATAGTCTCTATTTGAGGTGTGGAAGTTAAAGCCAGGTACTGGTGAATGTGGTGGTTGTGTTGTGGTTGTGTCTTTAGTTTCAGTGCACATGCCTAAACCCCTGCGGTCCCTCTGCAGTGGAAAGCCCACTTAGCTTTTGGCACCTGGCAGGCTGAGCTGGAGCTGGATCTCAGAGGAGTCTGACCCAGTTAGGGGCTGGCACACTCTCAGCACCACACTGCATACAGCCCAGTCAGTATGACTGTAGTCTGTATTACCAGCCCTGCATGGGTCACATGGCTGCTTGAGAACAGGCTCAACTATATGTTCTATAGTATGTAGCCAGAGGGGATATTATTTACTTTGCGTAGCGCTGATCTTCATTCTTTCACATGGCCCATCAGCAGTTATGATTAAGGAATGTACATGACCATGCATCTGCGCACTAGAAGAGTGTTGTGCCAAGATGAGGTATGAATCTGATTTGAGTCCCTCTAAACTGTGATCCTGTCAGGTGTTCCCTGGCCAGTGGCCATTACCCAACAGGTCTAATAGGGCTACTGGATTACTCACTGCTAAAAACCCAAGGAATAACTCTGCACTCGCTCTTCTACTATCGCTCAGTGTTCTGCTAGGGTGTTAATGACACCGCACCATAACACTTTCCACATGTTAAGATGTCATGGTGCATTTTCACAATAACAGCCCATTTCCCTGTAGCAGATGAATGAGGTGCAACAGGTGTTCATATCGGGGGCAGACCAGGAGTGTGTATTTGGGGCATGCTTAGGTCTGGAATACTACAGGACTGGAGACATTGTACATTTTACTCTCGCTGCACTACTCTCCACTGATTTAATTTAATTGAAGAACAATCCAGATACAACCCTGTCTGTCTGCGGCAAACAAACCAGATTAAAAACAATATCAGTGGGCAGACAGGCTGAACTGTAAGTGGCAAACCACAATCCTCCTACCCTGACAGAGACAACTATCCCCCTGGCTCTAGGCTTTAAAGATGGAATTCGCAGTAGGGGGAAACAGCGCCACTGGCCGCCCCACCACCGTTGTTATTGTTGCCGAGCTGAGGTAAAAAATGAAAAATATAAAGTGTGATACATATTGTGCTCTCCTATCGCGCGTGCATCGTTGTTGAAAGTAACTTGTTGTTGTAATATCGCAAACAGACATGGCTGTTTCCCTATTAAGGATTCCAGCTTTAAGCCCTGCATGTACACAGCTTCACTGTCCCTGCCCTGGATTAAAGCCCTGTGTGGATTGCTTCAACCACACCGCCCATCCACACACAAATTACATTTCCATTCCAGATTCTATGCAGCCCAGAGAGTAGTCCATCTGTTCACGTTTGTGTGTGTATGTTGGGTGAGCTAGAGGAATGCCTGCCTGACTGATAGACCCACAGGCAGTACCACAGACACACCCATGTTCATCTCTCCAGCTTTATCTTGGTCTCAGGGGATTTATGGTAATTCTGTGTAGCTCAATGGCTTAGCCTTAGAGGGACCTGAATCTATATATGTGGTCTTACGGGCAGAATAAAAACAAATTTAACTCAGTGAATCATGTATTTGTCTGCAAAATGAGTCACATGCAAACAATGTTCTATTTATTTTATCTTCACATTTCTTTATCTCATTGCATCACTTGACCCTTCCTATGAAGAAAACAGCCAGCCAGCCAAACAGCCATACAGACAACCAGATGGACAGACAGACCCCCTGCCCACCCAGTCCCGGTCCCCCATTTGTCTTACCTACTGCCGGAGCGTCATACTCCTCTCCCAGCAGGATTTCTGGGGCGGAGTAGGCCAGCGAGCCACAGCTTGTCATCAGCATGGTCCCGGGCTTGAAGAGGTTGCTGAAGCCGAAGTCGGTCAGCTTGACGGTCCCCTGCTGCCTGAAGAACACCACGTTCTCTGGCTTGAGGTCTCGGTGCACCACGTGGAGCCGGTGGCAGTAGGAGATTGCTCGGACAATCTGGGCGAAGTGAACTTTAGCCGTGTCCTCAGCCACGCCACCCTCGTGGCGCAAGATGTAGTCATACATGTCTCCTCCATCGCCCAGCTCCAAGATGAGGTAGAGCTTGTTGGCAGTGTCGATGACCTCGTAGAGCCGCACCACATTGGGATGCTGCACCAGCTTCATACAGCGCACCTCCTGCAGCAGGTGGCCCGTCGCCATGGCGTCCAGCTTGGTCTTGTCGATCACCTTGACCGCCACCAGCTGGCCTGTGAAGACGTGGCGTGCCAGCTTGACAACAGCGAAGTGGCCTTTACCCAGCGTGCGATCCAGGTCATAGAGGCCGGCGATCTTGCCCTCGTAGCCGCTCTTGGAGGCAGCCATGTCTGGGTGGGGCAGGGCAGAGACGGGGTGAGGGGAGTGGTGTGCTGGTGCTGGAGACAGTCTCAGTCTGGATGAGGGGCCTTGGAGGGGTCTTGAAGCTCTATGGAGGCTCTCTCTACTGATGCATTACCTGGACAAACAGAGAGATGTGAAACAGTTGTTGTGCTTGATATCAAACAAGATGGAGGAGGATTTTAGTGCAGATTCGTATGTGAAATGGGGTGTTTGAAATAAACTAAAACCTATATACTTTGAGCCTTATCTCAATGTATTGTAATTTGTTCAGCCTTGCAGTCTGTTGCAGCTAGGGTCCTTATTCGAGTGCGAGTGCTCTGATCAGTGGTACAGACTGAGTGCTCATTGTGTGGACTGCCATTACAGTACTGCTACGGTAACACACACACATTATGCAACGGCTTTCAACAAGCTATTCATTGTAGAGGTCTATACATTTGTGCAAACTATATTACAATATGAACAGAATCTACTTTTACAATCTTGAAACTAATTTTAGTAGTCATAGTGGCCATTGTCAATTTATGCAATAGAGAATTTAAGCTTCAGAACGGTTACCAAAATTTCCTGGCTGCACTTCATTCTCATTTCCAGTTTCTCACACAGACTGTCCCACCATTGAACCTATACGTGCACATGCGTGTGTGTACAGTAGGCCTACACAGTGACCTGACAGACAGGTTAGGGAAGTGTTCCTATCAACATCAGGGAGTGGAAGCATCAAGCAGGAAGTAGCCTCATCGACAAACACAGACAGTTGAGGAGGCCATGTTACGACAACAATTTTTTTTTTTCTGTGACACCTTATGCCATTAAAACAATCTCAAATCCCTTAATGGCATCATAAACACCCAAGCAACCTTCTGTGCCTCACAAGTTGCAGCGGTCCAAGAATCCCAGAGGACTTTCGAAGGAAGCAGGAAAGGAGGCAGAAAGAACAACAGAACAGGCGTCACTATTGTAGTGCTCTAGGCATAGATACACATAACTGTGAGGATAATAGCCAGGACAGGAGAGAGGAAAAGCTAGAATAAACAGAGATTGAGTTGGGGAAGGGCCCGATGGAGGAGGGTGGCAAATACAGACAAGGTTGGAAGGGATAAAGGCTATGGATGTTGAGTGTGTTTAGGGAATTAGTGGCAGGGAGTCAGATAACAGCAATCCTAAAAAATGGTATGGATCAATATCTGTAATGGGATATCGTAATTTGTTTCTGTGGGTGCAAGTGTGAGTGTATCGGGGTGTGTGTGTGCATGCGTTTGTGTGTGTCTGTGTAACTGAATGGTTAAAGAGCAACTACCCCTAAACTTCTCATTTATAAAACAGTCTGTGGCATTAATATGTGGCATTAATTAGACTACAAAAGTGTAAATAGGATAATTTTGGTCAAAGTCAGTCTCATCCAAAACAGAGTTTGTGAGACTTGTGATCGTGACTGCCTCACAATGTAAATTAAGGTTGGGTTTGGTTCAATCCCGCCCACACCCACAGCTGGCAGCACACAAGTAATCATCAATTCGGGGTGCAGATACCCGTGGTAAATTCAAATTTGGGTTGACTTTGGATATCCCTATGGGGCTAGTTAGGGACCATCGGTCAATTACACAATATACATTGGACAATATGTTAAAATTCCAATAGCGTTAAATTTCGATGACTTAAAAACATCAAACCAACTATAAATTGTAGAAATGCATATACAAATATTGAATGCATTTAATGAGAACTAAAAGGTGAACAACATGAAAATATTGCCTCATTTACATTGTGTAGTTTTATTGACGGTCCCTAACTAGCCCTGGAGAAATGCTATCTAAAGTCAAACAAACTTTGCCACGGTCGCACACCTGCCGGCTGAAGCTAATTAGCTAAATCATTTGGCAAACTCTTCCCACTTGCAAACACACACATCAAACCAGACGCCGAGACCAAAACACACATTTCTTAATGAACCATATCTAAAAACGAGGCCAAATCAGGAAGTGCAGTCACCCTTTAATGAGAAGCAGAAGGGTTGGAGTGTGTCTGAGTGCAGAGTCCTTGGAGGAGCATGTGCAGACAGACACAGAGCTCTGTCTGCAGAAATCAATGCTGCTAATTATTGACCTACCCACAGTCTGATGGGCGTCTGATGGCCAAGTCTCAGGACGCTCGCTCTCTCTGCAGCATAGCAGACACCCAGACCTTCAGCCAACAAGAAACAGTCTCATAACATAACTTGTGTATAATGCTAAAGAAACATAACAGTGGATCTTCATATTTACACTGTATTTTTGTTACCACTGCAAAGCTGGACAACTGAACTTATAGCTAACCTACATGAAACATTGTGGGAATCCATTAGGGTTAGGTGGTATTATTACCAGAAGTGCACACAAAGGGCGCTATTTTAAAAACCTAAAAATTATTAGCTCTCTCATAGTTATACTTAACTTATAAGCAGTGGCGCAGCACGCCCCCCCTAGCGGGAGCTGTGGGAGTCCGTGCTGTGCCACCAAAAATTATAAAAGAGCAGTGTCCCCGACCCCAAAAATAATACAAATAAAGCTTTTGTTTTTTTGCACAAAACAATTTAAGCAACAAGGATCTTGATCCAGGAGGAGATTTAATGTCTCTGCTGTAACCAAGAAGCTTGATCTTGACATCTAGCCACTGAGCAAACCAAATGCATAGCTGGAGGCCTGAGCTGGATATCATTTATTTGACACGTCTTAGATTTCTTATAGTTATATACTTAACATAGTTAGGAGTGGCGTAGCATGCCCCCCCGGGTGCCCCCAAATTTTAAAATGTTAAATGTGTTTTTTTATGGTATTGAAAATCATACCGTTGGTAATTCAAAATATACCGTTTATACCATATACTGAGGTACCAGCCAAGCCTAGAATCAATCATTGTTAGCTGAACTGTGTATACATACACTAGAGCTGTGTTCGAATACTCATACTAACCTCACTATTTGTGAAGTAAATTGAGTATGTAGTATGGTTATTGGTCATAGTATGGATACAATTAGCCAAAAGTTCCCGGATGTCGTACTAAATTCGCTAAAATACGAAGTATACAAGCAGTGGACACTATTTCCATGCTTTTAGGCCCCATAATGCAATTATTCAGAAAATGAGCGTAGCTTCACAACGTTTTCAGATTTTAAGAAAAAGGCGGAAAATATGCAGCCGAAGTCCGACGAGAGCATATACAAATTCATTGCTTTAACGAATTATGATCAGTGTTAAGACAACATTGAGCGACGTAATGCCTTTTCACATAAGTTACACGTTATGTTGGCTGACAATTTGTTAGCTATGCTATCCTTACGAACCGCATAGCATATCATTACAGCAGTATGTACCGGTGTTAGCTAGCTACCTAAAGTAATGTTAGTTGGCTACTAATACATCAGACCTTCCAGTATATTAAATATATGCTAACTAACTACCCAACGTTGATTGACTTGATTATTCATGTCACGCTTAGCTAAGTGGTATAGTTGTTGTGCGTTCTCAATGGACATTGTTAATTCGTTCTGGCTATCTACTCTGATTTCAGAGCACTCTCGTCTGAGTGTGCCAGAGCGCAGAATAATTCAAATCTAATTTTATTTGTCACATACACATGGTTAGCAGATGTTAATGCGAGTGTAGCGAAATGCTTGTGCTTCTAGTTCCAACCATGCAGTAATATCTAACAAGTAATCTAACAATTCCACAACAACTACCTTATACACACATTGCTGCGCCTTCTTCACCACACTGTCTGTGTGGGTGGACCATTTCAGTTTGTCCGTGATGTGTACGTCAAGGAACTTAAAACTTTCCACCTTCTCCACTACTGTCCCGTCGATGTGGATAGGGGGCTGCTCCCTCTGCTGTTTCCTGAAGTCCACGATCATCTCCTTTGTTTTGTTGACATTGAGTGTGAGGTTATTTTCCTGACACCACACTCCGAGGGCCCTCACCTCCTCCCTGTAGGCCGTCTCGTCGTTGTTGGTAATCAAGCCTACCACTGTAGTGTCGTCTGCAAACTTGATGATTGAGTTGGAGGCGTGCATGGCCACGCAGTCATGGGTGAACAGGGAGTACAGGAGAGGGCTGAGAACGCACCCTTGTGGGGCCCCAGTGTTGAGGATCAGCGGGTTGGAGATGTTGTTTCCTACCCTCACCACCTGGGGGCGGCCCGTTAGGAAGTCCAGGACCTAGTTGCACAGGGCAGGGTCGAGACACAGGGTCTCGAGCTTAATGACGAGGTTGGAGGGTACTATGGTGTTAAATGCTGAGCTGTAGTCGATGAACAGCATTCTTACATAGGTATCCCTCTTGTCCAGATGGGTTAGGGCTGTGTGCAGTGTGATTGCGATTGCGTCGTCTGTGGACCTATTGGGGCGGTAAGCAAATTGGAGTGGGTCTAGGGTGTCAGGTAGGGTGGAGGTGATATGGTCATTGACTAGTCTCTCAAAGCACTTCATGATGACGGAAGTGAGTGCTACGGGACGATAGTCATTTAGCTCAGTTACCTTTGCTTTCTTGGGAACAGGAACAATGGTGGACCTCTTGAAGCATGTGGGAACAGCAGACTGGGATAAGGATTGATTGAATATGTCCGTAAACACACCAGCCAGCTGGTCTGCGCATACTCTGAGGATGCAGCTGGGGATGCCGTCTGGGCCGGCAGCCTTGCGAGGGTTAACACGTTTAAATGTTTTACTCAGTGAAGGAGAGCCTGCAGTGAAGGAGAGCCCGCATGTTTTGGTAGCGGGCCATGTCAGTGGCACTGTATTGTCCTCAAAGCGAGCAAAGAACTTGTTTAGTTTGCCTGGGAGCAAGACATCGTGGTCCGCGACGGGGCTGGTTTTTCTTTTGTAGTCCGTGATTGACTGTTGACCCTGCCACATACCTCTCGTGTCTGAGCCGTTGAATTGCGACTCTACTTTGTCTCTATACTGACGCTTGTTTGATTGCCTTGCGGAGGGAATAGCTACACTGTTTGTATTCGGTCATGTTTCCGGTCACCTTGCCATGATTAAAAGCAGTGGTTCGCGCTTTCAGTTTTGCGCGAATGCTGCCATCAATCCACGGTTTTTGGTTGGGGAAGGTTTTAATAGACGCTGTGCGTACAACATCACCGACGCACTTGCTAATAAACTCGCTCACCGAATCAGCGTATTCATCAATGTTATTTTCCGACGCTATGCGGAACATTTCCCAGTCCATGTGATCGAAGCAATCTTGAAGCGTGAAATCCGATTGGTCGGACCAGCGTTGAACAGACCTGAGCATGGGCGCTTTCTGTTTTAGTTTCTGTCTATAGGCTGGGAGCAACAAAATTGAATTGTGGTCAGATTTTCCGAAAAGAGGGTGGGGGAGGGCTTTGTATGCGGCGCGGAAGTTAGAATAACAATGATCCAAGGTTTTGCCAGCCCGGGTCACGCATTCGATATGCTGATAAAATTTAGGGAGCCTTGTTTTCAGATTAGCCTTGTTAAAATCCCCAGCTACAATACATGCAACGTTAGGATATGTAGTTTCCAGTTTACATAGAGTCAAATGAAGTTCTTTCAGGGCCGTCGATGTGTCTGCTTTGGGGGGGATATACACGGCTGTGATTATGATCGAAGAGAATTCTCTTGGTAGATAATACGGTCGGCATTTGATTGTAAGGAATTCTAGGTCAGATGAACAAAAGGACTTGAGTTCCTGTATGTTGTTATGATCACAATCATAAGGCATACACCCCCGCCCTTTGTTTGTTTCTGTCTGCGCGATGCGTGAAGAAACCAGGTGGCTGTACTGACTCTGATGACCTATCCCGAGTGAGCCATGTTTCCGTGAAACAAAGAATGTTACAATCTCTTGCTATGCTAGCAAGAGGTTGCACAGCAACAGCATCAACTTCTGGTAGACAGGCAAAGCGCTAGTATTCTCAACTAAAAGGATACCGTTTGTTTACAGTATACTAAAATGAACTAATAGTATATAGTATGTTGTATATACTCATTAAGTAAGTTTGAATACCCATACTAACACATCACTGTACACAGAAAGGCAAACTCACTTGTGCATTCAAATGAACACAGCCACACAAACACAATGTGTGTGTGACTTGCCTCAGGATCTGTCCTTGGAATAGAGCTTTTATGTTACCATCTGAGAGATGCAGCAGCAGTTATGTTAAACAACACTCAGTGGACAAGCTGTGCTGTGGTAGACTGTAAAAGAGAGGGGGAGTGAGAGAGAGAAAGAGACAGGAGGGAGAGATGAGAGAGAGAGAGAGAGAAAGAGAACAGGAGAGAACAGAGAGTGAGAGAGTTAAGGATAAGGCCATCCTCCTATTCACTGTGGCTTTCACTGCCTCTCTTGTCAGTTACCAAAGCAGAACAGGTCTTAAACAGACTGCTGCTTCCTACAGGGAGCAGGGAGGGAACAACACTGTTTCCTTCCGATAGTGTTCACACAGGGAAAAGGCTTCCGCTGGGGAGATTACTTTTACAGTTATAAAAACACACACCGACAAACTAACACATACATACACTCTCACGCACACACCCACACGCCTGCAGGTGCACACATACACAAATAAACAATGCCAAGGCACCATGATTTTAGTACACTCAGCATATTTCTTTGCAAACAAAAAGGATCTCACATCTTGAGCCAATGGGTGAAAATATCTATTGTGCTGGTGCTAGCTGAGCAGAAAAGGCAGAGAACACATTCTACCTAAGTGAACATTCCAGACAAACAACAATAGGAGGGCCACACTTAAAGATGCACGCAGGGATCTTAAGCACAAGAAATGTGTAACATATTGCACAAATTGAGTTCGTAACATATCAAACTAATTGCAAAATAAAACGGATGATGTAGTACACGATTGAATGACACAGCACACAAAAAAAGGGGACCCATTTTGGCTCAAGTGCACCACTTTCAAAACTACTGGCTGAAATTATACAAAAGTTTGATAGTGCATCTTTAACACAAGGACAAGGGTGAATATGATCCATGCACTGCCACACACACACACATGGTACAGCTGGGTAGGATTATGGTGTGAGAGAAGCATAACGAGAGAGGTGCAAGGGGATGACTCATTCGGTTTCTTATCAGAGGGTAGAGTAGAGAGTGAGAGGATAGGGATGGAGAGGGGAAAAGGGAGGGAGGAGGAAATGGAGTCAGGATAGTGAAGGGAAAAATGGAGGGAGGGGTGATGGAGGAACAGAGTGGGGTTTCCTTAGGTATGATCTCATCTCACTTGTTCCCATCATGCAATATTCAACATGGTGAGGTCCACGTGGGAATAGGGGAGCAGAGACTTGAGAGAGCACTCTCTTCTGAATTCTCAATTCACTCATTACAACAAAGTAGATTCAATTCCACACTCATTCCCAGCATTTAAACTCATCACATATTTAACTCCTCCATTACCTCTGTCTCTCCCTTTGTATGGAACAGCATTTTAATATTAATAGAAATACAATTGGGAGGGGAAGGACAGTGTAGAGTGGGTTGTGTCTTAAATACCCTTATATCGGTCTATCCTTGTCTTCCTTCCCTCATGACTAGGGCCCAAAGTTTGGTCATGGACAGTTAAATCAATATGGTGGACACCTATCCAGTCCTTTCACCGATCCATGGTAATGAGAGAGCGGAGTTGAGGACAGCATGGCTCTCAAGGTCTACCGAGACACATAGTTAGTTGATGTGTTGAGCAGCACACGCTCTGTTCCCTTATGCAGCAGATCGAAGCACTAACAGAGGCTGTGTGCTGAGACTGACTGCTGCAGGGCCTGTGTGACCTGGCTGCTCTCCCTTCTTTCCTGTCCCCTCTCTCTCTCCCAGGCCCTCCCCATGACCCAGGGGACACAGCGCAGGCAGAGGACAATCTGTCTCGTCCCGCAAATGTTTTAAAAAGAAACTGAGGACAAGATGGTCATAAGCAGTAACTTGTACACATGCCAACGAGCCCTCACACACACATGCACTCTGACTGTATACACACAAACACATGTTTGTTCCCTCAAACTCTGTAGGTTCGCTTTAACTTTCCTCTGCTATTCAATCACCCCATCTGTATTCCTGTCCACCCTCTCCTTCTCTCTCCCTCTCTGGTTGGTGGTCCTGTGATGACTCAGAGTTGACCCATGCTCCATGGTTTCCCTGGAGAAGCCAAGGCAATAAAAAGACAAGGTGCAGGCCAGGATCCAGCTCTCTTGTTACAGTAACGACCAATAGGCTACAGAGTTATCAGTGTTCACACAATGCACTGTGAGATCCCACCGGACTTGCTACCCCCCTAACAAAGGACAACACACACAGAACACATGAACAATAATTTTACCCATCATCATCATCTTTCATTATGGGATCATGAACATCAACAGTTCTTTACATGCATTAAAGCATTAAAAGTTTCAGCTAAACTTGAATAGGAATCTGGGTAATAGAGCGGATGGATCGATCATCAGTCAGTCAGTCAGTCAGTGTAATTTTCTGTGAAATCTGCGAGCGCATATGGCTAGATATCAAAATGCAAATAACAAATTGTCCCATTGTCCCCACAGAGATTAATACAAGCAGTACAACAGCCCAGCGTAAACACTTGCTTTCGACTGGTAAACTTCCACTCCGCAACTGCAGTCCTGAGTTCGCAAAATACGCATCTACTACGCATCTGATGAAATGCACAAAAATAGACATGTAAACATCCGCGGTCTGACAATAACATTCTAACCAAAGATGATGATGCTAAAATTGCTAAAAGAGTGAGAATATTGCTACCTTAAAAGGTTACAAAAATAACTTACCATTGAGAGGAAAATGCGTTATCCTTGAGGCTTGTGGAGCGACCTGCCTCTGTAAACAGCTTGGCACTTCTTGCTATTCCAATACTACTTGATGAGTTAGAATCGAAAAGCTATTGGTTTCCAATATTTTCCCGACGTCCTGTTGTGTTCACTGTGCCAGTTGCGTGTGTATGCCCCGATGTCTCCGAAAGGACGAGGCAACAGGGATGGATGGTCGATGCTGCGAGTGCGCTTCTGCAGTATTCGCGCATTCATTCACTGTCTGATCGGCTCTGAGCGCTGGCCTGCTACTGACGTCAAAGCATTCCAGCTCACTCGCGTCCTCTGCGGCCGATGTTCTCTCCCAGTGCGCGAGAGGAAGGGCTGAGGGCCTATACAGGGAAAAAATGTCTGTTCTGAAGTCAAGAGAGGAAGACTATTATGCAATGCAACAGCCAGCGTGTCACTGTCTATAATTAGGTAGGCTGAGGAAAGCAAGAAACAATGGGAATAATACCATTACTCACATATTTCTATGGGTTGAGGCATAGTGGCCTATTAGTGGAGGCCTTTCAACCACATCGCATTAGGTCTACTGTAGCCTTTAGCAATGATTCATAACTACAAAGGCTTTTTACAAATGGTAATTCTTTAGAATGCCTTTGCAGAGAAATAATGAAAACACGTTCTCTTTAGTCAGTATGGCTACTGTAGCCTATGATACATGACACGAGATTATCTTCAGACACCTGTAACAGATGTAATCAACTTGTTAATATAAGTACATATTACACAACATAAGCTCAGTTGTAAATACCCAAGGAGGAGGACAGATAGTCCTGTAAACAAACTGAAGCCGATGAGCAGAGTGGAAAGAGAGAGCATTTTTATCATCCCAGAGGCATTGATCAGGTCTCTGAACATATTTGGCCCAGGCAGCAGAGAGCTCTGGTCTGTGGTGTTGGGACCTGTGCCACACAGACTGACAGCTTGTCCGCTAAAAGCTATTCTGGAACCAGTGGAATAAGAAGGGTATCAGATACTGCCACAAATAACCCTCTCTCTCTATTGATCCTGGTTGAAGGGCCCCCAACCGAGCCCATCTCACTGCAGGCCACTGACCCACACTGAAATGTGAAAATCCATCATCACCATTGACAAGTGTATTGACAAAACTATGTACTGGGGCTATAATACAAAACCTACCAGCAGCACAGCTGAGAAGCCAGATATTTTGATTGATTTCATCTTGGGAAAAAGGGAGATATCTCATTCCAATTATCTGCTGTCTCATATGACCAGCGGACATGTCACTAGAGCAAAAACCAGAGCTTTCTAAATAGAATGGCTAGCTACATAAACAAGTGAAAATATAATAGTACTGTCCCTTGCATCTGACTATAGCCTACTAGATGAAGAATAGCCTTGAGGAGACTTGTGGTACCATACTCCCATCTAGTGGAACGATGCTATCACTATAGGCTTCTTTCCTATGACAATTGCGTTTATAAATGCATCACCATTCAATGTGTCTCTTTGACTTTGGCCAAATTGATTAAAAAGCTTGGCTTACTTAAAAGGCTCACAGTAACAAATTGATAGCTATGGTTTTTGTTCATATATATGGCCATGTCTTACAAAACTTGGTTACAGTCGAATGGATAGTAGATCATACAAATTATTCCAAATATGTTATTCAAGACAAAACCCCTGTTTAATGTTAAAATTTGAAACACTAGAAACCTGATTGGTTTTGCTTGATATTGCTGCTCAATGTGTAGGTAGTGTCTCGAGCCAGACGGATTACTTCCGCAATCTTTGAATGCTAGAGTTAAAAAAAGGTCCAATACAGCTTTTTTTATCTCAATATAAAATCATTTCTGAGTATCTTACTGTGATTGCTTTCAATTAAAATGGTCCAAAAAGAAACAAAAATAGCTTCTTAGCAAAGAGCAATTTCTCAAGCAAGAATTTGGCTAGGACTGACTGGGAATGGTCTGATTGGGAGGGGACAACTGAAAACTAGCTTTGGAACTCTGTAATTGATCTATTAACTAATTTTGTGCCTGGCCAAAACTCCATCCCAGCCAAAACAGGCAGACATTTCAGGAGGTCTTTTCAAACAGCTCTTACAACAAAAAGGTATCATCATACATTTTATAATATTATTCCAACCTCAGTGTGGAAAAATATATATAACACAGGGAAATCATGTTTTTGACTGTACTGGGCCTACAAGCCGTTGCCCAAGGTCTGGCTAGTTGAGACTAATGTTTAGGCAGGTACCTGGTGTGAGGTCGACATCAGAAGTGCGACGACGCGAAAGTGTAAGACTGGCACTGTTAAGATCAGAGACTCGTCTCCTGAGTATGCACCTTCGTTCAAGGTGTACATACCTATGTCTCCTAATTACAAACCAAGTAATCTTACCTATAGGTCATCAAGCTCTCTTGAGAACCTTGATCAACTGCGAAATGGAGTCAGTCAGCAGTGGTGAGCGCTCTGAAGTTGAACCAGTCCAGGATGTATTGGGCCTACCTGTGGTGACAGGTGTGGTAGAGTCTTCCAACGTTTGCCCTGAGAACCGTACCAGAGATTATTTTGGACAGGTAGGAGTGCGATTTTTGGAAAGAGTGGATTCCTGCTTTTTGGCCGACCCATACATTGAGTCAAGCTGGGTAAAGGATAAACTGGTTATATTTGTGAACGTTTCGAGAAGATTAATTGTTTAGATTTGTGTATCTGCCTCCTAGAGGAAGTGGGCACTTGGAGTCACGCGGCTCGGGACTCAACCTGTGGTGGGCTTTTTTCTCTGGAGCCACTAAAAAGGGTGATCAGTGGGATAGCGTTGAGTGTAGAGGTGGATCAAATTAAAAGGTATATTTCTAGTGTTTGTGACAACCGCCGTTTGGTAAGACATAGACTCGGTGGAAATGGCGAGACTGAGAATACCCTGTCTGTCATGTTTAGCTTTGCTATTCTGTGAGGGCCTATGTTCTGAACCCGCTTCGGTGCTTTAGGTACCAAGGATTCGGACATGTTGCAGCAGTGTGTAGAAGGGAGATCCCACGATGTGAGAAATGTGCAGGATGGTATAGTCAGAGGGAGTGTGCAGTTGGGATAGAGAAAGCACTGTAGTCAACTGTGGGGGCGCCCATGCAGCTGGGGATCCGAAGTGCCCTGTGAGAGAGAGACAGGTTGAGATTGCCAGAGTTCATGTGGGGCAGAAAGTTTCCTATGAGGCAGTGAAGAGAGTAGAATATAGCCCAAAGATGAGTGAGTCAACTGGGATGCCCCCATGAGTAGGCCTGAAGAGAGAGAGCCAGCGAGGATGAGTTTTAGTAAGGTTGGATTTCTTGCATTTATAGCCATGGTGATCAACTTCACTGCACTAATGGAGCGGAAATCACAGAAAATAGATGTGGTAGTTGCAGCAGCAGATAAATATTTGGGTGTGAAATATTTTTAGCTGAGAAGATCTACAGGACGTTTTGAGAGAAAGGGTTCTATCATCCCAGGCTCGTTTAGGGCCAAAGTTGTGGGATGGGGTGGTGGGATAGTGTATAGGTGCAGGGTTAGATGGTGGTGCAATTAAAGTTTTTCCCTTTTTGTTGGTCACAAAATGTGCAATCCGTACTCTGACCTGCGAATGGCAGCAATTCAACACAGCATCTGATCTACCGGAAAACCAAACGAAGAAGAAGTCTCGACGTCACTACTGTAAACTTCTGATCCGGAAGAATACTTGTCCATTATGAAATCACAGGCGACAGATAAGTGCATTTAGTATACAGTAGTTTATTATAAAAAATATTTCACGGGCCGACATTGTGATCTGTGAATATGACCTTCGCCTTGAGACCAACGCGACGCTTGTACGCTCACCTGTCAACGTCTAATTTTGTGCAGTGTCGCACTATCAAGAAAGAACGCACTTTAAAAGTGAGCATTCAGTTAACTTGGTAATGTGTCAGTTTGTTCTGATATTTTGATCATACCGGTAGTTGATGTTTAAAAGCTTAATGAGCAGCATGATATAATCTTGTTCTGGTAGATAGATAACCGAAATGCACGACTGCATTTATTCTGTAGGCGAGTAGAGCCTTAGCCCTTGATCATGACTCAGTTCCATTGCATTACACATGAGATTCATTGGACGAAGGCGTCTTCTATAGGGGGAGTTTTGTTAAGATCCCGACGCTCGGTCTGAACATTAACATGCATCTCTTGCGCTACTGTTTTGGAAACACAAGAAGCTTTCATATCATATATATATATATATATATATATATATATTTATTTATATATATATTTATTTATTTATATTTATATATATTTATATATATATTTATATATTTATATATATATATTTATATATATTTATTTTTATATATATATATATTTATTTATATATATATATATTTATTTATATATTTATATATATATATTTATATATATATATTTATATTTATATATATTTATATTTATATAT
The DNA here is from genome assembly GCF_901001165.1 of Salmo trutta. NCBI lineage: Eukaryota > Metazoa > Chordata > Actinopteri > Salmoniformes > Salmonidae > Salmo > Salmo trutta. The sequence goes on along the minus strand of NC_042963.1, from coordinate 10,244,771 downwards.
TTATATATTTATATATATTTATATATATATTTATATATATATTTATATATATATTATATATATATTTATATATATTTATATATATATATATATATATATATATATATATATTTATATATATATATATATATATATATATATATATATATATATATATTATTTTAACTAAAGGTTAAATTGATACACACCTTGTTAAGGTTAGTGTGGCCATTTCTCTATGTTACAGCACTTGTTTACTGTTCCGAACACCTGTGTGTAATGCCGCGTTCAAAACAACAGGGAACTCAGTGCAAATCATGAAGTCAGTGATCGTCAGTTTGGAACTCTAGAGAGGCCCGGGTTCCCGAGTTGGAATTCTGAGTTGAATAACCCTTCAAATCGATTTTTCCCAGTCGGAGCTAGTTTTTCCCGTGTTTCCCAGTTGTTTTGAATTTCATGTCGGAAGTCGGACATTAGTTTAGTCAGATGGTAGCACCCATAGCTGAATGGATCTGTGCAAACTGCTACATTATGTGTATATGTTTTATTTGAAGGATTCTTTCTCACTGATGAAAGATACGATATTTTTCGAAAGCCATATAGCAAGTGATGATGATTTCCATTTATAAACGTTAACATACAGCGTCGGGATTGTAGTTCATGTGTGGCATTTGTGGGCGAAGCTAATGGCTGAGAACTGTAGGGAGAAGGCAGAATGCCACCTAGTTTTCCAGAGCTAGTATAGCCTAGCCATCTAAGCTACCAAATAAGCACAATTACGTTGAACATGTATTTTTCAGACGTGTACATCACATGCATTTCAGGCTCTGGACGTCAAAAATACATCTTATACGAAAATGAAAAGACGTCTTGTACAGACGTCACATAGGACGTTTTTTCCGGATGTTTAAAGACGTCTTCTCCGGACATTGAAATCAGTGCATTATAGGTGTTGAATGAAAGGTAAAATAGGTATTTTACGGACGTGGAAAATACGTATTTTTCAGGCATTTAATCTATGGCCAAAATTCAACTGCTATACATTCTTAATTAAGTAAGCATTATATCTTCATAGGAAAGAGGAGCAGACTACAGACCACTTCAACTACAATAGCATTCTAGAGTAACGGTTACAGATGTTTTTATTTTTTGCTATGACTGATATGTTGTTTATCTATCTTAGTTGAAAGCACTGACTAAGTCACTCTGGATAAGAGTGTCTGCTGATTGACCTAGACCTAAATGTAAAAACAAATGAGTTGAATGCACTAAGTCACTCTGAATAAGTGTCTGCTGACTGACCTAAATGTAATGCAAAGCATGATGGGTATTAGTCTAATTAGTTTCGCCCCCAAACAAGTACACATTTGGCCGGTGCGAGCCAGATCTACATCTGAACGAATCATAAAGTACGGCACAGTTTAGTATAGTAGAATACAGTACAGGCCCCGGTTTCCCCATGGCGATGGAATTTAGGCTTATGGGTGTTTTAACAATGCATCTTTCCTACAACTGGCGAAGATGTAACACCCGTTTCACAAAACACCACACAGACAGAACGGTCGCTAAGTGTTTTGTTGAAGCATGTGTCTATACTGATGGAGTCGAAAGAAACGTAGAGCTGCTCTCCGATCACCCTTTTCCATTAAAGTCTTACCTTAACATTAGAATTATTTCACAATACTGATGACGAATCAGCTCCTCGAGAGATAAACACTCATGGCTGCAAATATTGAGGTGGCTTATTCTAATTCTTATCCAATAAAAATGCACTAAATCACAGATTTGGAACATTGAGCTCATGTTAGGCTACACATCATGAAATATGTTGAGGCAAAAATGACTGACAGGAGCCAAATAAAACTAAATTGAATGAACATGAAATGTATTTCAATATCATTGAAATACAGTATATAGGCCTATGTAGCCTATACTGTACAGTAGGTAGGCTATTTATCTAATGCAGTCATCTCAGTTTTCATTTGAAGCATCTTTTCATCCTTTGCTTGTTTGCAACAATTTCAAAGACATTGTATTTGTAGTCAACTTTGTTGTGAAGTTATCTGCAGTCACAGAGACAGATAAACCTCTTCTATGTATGAAGTGACACGGAAGGGCAAAAAGGCATCTATCAAAGCACTTAACTAACTGTTCTAAGAGTGGTCTGAGTCAGGCGTTAGAATATAAGCGTTTATAAGTGCATCGTTAATAACGATGGTTTTGGGAAACAGCTCAGATATCTATCGATGAACTTAGCCTTAAGATGCTTTTGGGAAACCAGGCCCAGTACAGGACAGTAGAGTTGTATTCGGTAGAATACGACACAGTAGAGATACATTTAGTAGAGTACAGTTTAGTAGGGTACAATAGGTTTCCAAAACTCTGTCCTAGGGCCCCAATTGGGTGCATGTTTTGGTTTTTACCCTAGCACTACACAGCTGATTCAAACAATCATAGCTTGAGGATGAGTTGGTTATTTGAATCAGCTGTGTATTTATTTATCCTGGCAAGTCAGTTAAGAACAAATTCTTATTTACAATGACCGCCTACCGGGGAATAGTAGGTTAACTGCCTTGTTCAAAACGACAGAATTTTACTTTGTCAACTCGGGGATTAGATTCAGCAACTTTTCGGATACTGTCCCAATGCTCTAACCACTAGGCTACCTGCCGCCCCTAGTGCTAGGGCAAAAACCAAAACGTGCACCCGGGGGGGGGGGCAGGATCGAGTTTGGGAAACCCTGCACAAGAGTATACTTTGCTTTACTTAAAAAGAAGACACATTCTCATTTACAGCAATGACCTGGGGAATAGTTACATGAGAGTGTAGGGGGATGAATGAGCCAATTGGAAGCTAGGGTTGATTAGGTGGCCATGAGGGACAGATTGGGAATTTAGCCAGGACACCAGGGTTAATAACCTTACAATAAGTGCCATGCAATCTATAATAACCATAGAGTCAGTACACCTGTTTAACGTCCCATCCAAAAGACTGCACCCTACAAAGGGCAATGATCCCAGTCATTGGGTTCTTTTTTTGTTGACCAGAGGAAAGAGTGCCTCCTACTGGCCCTCCAACACCACTTCTAGCAGCGTCTGGTCTCCCATCCATGGACCAACCAGGACCGACCCGGCTTAGCTTCAGAGGCAAGCCAGCAGTGCTCTACTATATTGTACTGTACTCTACAGTACTCTACTCCCCTTTTCTTTACTGTACTGTGCCGTCCAAACTTGTTAAACATAGATGTCTATGATTGACCCAAAAAATACGTTGCGTGACGTCAAATGCTTAGTGGGTACTTTCTTAAGAAGGTGCTGAAAACAAGGGTCTCTCTTTGTCAACCCTTATCTTTTGTGATTTTTTTATTTTTTTGTTGTTGTAATTTTCGGGACTTGTGAACAGTAATGCTTTATTACTTGTTACAAGCATGTATACATGTCTTTTTAAGGCTTATAATATTTATTTCTGTGCATTTTTTTAAATTCACCTTTCTGCCTTTCTTGTGTATAGAAGTATACAGTTTATTAATTCAGTCAGAAGTCCAATACACCTATGTGGTTCTTGTACAGTCCCCTTGTTCAGGTATGGCTAAACTGTTACTATTGTGTGTGTCCCTGTGTTAGAATGGTGGGTGGGAGCGGGTGATCCCTGCATTCCGCTCTGTGTGTGGTGAAGATGGAGTGTCCTTGGGTGAAGCAGTCAGGGAGCAACATGGCAGAGACGAGTCTGTACACAGGTGAGCTCCGCCGTCTGGCACCAAGCAGGTGTGTCCTGTCTCTAACATGCACGCACACATACGCACACACTCGATTTGTGTATGTGTTTCAGGGTTAGGGTCAATTCAAATTGAAGCCAGTCAATTCAGGAAGTGAACTTAAATTACAATTCAATAATTGAAAAAGAGGGCATTTATTTTCAATGTCTTCTCAATAAACTGAACAGTAGAAGCTATTTAAAAAAAATCTAAATGTGAATATTAAATTCACATAAATTCCTGAATTGACTGCCTTCAATTCGAATTGACCCAACCCTGATGTGTTTCTTGTGATGGATAGCTACAGGGATTCGGGGTGTGCCTTTGTGGTTCTAGGAGTATCCAATAAGTCTAAGTGATTGTTCTCATCCCAGATGTTGCCCCCCAGACGTAGTGGTGTGGCCGCGGAGTGTGGAGGAGGTCAGTGCCCTCGCCAAGATCTGCCACCACCACCACCTTCCCATCATCCCCTTTGGCACAGGCACAGGCCTCGAGGGAGGAGTGGGTGCACTTAAGGTGAGAGCGAATCAGTCTGTGTCAAGGAGAAAGATAAATACCAGCCTGGAAAGTTTGATTCATCTCTCTGAATTTATAGAGGAATTTATACATAATTTGATTAAGCTAATTGATTGTACACAAATGAGCCATTTTAATTGATAGGATTCAGATAATCTTCAATAAATATAGTAGCTAACATCCAATTTGGAACTTAATTCTTCCTAACAATGAGTAAGACATAAGGAATCCAATAAATCATAAAAAGCCACCCATGGAGCCAACACACCTCATGCCAATCCAACCCCAACAACCAGTACACAGTATCGTTTATCAGTGTTTGAAAAGTAGTATGGCGTATTGCTTCTTCTGCATCCTTTGTAATGTATATCCCTGTGAATCTGGTGATGGTTTTTCCCCCTCTTCAGAGAAATTAGTCATTGAAGTCACTTGCATTTTTTACCATAAATACCATGTTTTGTCCAATAGATGCCGCTGTTCCTGCTACTGCCACCACACCCTTTTATCCATGTTGCTGGTCTCTTGTGTTTATTAAATAAATCACAACATTCTCTTTGCAACTTTGGGTAGAAAACCAATAGCTATTGCTCATGAAGAAAATAGATTTTTATGGTCATCCTCACAATTCAAGCCTGTCCTCCATGAAAGCAATTCCGTTTTTCATTCTCTTAGGCTTAATTTCTGTCCATGAAACAGACCCTCTGTGTGTGGTTTATCCCCTTCAAAAAGGTCTGGATTAGTTAGACCATTCCTGGTGAACAAGCAAACCATTAGGCTACAGCACTTCAATGGTTCAAGTCCCAAATACACACTGTGTGTATATATAGTGTTTTGCAATGGTAATTGTATTGGGTTGGGTTTAATGGTAAATGTCACTAGTCACACTACATAATAGAGATGTTTTCTAAGAATTTGATTGAAAAACATATGACTGCCATGCAATGGATTAGATTTATTATTTTATAAGGGTTGTCATAACATTTTAGTCACTAGCCCATTTCTCCATCAACGTTTTGGGCTTGAAAGAAAAGTCTTCATATGAGAATTGCACCATACGGATAGTTCTCAGAGAGCTGCCACTTGTTGGACTATTCAAGGAGAGTTGGGTTGAAGCATTAGATTGCTAAGAGAAGGACAAACTGAATTGCTTTCATGGAGGACTGGCTTGACCACACAATTGACCACACAATACATTTTCATCATGAGCAAAAGCTATTGGTTTTCGACCCAATTTCCAAAGAAAATGTTGCGATTCATTTAATTAACACAAGAGACCAGAAAAATTGATAAAAGGGTGTGGTGGCAATAGCAGGAACAGCGGTATCTAGTGGACAAAACATGGTACTTTCACACAAATTTATGGTAAGTAATGCAAGCGACTTCAATGGCTAATTTCTCTAAACAGGGGTAAAAACCATCACCAGATTCACAGGGATATACATTACAAATGGTGAATAAGCAATACTCTAAGCCACAGCTCCATACTACTTGTCAAACATAGAGAACTCAATCAATCAAATGTATTTATAAAGCCCTTCTTACATCAGCTGATGTCACAAAGTGCTGTACAGAAACCCAGCCTAAAACCCTAAACAGCAACCAATGCAGGTATAGAAGTACAGTGGCTAGGAAAAACTCCCTAGAAAGGCCAGAACCTAGGAAGAAACCTAGAGAGGAACCAGGTTCTGAGGATACTGATTGATGGGTGGGATTGGCCTGGGTGGCTTTTCACCATTTTATTAGAGTCCATGTGTCTCACTCAATGATAGGAAAAGTTCAGACCAAATCGGATGTTTGGGTACTATAATTTGTTGACTATTATGTGAATCCAATTTGGGTACAATCAATCAGCTTTATTTCTCAATAACAATCTGAGATGCTGGGTGTCATGGCTTTTTGAAATGACATGGAATGACCCTAGAGAGAGAGATTACGAGAGTGAGAGAGAAGGTTGTTTTGTGTAAAAGCCGTAATAATTCATGTTGACGTTTTTTGATTCTCTTGCACAATGTTAGTCGGAATGTGTGTGACAGTAAGACAGGATGCAGTGTCATCATCTCCTAAAGGTGTCTAAATGAAGGGTGCTGTGTAAGAGGTCTTGAAAAAGGGCTCAATGTGTTGTCTGCCTGCTCTGTTTGGTACTGACGTCTGTACAGTGCATCCCTGACCTCTAATAACGTGGGTCCTTGTATTCACAATGTTTCATTGAGGGTCTATAGGAAGTATTCCAATTGTGTGTGTGTGTGTGTGTAAGGGCGGGGTGTGTTTTAGTCTGAGGAACATGGACAGGGTGTTGGACCTCCATCAGGAGGACTTTGATGTGAGCGTGGAGCCAGGTGTGACACGCAAAGGCCTCAACTCCTACCTGAGAGACACGGGCCTGTGGTTTCCTGTCGGTGAGTCACGTGACCTGCGATGATGTCACTGCTCCAACGGGTAGGCCCAATAGGCCTGTCACTATACACACGCCCGAGTTTAGTTAACCATTGTGAAATTAAGTGGAACGTTTTTCCATCGTGAAATAGGGCTCCATGGGTGGAAAATGTTGGGAACCCCTGATATAAGTAATCATACGAACTACCTTCATGTACAATGGTATTGCATGATCGTCATTCTCGCTGGCATTTTGTGCCTGAAGTTGTGAAGAATATTTGAAGTGTTGGGTATGAAATCACTGAGGTGTTCTACTGTCTGTCGGCACACACAGACCCTGGTGCAGACGCGTCTCTGTGTGGCATGGCTGCCACCAGTGCATCAGGCACCAATGCGGTGCGCTACGGCACCATGCGGGAGAACGTACTCAACCTAGAGGTGGTGCTGGCAGATGGATCCATCATCCACACAGCAGGCAGGGGGCGCCGGCCCCGGTAACACACCCAGACATGGATATATTCATGGTTATATACATCATTGGTTACACTGCTAGGCCTGAAACAGAAAGTGACAGTTAAAACATGTTTTAGTGTTTAACTATTAACAACCCATGTGGTGTTCTCTCTCTCTAATTTCACCAGTAATGAGGACATGTATGACCTTTGACCTTCTCTCGTCTCCGTTAGGAAGACGTCAGCGGGCTACAACCTGACCAACCTGTTTGTGGGTTCAGAGGGCACTCTGGGGGTGATCACGAAGACCACCCTGCGTCTCTACGGGGTGCCAGAAGCCATGGTGTCTGCTGTGTGCACCTTCCCCTCTGTCCAGGCAGCAGTGGACAGCACTGTGCAGGTCCTCCAGACTGGAGTGCCCATCGCACGCATCGGTGAGTAGACGAGGTGGCCGTTTACTAGTTTTTTAACACAGAACTGACCTCTGCGTTCATTGTTTTCTAACTGTAAGGTGCCTGTCCATCTTAAACTGGCACTGAGCAAGAGACTGCTATGCATTCTTACTTAAGAGTAACCAAGGGCTTTAGACACTAATTGGAGGACCTGATGCTATTTAAAACACTGACCAAGTGTTTTACCACCATCTTCTCAGTGGAGCTGGAGCCTTGTTCTAAACCAACCACGTCTGTCCTTTCCAGAGTTCCTTGATGATGTGATGATTGACGCCTGTAACAGCTTCAACTCGCTGTCCTACCCCGTGGCCCCCACTCTCTTCCTGGAGTTCCACGGCACTGAGAAGAGTCTGGAGGAGCAGGTTACCGTCACAGGTGTGTGTTTTGTTGCTATACGGTGTTATACTGAATGTGTGATGTAATTGTACGTTAAGTTAACGTTACTTGCGATAGTTTGCTGTAAATTTGACTTGTGAGAGTGAGATTTCTTCTTATTTGTTGATGGGAAACTGTCCAGAGGAGATCACGCAGGCTAACGGTGGGTCAGACTTTAGCTGGGCACGGGATGCAGAGACCCGCGGGCGCCTGTGGAAGGCACGACACGATGCCTGGTACGCTGCCCTGGCACTCAGACCGGGCTGCAAGGTAAGGCTCTGACTCGACTCAAATAATTATTGATAAATAATGTAAATCGCTTTGGCATTATTGTTTGTAATGTTGTAACAGGAATGTGCTGACTCCATTTTGGTCCTGCAGGCCTACTCCACAGATGTGTGCGTCCCTCTCTCTCGTCTCCCTCAGATCATTGTGGAAACCAAGGAGGACCTGATGCTAAACGGACTCACAGGTAACGGCTAGCTAACAATCAACACAGACTCCCTCGTGGGGCGTCACTCAGAGGATACAGTGTTTGTGTATGTTACTGTACATGTTTGTGTGTGACCAGTAGTGTATTGAGAATTCTTTCTCTCCTGAGGTCCGATCGCGGGTCATGTTGGAGATGGAAACTTCCATTGTATAATGGTCATGGACCCCAATGACCAGGATGAGGTCATTAGAGTTCATGAGTTCACTGAGCGACTGGCCAGGTACTGTATGTCTCTCTTTCCTTTCTCCTTTATTGCCCCCTTGTTCCTGACCTTTGAACTCATTCCCTCTTATCCCTGTATTTATAGTTCTCTGTTTCTGTCACGCTGTAGGAGAGCACTGGCCCTGGACGGGACATGTACGGGGGAGCACGGGGTGGGCCTGGGGAAACGAGCGTTGCTCCGAGAGGAGATGGGACCCCTGGCCATCGAGGTCATGCAGGGCCTCAAAGCCACCCTAGACCCCAAGAACCTCATGAATCCTGGGAAGGTTCTGTAGCTGAAGGTACTGAAGCTATGACCTTATCAGAGCACCAAATCAATGAATGAAGTGTAATACAATACATTTGTCTGCCAGAGGGCGTCAGGAGTCTATAGTATTTAATAGCGTAACTGACTGAGTACCAAGGGCAAATTGTGTTATTTTTGCCTGTCCCCCGTTTTTCCTGTTAAGTTCCTCAGAATTAACTGCTGCTAATTTAGATGTTATTACAATGGAACAGTAGCTTGAAATTATTTACTATTTGCGACAAACCTAATGCAACGTTTTGTGTTTTGTTTCTGCTAAATTGTGTGCCCTGTTGATGTGTACATACTGTATTCAAACTGTAATTGGCCACTTCTGATTGACAATGAAGTATTTTTTAAATAAAAATCCCTCATATTGCCATGGTGAAGTTGCTCTTATGTCTAAAGATTTCTTCTTACAATCTGATTTGTTCCTCTTAAGACAATCTTCGCTGATGCCTTGAAATTGGGTGAACAAAGTAACTAAATGATAAGCATTTACACACCATTTCATGAGTAGATTTGTTAAAATTAACATTTAGGCCTGAATCTAGTTAAGGAAATTACATGGGAAAAACATGTTTATTTTGACTTTTTTATTATTATATTTATCATTACTCATCCCACAGATTGCACATCAAAATCATGAGACAATTAGTCGATACCTCCAAAACAGGCATCCATTCACATCCTTTGGAAAAAAAAGTAATCAAAAGACATTAAAACTAAATAAAGCAAGAAATGAAGGTATGGCCCTTTAGAGCGTTGAGCAAGGCTACAGTTAGCAGGAGACGTGAAGTTATATAGTTTATATCATAACTGACTAGTAGTCCGTCTCCCCTGTGTTCCTTGTTCAGTCTGAGAAGCTTGGTGGTTGTCTGCTTGCTTAATGGATGGTTTTTGTAGTGTACTCACGGGTATGAAGCAGATAACCCTGCAAAAATACTATTCTCTACATTTTAATCTAGCACAACTGGAAAAAATATTCACCCATTTGTTCAGCTTTGTTTTTTTTTCTCCCAGAATCATCATTCTGTTATTCTTTATACATTAGAGGGAATCTTCTTAAATGTGAATAAATAAATTGTAACCCCGGAATAGCTCAGGTGTAACCCCGGAATAGCTCAGGTGTAACCCCGGAATAGCTCAGGTGTAACCCCGGAATAGCTCAGGTGTAACCCCGGAACCGGAATAGCTCAGGTATAACCCCAGAACCGGAATAGCTCAGGTGTAACCCCAGAACCGGAATAGCTCAGGTGTAACCCCGGAATAGCTCTAAAATGTTTGGGTTGATGGGTCTTGAACACCTCCATTACAGTAAGTCACATCAGCCAACACAACCAGAGAGGACATGACCTATTTCAGCAGAAAGCATATGGGGCACAGACAGTCTCTTAGGCCAAGAGGCATCACACACACAAACACACTCAAGGCCCTTACAAAGAAATGACTCATTCTGATCAGTGTCTCCCCATCACAGCAACAACCTGGCGGACAAAAATAACTACATAGTGTATGTCATGTCGATTTTCTGTAACTGTAAACATTAGCGAAATGACACATTCACACAGGGAAAATGGACATCTAAATTGTAAACGTTTCAAACACAGACCAACACACAGTATTGTCTCAGACTTCTATTTGACCCTTTAGCAAATCAGGCTCTCACTACAGAGATCATCATCACCCCAACCACACCACGGGTACGGTGACTGACGTCATCCTCACCGCCCCAGCACATAGAACGTAAACCAACTGTCCCCCACAACACACAAGCACACATTCACACACCACCAAGCATAAACAATGTACCCCCTCCACACACAGAACAAGTGTAGTTTGACTGGCATCTTCACTGCCCCAACACATATAGAAGCATAAACTACACCATGACACCGCCCACACACACACACCCCACACAGACCGACCCTGCCTGCCCCGCCAATTCTGTACCTCACACACCGCTACTCCACCTCAAAGCGAAGACTAAGAGAAGCCCATGTGACTCCAGCTAATGAGTGAGTGGGTGGGTGCTGTAACTCTGGTGATTGGGGGGAGCTTCTGTCGGATGATCAGACAACGTCCTGGGAGTCGACCTTTCCCTGGCACACAGGGTGCATCCAGCCCGATTCTTCCTCCTCCTCTGTCTCTTCTGGTGAAGGCCATGCGAGGACTGGATCCAGATGAGTGACAGGGAGCCAGGGAGCGCTAGACTCTGGAGGCAGAATGGAGGGCAGAGCAGGGGGCCAGGGCATGTGGTGGGGCAACTGGCTGGGGGGGGGACAAGCGGCCTGGTGAGGCAGTTTGCCTGGAGGGGTGGTCAGCCTGGTTGGGCCGACTGGTAGTCTCTACGGCTGAAGGGGCAGGGAGGCGGGGCACTCTGTAATGCATGTGGAAGTGACAGTATTGGCTTGATGTTTCTTCTTTTGGTTCAGTTTGCTAGGAATTTTCTTGATAGCTCAATTGATTGGTTGTTTTGATTGTTTCATTTTTTTGGTTACTTCAGTATCCAGATATCCATGGTTTGACCATAAAGTGCCCTGAGAGGTTATAGCATATAATCAAAGTGGATACAAAAAGACAGTTAAGGATGTTATTTAAATGCATAATTCACACTTACAGAATGCCATAATTTCATACCGACTGAGAATGTTAGTTTTATTCAGTACATGCATGTGTGCGTATGTATGCATTATACAGTGCATTTACACCGAGTATACCAAACATTAGGAACATTCCTAATATTGAGTTGCTCAATTCGTCTTGGCATGGACTCTACAAGGTATCAAAAGCATTCCACAGGGATGCTGGCCCATGTTGACTCCAATGCTTCCCACAGTTGTGTCAAGTTGGCTGGATGTCCTTTGGGTGGTGGACCATTCTTGATACACACGGGAAACTGCTGAGCATGAAAAACACAGCACCTTTGCAGTTCTTGACACACTCAAACCGGTGCGCCTGACATCTACTACCCCGTTCAAAGGCACTTAAATAATTTGTCTTGCCCATTCACCCTCTTTAACCTGGCTCCTCCCCTTCATCTACACTGGATTGAAGTGGATTTAACAAGTGACAATAAGGGATCCTAGCTTTTACCTGGATTCACCTGGTCAGTCTGTGTCATGGAAAGAGCAGGTGTTTTTAATGTTTTGTACACTCAGTGTAGATGTGAGTGAGCTATTGCAAGAGTATGTTCTCATCATATTACTACTACCACCTAGTTACACTGAGTGAGTGTCCAATTTGTATCATAGTGTTCTTGTAAGAATCTCCTGTCCCCAGTCTCCTGTGTGGAAGAGAAGGGATGCTCTCACCTTGAAGCAGTAGTAGGACTAGCAGCACAGAGGTCAGTCAGTCTGAAGGATGCTCAGGGCAGGACCGATTAATCTCAAACCAGGAGTCTATACAGCTGGGAGAGGAAGAGAGGAGAAAAAAAACAACCATTACATGAATGCACATATCTCTGGCCTCAGTTACGGTATATCACTGAGGCCTAATTGTATTGCCCCACTGAGTATAATTCATCTAGTGGAGTCATCTCAGGCTGGGTAATCCTGTGAGCCTGCGTGCTTACTGTACAGTGCATTGGGAACGTATTCAGAGCCCTGGACTTTTTCCACATTTTGTTACGTTGCAGCCTTATTCTAAAATATATATATTTTTTATTCCCTCAATCTTCACACAATAACATATAATTACAAAGTGAAAAAAGGTTTTTAGAATGTTATGTAAATGTATTAACTAAAAAACAAAAATACCTTATTTACATAAGTATTCAGACCCTTTGCTATGGGAAATTGAGCTCAGGTGCATTCTGTTTCCATTGATCATCATTGAGATGTTTCTACAACTTAATTGGATTCCACCTGTGGTAGATTCAATTGATTAGACATGATTTGGACAGTGCATGTCAGAGCAAAAACCAAGCCATGAGGTCAAAGGAATTTTCCCTTGAGCTCCGAGACAGGATTGTGTCAAGGCACAGATCTGGGGAAGGGTACCAAAAAATGTCTGCAGCATTGAAGGTCCCCAAGAACACAGTGGCCTCCAACATTCTTAAATGGAAGAAGTTTGGAACCACCAAGACTTTTCCTAGAGCTGTGCCCTTGGTCAAACTGAGCAATCGGGGGAGAAGGGAGGTGACCAAGAACCCGATGGTCACTCTGACAGAGCTCCAGAGTTCCTCTGTGAAGATGGGAGAACCTTCCAGAAGGACAACCATCTATGCAACACTCCACCAATCAGGCCTTTATGGTAGAATGGCCAGACGGAAGCCATTCCTCAGTAAAAAGGCACATGGCATCCCACTTGGTGTTTGCCAAAAGGCACCAAAAGGACTCACACCATGAGAAACAAGATTCTTTGGTCTGATGAAACCAAGATTGAACACTTTGGCCTGAATGCCAAGCATCACGTCTCGAGTAAACCTGGCACCATCCCTACGGTTAAGCATGGTGGTGGCAGCATCATGCTGTGGGGATGTTTTTCAGCGGCAGGGACTGGGAGACTAGTCAGGATCGAGAGAAAGATGAACAGAGCAAAGTACAGAGAGATCCTTGATGAAAACAGGCTCCAGAGCGCTCAGGCCCTTAGACTGGGGCGAAGGTTCACCTTTGAACAGGACAACGATCCTAAGCACACAGCCAAGGCAACGCAGGAGTGGCTTCGGGAAAGTCTGAATGTCCTTGAGTGGCCTAGCCTGAGCCCGGACTTGAACCCGATCGAACATCTCTGGAAAGACCTGAAAATAGCTGTGCAGTGACGCTCCCCATCCAACCTGACAGAGCTTGAGAGGATCTGCAGAGAAGAATGGAAGAAACTCCCAAAATACAGGTGTGCCAAGCTTGTAGCGTCATACCCAAGAAGACTTGAGGTTGTAATGCTGCCAAAGGTGCTTCAACAAAGTATTGAGTAAAGGGTCAGAATACTTATGTAAATGTGATATATATATATATATATATATATATATATATATATATAAAAAATATATATATTTTTTTTTCTTCCAATTAGCAAAATTTTTGAAAAAACTGTTTTTGCTTTGTCATTATGGGCTATTGTGTGTAAATTGTTTTTTCCCCCTCATCAATTTAATCCCTTTTAGAATAAGGCTATAACGTAACAAAATGTGGAAAAAGTAAAGGAGTCTGATTGAATACTTTCTGAATGCACTGTACAGTCCGGACCAGGAGTTGAGTCAGAGGGTTCGTCAAATGGCACCCTATTCCCTATGGTGCATGTCCTTTGACCTGAGCCGTATGTGCCCTAGTCAAAAGTAGTGCACTATCTAGGGGATAGGATGTCATTTGAGACGCAGCCTGAGAGCTGAGTCGTACCTCACCTTTTGTGATAGATGCAGAGACAAGGCAGTCTGGCGATGGTGTCTCCTTGCTGCAGCTCCTCCAGACAGATCACACATTCCCCGGCATCCCTTGCTAGCACGTCATCTGTGACACGCAGGCAGACACACACACACACACACACACACAGGAAATCAGGCACACACAAACACATGCACGCACAAAAGAAAGCAAGACAACGGGGAGTTTCAATGACACATCACATCGTACCAAATATGAAAAACTAAGGCAGTGTGTCACTGCCACAAGAACAAAACTAAAATCAGTAAAACACTGGAGACTATTCCACTAAAGCAACAATAGAACAGGTACACCAGAATAGAACAGAGCAAAAGAAACGCAGCTGTGCACTCTGCCATTCAGGTGGAAGAGCATCCAGTCAGTGCGTCAGAGGAGAGGGAGGACTAGGCCTTGTCTGGTTGCTGCTGTGTAAAATAAACAGCAGGGGGCAGCATTGAGCAAACTCTGGTCTGGACCAACACAACCAGAGAAGAAGAGGCGAAGCAAGAGTGTCCACTGCTGTCAAAATCTGTCCATGCAGGAATACAGCGATAAGCAGACCGATAAGCAGACCGCCTGCCTACCCGCCTTTTGGGACAACGACTACTATTTTTAGGGCAGAGACACAACCATCTCACACAGCATATACACAGTATCTCTAACACAACTCACTGATGCAGGGTTTTACCGGCTTACACCGGGCCAACACATTGTTTGGCTTCTAGACCCAACATGGCTCACAGTTACTGTCTCTGTGCACAGGAAGACAGTACACGAACCAGAAAACTGTGTGTGTGTGTGTGTGTGAGAGCTGTTACTGGAAACATCCAGCCATTTGTTCAGCAAGGTAATGATCAGCAGGCTAGAACACGGTAGCTCATACCCCAACAGTGAGTCACTGAAACACATTTTGCAACAGCTATTGTTCTTAGAATAGGAGATTGTGGATTCCAGTAAAACCTAGTTTTAATTTGACAGGAAATGCTGCACTGCACAGTGCCAGAACAGAGTAGGACACCAGACCACATCCTGTTACAGCAACTCAAAACGTTCCCTGGAAACACCAGTGTGTGTGTACGCGCACATCGTTCTTGTCATGACTGTTTTGTTTGAGTGAGAGTGGGGTTTTAGAAAAAAGGGTAGACTTAAACAGTAAGGCCCAAGGGGCTGTGGTGTATGGCCAATATATCATGGCTAAGGGCTGTTCTTATGCACGACATGAAGCGGAGTGCATTTTTGCTTTTATAAACTGGTTACCAACATACACGGAGTATATTAAACATTAGGAACACCTTCCTAATATTGTGTATCAAAAGCTTTCCACCGGGATGCTGGCCCATGTTGACTCCAATGTTTCCCACAGTTGTGTCAAGTTGGCTGGATGCCCTTTGGGTGGTGGACCATTCTTGATACACACGGGAAACTGTTGAGCGTGAAAAACAGCAGCATTGCTGTTCTTGACACAAAGCGGTGCACCTGACACCTACTACCATACCCCGTTCAAAGGCACTCATTTTTGTCTTGCGCATTCACCCCCTGAATGGCACACAAACACAATCCATGTCTCAATTATTTCAAGACTTAAAAATCCTTCTTTAACCTGTCTCCTTCCCTTCATCTACACTGATTGAAGTGTAATTAACAAGTGACATCAATAAAGGATCATCGCTTTCACCTGGTTGGTCTATGCCATTGAAAGAACAGTAAACAAGTATGTTTGTGTCATACCCGTGGTATATTGTCTGATATACACATTCTGTTTTAGCCAATCAGCATCACAGACCCAAACTACCCAGTTTATAAAACGGGATGGTGAGGTGGACGTGATTATTGAACCTCTGGTAGTCCATTCAAAGCATTTAAGGAAGTAAAGGTTAGATTTTTAAATTACCCTTAATGAAATGTTTGGTTAGGTTTGAGCACTGGGTGAAAACAGTATTGGAACAAAGGAAAGCGGGAGGAGGAGGGATGAGAGAGGGGATGTGGGGAAGCTAAGGTGAAGGGAGGAGAAGACTGCGTGAGATGGAGTGAGACAGACAGAAGACATATGCTCTGAATGTAAATCAGCTTAGCTGGCTGCCCAGTCCCGTCAACCCTCTGCCTCCCCCTCTCTCCCCACCCCCTCTCCTCCAACATCCTCAATCTCCAAAACTGGTCCTCAGTAAATTTATACACAGCTGCTCCCTTTCCACACCCTTGCAGATAGAACAATAAGCACCCCCCCCCCTCCCCCCCTCACCTCCTGCTCCTTAGATTGTTATCCTCTTAGGAGCTATGGCATCAGCGGCTCGCTTTGCATTATGCCAGCCAGCCAGCCAGAGGGAGGGAGTGTGTTTTTGTGCATGCGATGTTGTGTACATGGGGGGATTTAGGTCTTCACACTGCAATGTGCAGTATATGTCTATATATTTGTGTCTGTGGGTATGCATTATTATTTGTGTGAAGTTAGTTAGGTCTTATGTTTTATGCGTATGCATGTATGTATGTGTGTGTGTTTTCTAGGAATCTAGGGGTGTTTGAGTGAGTGACTGACTGTGACACTGTTTTAGTAGAAATGTAAGTTGGAGATTGAAGGATAGGTGTAGCCAGTCCACGTGAGCTGACTACTGTCTTTTTTGGGCTACGGCATTGCATGATGATATTTTAATACCTGTGGTTAAATATAGCCCTTGCAGAGAGAGAGGAGATTTGGAGAGAGAGGAGAGAGAAAGAGTTTGGCTTTTACAGCACAGGTGATGGCTGCCTGCTAGTCTGGAGGACACACAGAGACAGACAGGGAAGCAAGCCATGCTTGAGAAAGCCATAAAAGAAAAGTACTTTAATCCTATTTGATGTGTTTGGGAAGAATGCCAAATCTCTGTTGGCAATATACTGTATGCAAATGACACGGAGTGGGAAAAGAGTTTATCTGTGAAATATAAATGAATAATTCAATAACGTCAAGATATTACACTGTCTCTTACAGTTGATGGTGTACGGCGCTGTTTTTGACCAACATTAATGCACTTATATATATATATCACCACCCCTATGTTAATCTCCTAGCAGGATCAATACTGGCTGGGGTAGACAGGAGTTCACAGGTATAAGCACAATGAAAGACCACTGGGTCAACCACACAAATAATGTGTGGCATTTCTAACCAGTAACCAATATCACAATGTCAATCTTCTGGCCAGATACCCACACCTCACCCAACCCATACAAACACACACTGTATGGATCCTCTATGTCATTATTATAGACACACACAACTCTAGCTGCAGGGTGTGTGTGTGTGTGGAGGTACATTGGCCATGCAGAGAGATCTGCTGATGTGTGACAGGCAGCGGGCCCAGCTGATTGACAATGGACCACAGAGCATTCTGGGAAATAAGATAAGCCGCAGTCCTGTCCCCATGTGTCACTAACTCAGGAGATTGCAGAGCGAGAGATTGGGATGGTGTTCTTCGGCTTGCAAGCCTCCCCCTTTTTCCTCCAATCATGGCCAAACAGTTCTATTTTTGTTTCATCAGACCAGAGGACATTTCTCCAAAAAGTATGATCTTGGTCCCCATGTGCAGTTGCAAACCATAGTCTGGCTTTTTTTATAGCAGTTTTGGAGCAGTGGCTTCTTCCTTGCTGAGCGGCCTTTCAGGTTATGTCAATATAGGGCTCGTTTTACTGTGGATATAGATACTTTTCTACCTGTTTCCTCCAGCATCTTCACAAGGTCATTTGCTGTTGTTCTGGGATTGATTTGCACTTTTCGCACCAAAGTATGTTAATCTCTAGGACACAGAACGCGTCTCCTTCCTGAGCGGTATGATGGCTGAGTGGTCCCATGGTGTTTATACTTGCGTACTATTGTTTGTACAGATGAACGTGGTACCTTCAGGTGTTTGGAAATTGCTCGCAAGGGTGAACCAGACTTGTGGAGGTCTACAATTATTTTTCTGAGTTCTTGGCAGATTTCTTTTGATTTTCCCATGATGTCAAGCAAAGAGCCACTGAGTTTGAAGGTAGGCCTTGAAATACATCCACAGGTACACCTCCAATTGACTCAAATTATGTCAATTAGCCTATCAGAAGCTTCTAAAGCCATGACATCATTTTCTGGAATTTTCCAAGCTGTTTAAAGGCACAGTCAACTTAGTGTATGTAAACTTCTGACCCACTGGAATTGTGATACAGTGAATTATATGTGAAATAATCTGTCTGTAAACAATTGTTGGAAAAATTACTTGTGTCATGCACAAAGTAGATGTCCTAACCGACTTGCCAAAACTAGTTAGTTAACAAGAAATTTGTGGAGTGGTTGAAAACAAGTTTTAATGACTCCAACCTAAGGGTATGTAAACTTCCGACTTCAACTGTATGTAACCTGACCCAAGTTATGACATTACCAACCAAAACGTTCACTAATAGGTCCGGTATCACATCATCAACTTGTATCGATCACATTTTTACTAACATGGCTGAAAATTGTTCTAAAGCTGTATCAGTGGCACAAGGTTGCAGTGATCATAACTTGGTTGCACTCACTAGGAAAACTAAAATACCAAAGGCTGGCCCTAAGATAATCTACCGCAGGTCCTACAGAAGGTTCAATCAGGACTCATTTGTGGATGAGATTACGAATGTGCAACGGTTAGAAGTGTGTAGTAAGGACGATCCTGAAATGTCACCAAGTTTGGTTATGAAATTATTTATGAGTATAGTTGATAAGCACACCTCTTTAAGAAAATGCACTGTGAGGTCAAACGGCACCCCATGGATCGATGATGAGCTGAGAAATTGAATGATTCAACGTTATGATGCCAAAAAGGTAGCAGATAAATCTAGCACTCTGTTTGATAAGCAGAGTTATTGTAAATTAAGAAATCTTGTGACCAAGCTAAACAAAGGAAAGAAGAAAGGATTCGATCAGCACAAAATGAATGAAGGGTGATGGGAAAAAGCTGAGGGGAACGTTGAACACTATTATGGGTAGGAATTCGAACATGTCTGCCTCTTTTGTTGAATCAGAGGGTATATTTATTACAAAACCACATGACATCGCAAAACTACTTGAATGAATATTTTACTGGCAAAGTGGACAAGTTGAGGAATGCTATGATTCCAACTGATGGCTCCATGTCATATACCCTTATAAAAGATTGTATCATGAAGGAGAGGCAATGGATGTTCGAATTTCATCAAATAGAAAGGGAAGAGGTAGAAAGGATGCTGTTGTCTCTTTTGGATGACAAGTCACCTGGTACAGATAATCTTGACGCCAAATTGCTTAGAGCTACAGCTAACCAAATATCTACCCCAATCTCTTATATTTGTAATAGGTGCTTGATGTAGTGGGTGTGCCAGAAGTCTGGAAAGAGTCAAAGGTTATTCCACTACCTAAGGATAAAAAAAATAAAAATCTGCATTCACTGGTCCTAATAGTCGTCCTATAAAGTTTGCTGCCTGAGTTAAGTAAATTATTGTATCTGTACAAATCAAGGATTATTTCTCATGTAGTGATCTGATAACGGGTTTCCAGCATGCATACAAAGAAGGGCATTCTGCGAGTACGGCTTTAGCACAAATGACAGATTATTGGTTAAAGAGTATGGATGACAGGAAGTTAGTTGGTGTTGTGTTGCCAGATGTCAGTGCTGCTTTTGATGTAATTGATCATGAACTGTTACTAGGTAAACTCAAATGTAATGGTTTTAAGTCTGCAGCTCTATCCTGGATGGAAAGCTACCTATCCAGGAGAAGGCAAAAATTGTTCTTTAAATGGTAGCTTTTCAAACAGTAAAGATATACACTGTGGTGTTCCTCAAGGAAGTTGCCTAGGCCCACTTCTCATTACCTTCAGTAATGAACAAAGCAAGAGTGGTCATGTATGCTGATGACTCTACAATGTATAGTGCAGCATCAGAATGTAATGAGCTAACAGATGTACTGAGCAGTGAACTAAGAATGGTGTCTGAGTGGGTTGATATGAACAAATTGGTGTTGAACATTTCTAAAACTAAATGTATCGTAATTGGTTGAAGATATATGTTTGCTGATGATCCCCAATTGAATGTGTTGATGAATAGAACGCATGTAGAGCAAGTGAAAAAAACTAAACTACTAGGCATCATGTTGGATGCAGCTTTATCATGACATAGATAATATTTTTGTTAAGATGGGTAAGGGAATTGCTGTCACAAGAAAATGTTCAGAGTATGTAACATCTAGCACACTGAATCAGGTGATTCAATCCCTGGTTCTATCACACTTAGAGTACTGTCCGGTTATATGGTCATCTGCAGCAAAGAAAGATATACAAAAGCTCCAAATGGCTCAAAACAGGGCTGGTAGATTACCTCGTCATTGCTCTATCCGTATGAATATTATCCAAATACGTCAGAATCTCTCATGGGTTCACGTTAAAAACAAATTACAATCTAGTCTTCTGATTTTCTTTAGAAATGTTACATAAAAAAAAAAAATTAAAAATGATTTTTCAGTCCAGTTAGTACATACTAGCAACACGCATAACCACCAAATCAGACAGGCAAATTCAGGGCAGCTAAAACAACCCAAGCCAAGGAGAAATCACCTTAAATCTACAGTTTTATATAGAGCCATAGCTGAATGGAACAATTTACCAATCCATATTTCTCAGGCAAAAAATAAACCCACCTTCAAGAAAAAATTATTGTTCTTTACATCTAATGCGATAGACCATATGACTGGACAAGAAATAGAAAGCATCAACTGAATGTTAAATGTGTTTCCTGTCAGGTATTTTAATGATCTGTATTGTCTACTTGTTGAATGTTTGTGAAGTCTTGAACGTGGTTGTTTGTAATGTCTTGTTAATTGGTGTTGGAACCCAGGAAGATTAGCCATCGTTACGGCGTTAGCTAATGGGGATCCTAATAAAAATTACAATCGCAATCTTTTTCTACCCCCATTCCTTTTCAGCCCCTCATCTATCTCCTTCTCCATCTCCATCCTGACAGACCTGGCTTTAAACGAGCCCCAGAAAACAGACTGGTCATACGTGACACGTAGCCCACAGGGTCACCTTCAGCCCCAGACCGGAACGGAAAGCGGTCACTCAAACAGGTAGCAGTCAGTCAGTCACAGGGGTGACCAAGGCTGCAGGCAGCCATCTCAGCTAGTCACGCTGTCAATCAAACAACCTGGAGCCAGGCCGGCACACAGGGTCACGGGAAAAGAACAGCAGACAAGCACCCATAATGCCCTGGGAAAGCTGATTGTATACCTGAATCGACTCTGAACATATACCTGGCTTGACTCCCTGAACATACTTATATGTGCTTAGCTGACACTCTGAACATTTAACTGTCTCTCCTACAATTTGAGCATACTGACTTCACATGAACCAAACCCAATTACAGAGCTAATGGCATACATACACTATCTCTGTGTTTGGCTACTGTATGGCACATGTCGATCAGGTTTTTCTTGTTTAGATACTGTGATTACTTCAGTACAAGCAGCTCAAGCCATTGATATAGACATACAGGATTCTAATTCTATGGCTACAGTCTGCAATCCTGAACTCTCATATCGAGGCATGTCCACAGACAGACAGTAGTAATATGGAGAGAATCGATGGAGGGAATAACACTCGCCGTGACCCCCCAGCTCCGGTACTAGAGAGACGGCTCATATAGAGTTCACATCTACATTCCCACAGTCACAGCCAACATCGACATAGGGGGGGAGAGAGCATCATAGGAGACGGGGATGAGAGGCTACGTGAGCAAGAGAGAGACAGAGGGAAGTGTGTCTCAGAGGAGGAAAAGTGACAAACAAGAGGGGAGAGAAGAAGAGATGAAGAGCAGGATATAGGGTCTGGGGAGAGGTCGAGGAAGTGTGTCTCACCATTATAGGACAGGCGGGGCTTGCTTAGACACATGATGAAGTGCACCTCCATCTCATTGGACGCCACAGACTTGGAGCAGACAGGACACTTAAACCCTGTGGAGAACGAGGTTAGACCTTAGTATACACACACACGTTAGTTACACTGGCGCTCAAAGCAACCATCCAATTTACAACAGTGAATAAGTGAAACAAATTATCTTAGATTATTACAAACCAATGTTCCAAACTAAAATGGGAGCACCACAAACATTGGCATCAACCATGGAGTCACACTGAATCACTCTGTCTTTTCTAGTCAGTCCCCTTTGCATGACAATGTGATACAGACCTGTCCCCTATTAATCATGTAATACAACAATTATCATCTGTAAAAATGTTGAATGTTTACCTGCATATGGAAAGGGACTGCAGATGGAAATGAGCTGTGTTGAAAAAGCTGGTGAGATATACAGTATGTTGTCCCTGACTAATAAACTAAACTCTTTTTCAAACTGTGTTGATACAAATCTGGCACATAGAGTGAGTCATTAATCACATACTGTAAATCCCATCTCAAATAACAGACATGACTTACTGCAAAGCCCTATTTTAGCTATCTCCCTTACGATGTTTGGTTTCAGCTTTGTGCATACAACAGCATTAGCAAAGCACATAACAGGAGATTACATCAATTCCTGGCGTCGCTCTCTATCCAGCCACGGGTGGAGTTTTGCATCAGGAGCTCTCAATACTGCTTAAACGCAGACACTAGTAGTGTTCAGCTGGCTGCACCCAACACCTTAAAACGTGCACAGCAACCATAAAACAGACACCGGGGTAGTGTCCCAAATGGCACCCTTTCCCTGTATAGTGCACTACTTTGGAATATAGGGTCTCATTTGGGACACATCCCAGTAGTGTTTAGCTGGCTGCTGCACCAAACCCTTTACATTTATTTACACAGTTACCATCCCAGATCCCACAGCGCTGGGCTGGACTTGCCAGTGTTTTAAATGTACAATAGCAGGCCATTATCACACAGCACACTATGCACACACGCTGTGCTGTGTTTGCATGGTCAGAAATTAGCTAAGCCGTGCCAAAATCAGCGTGTTTTTGGTACAATCATAACTATGCACTCATGAAGATGTTGCTATTCATTTAAACTGGTAGCATATGACCGAGCTATTCTTCATTACTAGTTAGTTATTCATGTATTTTAGAAATAATAAATATATATATATACACTGCTCAAAAAATAAAGGGAACACCTAAACAACACATCCTAGATCTGAATGAAAGAAATAATCTTATTAAATACTTTTTTCTTTACGTAGTTGAATGTGCTGACAACAAAAATCACACAAAAAGAATCAATGGAAATCCAATTTATCAACCCATGGAGGTCTGGATTTGGAGTCACACTCAAAATTAAAGTGGAAAACCACACTACAGGCTGATCCAACTTTGATGTAATGTCCTTAAAACAAGTCAAATGAGGCTCAGTAGTGTGTGTGGCCTCCACGTGCCTGTATGACCTCCCTACAACGCCTGGGCATGCTCCTGATGAGGTGGCAGATGGTCTCCTGAGGGATCTCCTCCCAGACCTGGACTAAAGCATCCGCCAACTCCTGGACAATCTGTGGTGCAACGTGGCGTTGGTGGATGGAGCGAGACATGATGTCCCAGATGTGCTCAATTGAATTCAGGTCTGGGAAACGGGCGGGCCAGTCCATAGCATCAATGCCTTCCTCTTGCAGGAACTGCTGACACACTCCAGCCACATGAGGTCTAGCATTGTCTTGCATTAGGAGGAACCCAGGGCCAACCGCACCAGCATATGGTCTCACAAGGGGTCTGAGAATCTCATCTCGGTACCTAATGGCTGTCAGGCTACCTCTGGCGAGCACATGGAGGGCTGTGCGGCCCCCCAAAGAAATGCCACCCCACACCATAACTGACCCACCGCCAAACCGGTCATGCTGGAGGATGTTGCAGGCAGCAGAACGTTCTCCACGGCGTCTCCACTCTGTCACGTCT
The DNA here is from genome assembly GCF_901001165.1 of Salmo trutta. Lineage (NCBI taxonomy): Eukaryota > Metazoa > Chordata > Actinopteri > Salmoniformes > Salmonidae > Salmo > Salmo trutta. The sequence goes on along the minus strand of NC_042963.1, from coordinate 10,220,621 downwards.
GTCACGTGCTCAGTGTGAACCTGCTTTCATCTGTAAAGAGCACAGGGCGCCAGTGGCGAATTTGCCAATCTTGGTGTTCTCTGGCAAATGCCAAACGTCCTGCATGGTGTTGGGCTGTAAGCACAACCCCCACCTGTGGACGTCGGGCCCTCATACCACCCTCATGGAGTCTGTTTCTGACCGTTTGAGCAGACACATGCACATTTGTGGCCTGCTGGAGGTCATTTTGCAGGGCTCTGGCAGTGCTTCTCCTGCTCCTCCTTGCACAAAGGCGGAGGTAGCGGTCCTGCTGCTGGGTTGTTGCCCTCCATGCTCTGGACACTACGCTGACAGACACAGCAAACCTTCTTGCCACAGCTCGCATTGATGTGCCATCCTGGATGAGCTGCACTACCTGAGCCACTTGTGTGGGTTGTAGACTCCGTCTCATGCTACCACTAGAGTGAAAGCACCACCAGCATTCAAAAGTGACCAAAACATCAGCCAGGAAGCATAGGAACTGAGAAGTGGTCTGTGGTTACCACCTGCAGAACCACTACTTTATTGGGGGTGTCTTGCTAATTGCCTATAATTTCCACCTGTTGTCTATTCCATTTGCACAACAGCTTGTGAAATTGATTGTCAATCAGTGTTGCTTCCTAAGTGGACAGTTTGATTTCACAGAAGTGTGATTGACTTGGAGTTATATTGTGTTGTTTAAGTGTTCCCTTTATTTTTTTGAGCAGTATATATATATATATATATATATATATATATATATATGCCGCTGGGACAGCAGTGGGCAGAATGTGTCCTTCCGCATTTTCTCTTTATTCAGTAGAGGGAAGGACAGCATAAATGTGTCAGTGGTGGGATTCGTAACCGTATTGCCCATGGACAATATGTGCTTGGGAGACTGCAGCACTACCGCTATGCCACGCTCCCGCACCGGAATGTGTGTTTAGTGTCAGGATCTAAAGTCTTTCTTTGAGGCTTGTCTGGTTTCTATGAGTCTGTCTGGGATTTACCTAGAGAGCATAAAGCATTAAGCAGACGGACCAGCACAGTCGGGAGAAGAGGTGGAGAGATGAAGACAAGCTGTAGAGGTCTAGGTAAGGGAGTAGCTTGAAAGATAAGTATGACAAAGGGATGAAGGTGGGATTGATAGAGGGAGGGAGAAACTAAGAAGGGAAGTAAATGTAGTCAGTAAACCAGGGCCCCCTCCCCACCCACCAGCCCCCCACGGCAGCTGACCCACTTTTCCCCTGGCTGCTATTTTCAGCCCCTCCTTAGGGACAGACGGAGAGAAGGATGGAAGAAATTTGAGAAAAAAAAGAGAGGTGCAGGAGGACTTTATAAGAGAGATGCTCTGCAGAGGTTGGATGTATCTGATGGACAGAGAAAGCCCATGAATCACCTCCCAGAAGGCAAGAGGCCAGAGAGGAACTATCTGTAAATGGCAAAGCAGACATTATATGGCAGCATCTCTATGACCATTCCAATGATCAAAGAAGTGTTCAAACAGATTTCACTTGACAACACTGTGGACCTTTTACCCTCATCATGGAATGGAAACAATGCTAATTTACCCTTCCCTATCTTGTTCAGACTTCCGCCCATTTTCTCTCACTGAATATAAGTGTGTGTGTCCATCCACTGAGGCAACATCAGCCTCTGAGAACATACTGTAACCGAGAAATAGCACTCTAATGTGAGGTCAAATCGGGGCAAAAAGAAAATCACAAGACTGCATCAAAACACAAGCAAACAAAGATATTCCCTACAGTGAACACAGTGTGTGTCATGAACACAGAGCTGGCCCTTCATCAAACCACACATACTTCATACTGGCAGAGAAAACACAAATAATCAACACAATAATACCTACATGAAACTAAGACTAACCAGCACACCATAACAGATTTCTTATGCGTGATCACGCTCTCCGTAGCCAATGGAAGTGAGACCTTTAAACAGGTTAAATTCACAAGGCCGCAGGGCCAAATGGATTACCAGGACGTGTACTCAGAGCATGCGCTGACCAGCTGACAAGTGTCTTCACTGACATTTCCAACCTCTTCCTGACCCAGTCTGTAATACCTACACATTACAAGCAGACCACCATAGTCCCTGTGCCCAAGAACACCAATGTAACCTGTCTAAATGACTATCGCCCCAAAGCACTCACATCTGTAGCCATGAAATGCTTTGAAAGGTTGGTCATAGCTCACATCAACACCATCATTCCAGAAACCCTGGACCAACTCCAATTCGCATACCGCCCCAACATATCCACAGATGACAATCTCTATTGCACTCCACACTGCCCTTTCCCACCTGGACAAAAGGAACACCTACGTGAGAATGCTGTTCATTGACTACATCTCAGCATTCAACACCATAGCGCCCTCCAAGCTAATTTTTATTTAACTAGGCAAGTCAGTTAAGAACAAATTCTTATTTACAATGACGGCCTACACGGGCCGAACCTGGACGACGCTGGACCAATTGTGCGCCGCCCTAAAGGACTCCCAATCCCAGCCGGTTGTGATACAGCCTGGATTCAAACCAGGGTGTTTGTAGTGACGCCTCTAGCACTGAGATGCAGTGCCTTAGACCGCTGTGCCACTCGGGAGCCCATTACTAAATTAAGGACCCTGGGGCTAAACACCTCCCTCTGCAACCGGATCCTGGCCTTCCTGACGGGTCGCCCCCAGGTGGTAAGGGTAGGGAACAACACATCCGCCACGCTTATCCTCAACAGAGGGGGCCCTCAGGGGTGCGTGCTTAGTCCCCTCCTATACTCCCTGTTCACCCACGACTGCGTGGCCGCGCACGACTCCAACACCATCATTAACACCACAGTGGTAGGCCTGATCGCCAACAACAATGAGACAGCCTACAGGGAGGTCAGAGACCTGGCATTGTGGTGCCATGACAACAACCTCTCCCTCAACGTCCGCAAGACAAAGGAACTGATCGTGGACTACAGGAAATGGATGGCCGAGTACGCCCCCATCCACGGGTCTGTAGTGGAGCATGTCAAGAGCTTGAAGTTCCTGTGTCCACGTCATTAATGAATTATCATGGTCCAGACACACCAACACAGTCGTGAAGAGGGTACAACAATGCCTCATCCCCTTCTGGAGGCTGAAAATATTCGGCACGGGCCCTCAGATTTTCAAAAGGTTCTACAGCTGCACCATTGAGAGCATCTTGACTGGCTGCATCACCGCTTGGTATGGCAAATGCTTGGCAAGGCGCTACAGAGGGTAGTGTGGACGGCCTAGTACATCACTGGGGCCAAGCTCTCTGCAATCCAGGACCTCTATATCAGGCAGTGTCAGAGGAAGGCCCTAAACATTGTCAAAGACTCCAGCCATCCAAGTAATAGACTGTTCTCTCTGCAACTGCACGTTACGCGGGTCGGTGCACCAAATCTGGAACCGACAGGACCCTGAACAACTTCTACCCCCAAGCCATAACACTGCTAGACCCTTTTGGCACTAACTATTTTGACTCATCACATACACTGCTGTTACTGTTTATTATCTATCCTGTTGCCTAGTCACTATCGCTGCCTACATTATATGCCACAGGAGGCTGTTGAGAGAAGGGCGGCTTATAATAATGGCCGGAACGGAGCGAATGGAATAGCATCGATGTATTTGATACCATTCCACTCTAACCATTACCATGAGTCCGTCAACCCCAATTAAGGTGACACCAATCTCCTGTGGTATATGTACATATCTACCTTAATTACCTCGTACCGCTGCACATTGACTCAGTACTGGTACCCCGTGTATTCAGCCAAGTTATCATTACTCATTGTGTATTTATTCCTTGGTGTTATTATTTTTCTATTATTTCTGTTTTTCTTCTCTCTGCGTTGTTGGGAAGGACCCGGAAGCACTTCACCGTTAGTCTACCTGTTGTTTGCAAAGCATGTGACAACTAAAATTGTATTTGGTTTGATATTCTTACTAGGTAATAGTACAGCCACTGTATACTTACCCTGAACAATGTAGAGTACAGATGTTGTCACACAACTGTATAGATATCAAGCCGTTGTTAAAGTAACTATGGAGTGGGCATGCTTAGCCCAAGCTGACCAGCGTGCTGCCCCCATGTTTCTGTAGGTGAAATAGAGCCGTCACACTGCGCTTCTGTTAAAGTGTCCCAAGGCGCCTCTCGACAAAGCCGACACATTTCTCAAGCCGAGCCGACTGACTCAATCTCTGCTTCATGCATTTTTCATGATACCGCTGCAGTCCAGCCCCATTCCCCATCGTCAATGATAAAGAATTCAAAACCTTACAAAAATACCTATGTCTCGGAAGCTCATAAAAATGTCCATGACTGGCCACCAGCATTACGATAGCTTCCTTCCTCAGGACCATTTCCCTCTCGATACCTAACCCCACCTCTCCCTGTGTGTGAGAGAAGAAAAACCATCTCGTTTTCTACATGATGTCAAACTGCATTTACCCTTCTGAAGAAGCACTTCAAAATGTGAATTACTGTGATTTAAGACTAAAGTGTAAACATTAGGCATAAGAAATGGATCACTTAAACCACCAAACAAAAAAAAAAGAAGTAGATAGATAGGATCAGCCCCCTAAATGAGTTTAGATCAAATTAACGGTTAGGTTAATTGTTTTGTAAACCACACTCTGACTGAATCAATACATTGTTGTAACAAGTGTATTCAACCTTCACATAAATATCTAGGCTCTAGACCTGTTTTGGATAAATGCTGATGGTAAAGGCAAGGCCATGCATCTGACACAATATTTCACTCATGTGGTACAAACATCACTGCATAAGCACAGTTCAAATACCTCAGAATAATTTCCTCCACACAGGTCTTTTGGGGGCCATAAGTGAGATTTGGTTGGGGGGCCCCTCACGTCGCAGTAAAACATTTTAGTGCCCCCCCTCTTGACGGTGGAGAGAAAACTAACGTTTTAAAGTTAATTTCCTGCAATTGTACACATTTTGTCTTGGGGCGTAGAGAACATGTTGCAGTTTTATAAAAAATGTCATGCAATTCTAGAGCAGAGACACAAAATGTGCAATTTTACAGCTAATTTCCTGCAAATCTACCTATTTTTCCATGGGATTGAGAAAGATTTTTGCCATTTTAAAGCTAAATCCCAGCAATTCTACATTTCCCCATGACTTATGCCATGATAATATGATATCTGAGTGAGAGTGACTAACAAAATCAATGGGGGCCCTCTGGAGGTCAGGGCCCCTAGGCATGTGCCCGGTGGGTATCCCTGCATGCCCAGTCTATATTCGGCCATGATTACTACAAGTTTAGATAGCTGGCTAGACTACCTATCAATCCAGATATTGTTAGCCGACACGGCTAATTGAGTGACTGTCAGTGATGATGAGAAACATGATGAGAAAAACTGCTAATGCACAACTAAATTTATAAATTGCACTTGGTGTATTCTACTATTCTTACTCTCAATAGTAAGTTGAGACCCCAACTGAGTTCCTAAAAAAAAATTCAAGAAGAGAAATAATATCAGTCTATGAATTTCACGACTGGGAATACAGATACAGTATCAGGTAAGACCCAAATGCAGACTGTGTTGAAGTAACAATATTTATTACAGCAACAGGGGCAGGCAAACGACAGGTCAAGGCAGGCAGGGGTCGATAATCAAGAGTAGTGGGGCAAAGAAACAGGACAGCAGGCAGGCTCAGGGTTTGGTCAGGCAGGCGGGCTCAGAGACAGGACATGCAAGGGTCAAAACCAGCAGGGCGAGAAAGAGAGAGACTGGGGAAAAGCAGGAGCTGAGACAAAACGCTAGTTGACTTGACAAACAAGACAAACTGGCAACAGACAAACAGAGAACACAGGTATAAGTACCCAGGGGATAATGGGCAACACCTGGAGGGGGGGGGGGGGGGGGGTGGAGACAAGCACAAGGACAGGTGAAACAGATCAGATATGCGTCTGTTGGTCACAGATACCTTAAATAAAAGGTAGGGTGTGGATCAGAACACCAGTCCGTATCTGGTGTGACCACCATTTGCCTCTTGCAGCGTGACACTCCTCCTTTGCATAGAGTTGATCAGGCTGTCGATTGTGGCCTGTTGTCACACTCCTCTTCAATGGCTGTGAGAAGTTGCTGGATAAGGGCGGGAACTGGAACAGGATGTCGTACACGTTGATCCAGAGCATCCCAAACGTGCTCAAATGGGTGACATGTCTGGAAAGTATGCAGCCCATGGAAGAACTTGGACATTTTCAGCTTCCAGGAATTGTGTACAGTTCCTTGCGACATGGGGGCGTGCATTATCATGCTGAAACATGAGGTGATGGCGGCGGATGAATGGCATGACACTGGGCCTCAGGATCTCGTCACTGTGCATTCAAATTGCCATTGATAAAATGCAACTGTGTTTGTTGTCCGTTACTTATGCCTGCCAATACCATAATCCCTGTTCACAACATTGACATCAGCAAACCGCTCGCCCACACGACGCCGTACATGCTCTGCAATCTGCCCAGTACAGTTGAAACAGGGATTCATCCGTGAGGAACAAACTTCTCCAGCGTGCCAGTGGCCATCGAAGGTGAGCATTTGCCCACTGAAGTGGGTTATGACGCCAAACTGCAATCAGGTCAAGACCCTGGTGACGTCGACAAGCACGCAGATGAGCTTCTCTGAGACAGAATTTCTGCACAAACTGTCAGAAACTTTGTGTGTGCAAACCCCAGTTTCATCAGCTGTCCAGGTGGCTGGTCTCAGATGATCCTGGAGGTGAAGAAGACGGATGTGGAGGTCCTGAGCTGACGTGGTTATACGTGGTCTGCGGTCGTGAGGCCGGTTGGACATACTGCCAAATTCTTTAAAATGATGTTGGAGGCGGCTTAAGGTAGAGAAATTAACCTTAAATTATCTGGCAACAGCTCTGGTGAACATTCCTGCAGTCAGTATGTCAATTACACGCTCCCTCAAAACTTATGTCACACAACACAATGCCACAAGTGCACATTTAGAGTTGTCTTTTACTGTCCCCAGCACAAGGTGCACCTGTGTAATGATCATGCTGTTTAATCAGCTTCTTGATATGCCACACTTGTCAGGTGGATGGACTATCTTGGCAAATAAAAAAATACTCACTAACAGATGTAAACAAATTTGTGTACAAAATTTGAGAGAAATAAGCGTATGGAAAATTTCAGGGATCTTTTATTTCAGCTCATGAAACCAACACTTTACATGTTGCGGTTATATTTTTGTTCAGTGTACTGTATATTATTTGTATTTTTTTCACTTGGGGGCCCCCTAGCGACCACTTATGCCTGGAACCGGCCCTGCCTCCACAGGTCAAAACTGTGAGCTAGATGAACTTGGAAAGATCTGGTTTTGAATTAATAAAGTTCCATTTCCAGATGTTCTGAAGACTCACCCAAAACCAACACACTATTTTAATTAAATTGTAGCAATTCATTTAGACAAATGTTTGGCTTCTACCTTGAACTTGTATTGATTTTAAAGCAATCATGAATCTGAACACTTCATGAATCATTAATCTCTACTTAAAGCAATCCTGTCATCGCCTCAAGCATTCTGCATAAATTATACAATGCATTCGTTAAGTATTCAGACCCCCTGCCTTTTTCCAGGGGGTCTAATTTTTTAAAATCCTCATCACTCCACAATGACAAAGCAAAGACAATTTCTAAAAACCTAAAGCAAATGTATTAAAAATAAAAAACATACCTTACTTACATTCAGACCCTTTGCTAGGAGACTCGAAATTAAGCTCAGGTGCATCCTGTTTCCATTGATTATCCTTGAGATGTTTCTATAACTTGATTGGAGTCCACCTGCTGTAAATTCAATTGATTGGACATGATTTAGAAAAAGGCACACACCGGTCTATATAAGGTCCCACAGTTGACAGTGCAAAACCCAAGCCATGAGGTTGAAGGAATTGTCCATAGAGCTCCAAAACAGGATTGTGTCAAGGCACAGATCTGGGGAAGGGTACCAAAACAATTCTGCAGCATTGAAGGTCTCCATAAACACAGCGGCCTCCATCATTCTTAAATGGAAGAAGTTTGGAACCACCAAGACTCTTCCTAGAGCTGGCCGCCTGGCCAAACAGAGCAATCGGGGGAGAAGGGAGGTGACCAAGAACCCAATGGTCACTCTGACAGAGCTCCATTGTTCCAATGTGGAGATGGTATAACCTTCCAGAAGGAAGGTTACCATCTCTGCAGCACTCCACCAATCAGGCCTTTATGGTAGAATCGCCAGATGGAAGCCACTCCTCAGTAAAAGGCACATGACAGCCCACTTGGAGTTTGCCAAAAGGCGCCTAAAAGGACTCTCAGACAATGAAAAACAAAATTCTCTGGTCTGATGAAACCAAGATGAATGCCAAGCGTCACGTCTGGAGGAAACCTGGCACCAACCCTACGGTGAAGCATGGTGATGATAGCATCATGCTGTGGGGATGTTTTCAGCGGCAGGGACTGGGAGACTAGTCAGGATTGCGGGAAAGCTAAACAGAGCAAAGTACAGAGAGATCCTTGATGAAAACCTGCTCCAGAGCGCTCAGGACCTTAGACTGGAGCGAAGGTTCACCTTCAAAACAGGACAACGACCCTAGGCACACAGCCAAGACAATGCAGGAGTGGCATTGGGACAAGTGTCAATGTCCCTGAGTGGCCCAGCCAGACCACGGACTTGAACCCGATTGAACATCTCTGGAGAGACCTGAAAATAGCTGTGCAATGACACTACCCATCCAACCTGACAGAGCTTGAGAGGCTCTGCAGAGAAGAATCGGAGAAACTCCCCAAATACACGTGTGCCAAGCTTGTCACGCCAATACCCAATAAGACTTGTGGCTGTAGTCGCTGCCAAAATTTGCTTCAACAAAGTACTGAATAAAGAGTCTGAATACTTTGTAAATGTGAGATTTCTGTTTTGAAAAATGATACATTTGCAAACATTTCTAAAAACGTGTTTTTGCTTTGTCATTATGAGGTATTCTGTGCAGATTGATGAGGGGGGAAAACGATTTAATTCATTTTAGAATAAGGCTGTAACGTAACAAAATGTGGAAAATGTCCAGGGGTCTGAATACTTTCCGAATGCACTGTATATAATACATGATGGTTTACATAGATCAGAATATCATTAAACAACGTGTATTATTACAACAAAGTAAGAAGTACGTTTCAGGGGATTAAAATGCAAGGATGCCTATCCACCTGTTCCCTTAAGCATTCCACAAACATACACATTATCTAAAGGGAGTATTCACAACAAGAAGACCACCTCAGAAGCAGATCATTGGATTTCAAAGTCACAATATTTAGATTCATATTTTAATAGCATTCCCTTGGTTCATTGGTAAAATTTTATGAACACAAAACAAATAACACAAAATAAACTCTCCTGACTAGATCTCTCCCTACATTCATGATGTTTTCAAAATGACATTCGACCGAATCTGTCTTTGCTCAGAGAATCATGTAGAGGGAGAGATGGAGGGAAGAAAGGAGCAGGGGAGTTGTGGTAGCCAGCCAGACAAACACAGTGACACAGCACAGAGGTTCAGGAGGAGCATTATAAACAGAGCCGAGAGGTACAGTAGCAGACAGAGTGCACATCCCAAATGGCACCCTATTCCTTATACAGATGTAGGATCTTAAATTTGAGCCAGTTTGCTACAGCAGGAGAATCATCCTGCAGTAACAGGAAATGTGAATTATTATGTGGATTATAATTAAAGGACATTTTTGTAGGGGTTGCTACATTTTTTTTTAAAGGGAAAATCAAGTCTGAAATTTCAAAGTGGAAATTAAACTTCAAATATACTACAGGTTTTACATTTCCTGCATTGCAGAAAAGTTCTCCTGCAACAGGGTGATCAAACTAAGATCCTACATAAGATTCTACAAAAGTAGTGCACTATATAGGGAGCCATTTGGGATGGGACCCTGGTCAAAAGTAGTGCACTATATAGGGAATAGGGTGCTGTTTGGGATGCAGACAGTGAGAGGGATAAGACACCATTAAAAAAGGTACAGATGGGAAGTCTGTCTCCCTCTAGCAGGCAAGGTGACAGCTAGCTCCTTGTAATACCCTGCCCGGCCTGCTGTCCAAAAAGCCTCTGTCTCTCTGAGGAGAGCAGACACCTTGCTATTTCAAGCCCTCTCTCTGTCAAGTCAAGGACGTAGCTTGTTTACTGTCTACACAGGTCATTAGAGTAGACAAGACAACATAGATTATCTTATTAAATCAGTGACCTTGTTTGTTTGTGTACATCTTCTTTCCATGTGTCTGGGCTGGTTGTCCCTCTAACGATGGTACTAAATGAGGAGTGTATGAGTGTGTCTAGAGACCCGTTTAGTCCAGAATACAGGACATTATGTTCAGAATACAGGACATTATGTTCAGAATACTGGACATTATGCCCATACATGGATAGTAGCCATTTGATTACATCACATCCAACTCAAACCCAACTCAGACAACTCTTTACCTTACCGGAAAGAACAGCAGTTTCCATGGAAACAGCTGAATGAGAGAGTCAAAGACTTGGAGAGGGAAAGGGGGAGGAGGGGGCCGTGAGAGCTGACATACTGACCTATTGTTGTTTTAGCTAAACTCTTTGATTGCAGGAAGTAATGTGGCCATAGATACAGGTGAGACGGGGGTAGAGTTTGGGTAGGAGGGAGGTGTGTAATGGCACTGGTGTGTATTGTGTCGGGGAGAAAGGGGTATCATTACACAGTGAATAAGACAGAATGGCTGTTATGCTGTGGTGAGAAACAATGGGATTTAGGTTTGTGATGCTTAATGATATAGAAAGCATCCGGTGATCAGTGATGCTTGCTAGACATTGGCATTATCAGTGTAGTTGATTGACAGGGGTCATTGCCCCCTGCTACTGATGTCAAAGGTTTATCTTTAGAAAGTCTCTGCTGTATGATGACAGGATTTAGTCCCTACACCATGGCAACGGTCGCCACTGCCACTGCCTTTGCTCCGTCCATTTGTGGTGTCCTTTTATTACTACGGTCTGTCGGCTGTCACTCAACAACATACTGGCTGTGAAACACAGGTGTCAGAAAGTCTGTTAGAGGAACTTATCAAGCCTCTATCCCTCACCTCAGTCTCTTCCTTTCTCCCTCCCTCCCTCCCTCTATCCCTCCTTTCCCTTCCTCCCTCTATCCCTCCTTTCCCTTCCTCCCTCTATCCCTTCCTCCCTCTATCCCTTCCTCCCTCTATCCCTTCCTTCCTCTATCCCTTCCTTCCTCTATCCCTTCCTCTATCCCTTCCTCTATCCCTTCCTCTATCCCTTCCTCTATCCCTTCCTCTATCCCTTCCTCTATCCCTTCCTCTATCCCTTCCTCTATCCCTTCCTCTATCCCTTCCTCTATCCCTTCCTCTATCCCTTCCTCTATCCCTTCCTCTATCCCTTCCTGGCCTTCTGTCTCTTGAGGAAACAAGTGTGTGAGGATATTGTGGGGATAGCAAGGAGCAAGCAAGTGTGCATCTTGAAAACAGCAGTGACAAGCAACATGGTTGTCACAGCAACAGAAATCCTCTCTCAGCAATCCTGTGTAGACTGTGTGTGTGTGTCCCTCTTCCTCTGTATACACTGTGCTGAGCTAATGGGAGAAGGGAGAGAGACAGTGTATGAGGGGATGGGAAAACAGAAATAAAATGAGAGAGAGTGACCTATATTGTTGAATCCCGCTGCCAGACAGTTTAGCACATATGTTCCACAATCCCATCATTCCAAAAAGACTTGCCACTAAAACCCAGCCACAACAGTGTGTGGGTCTACAGTAGTGCGTGTGTTCATGTGTGTGTGTTATCATTGTCATTATTTACATTTCAATTAAAATGGCGGTGTACACAAGTGAATGACTGCTTATGGCTCTAATCTGAGAACAATTACATTGGCTTCCGCCAAAAGAGAGTTCAGTCAGTGCTCTGCTCAGCTCACCTCACATTGGTGAGTGAGTGATTACTTATCTCTGTGACAGGTGACTGAACACTGTGGGTCTAACACAGGAGAGATATTACACAGACCCTTGTTAAAGGGTCTTTCATCTGAAAGTGCATAACAACAACAACAGTAGGTGAACAACTCACTAAGTGACTATGCAGATAGGACTCTGTTTAGGACTCTGTTTAGGACTCTGTTTAGGACTCTGTTTAGGACTCTGTTTAGGACTCTGTTTAGGACTCTGTTTAGGACTCTGTTTAGGAACTGCATCCGTGGAGGGAGAATTGTCTCAGTGTTGTTCACTGCTTGCATCTAGATCAAACAGTTGACTATCAGGAGGTTTACTGCCAGGATCAAGCTTTTCAGGCAGTCATACACCAGCCGCGTAGGCACGGAGACACACTGGAAGCCAGGCCCAACCAATCAGATTGAGCAACAACAAACTATTTACTTGTCAGTGGTCCAAATGGGACATTATTTGTCATGCAGGAAGTTAGCCGTTCTGTTTTTGGTCCACCCAAATTTCCGCTGGCCCACCCACAAATTAATTTATGGCTACGGCACTGTCATACACTATTGATAGAGTGTCAATGCAGTATCATGGAGGCTGAGGAAAAGGACAGGCCAAAACAGTCCAGTTGGTAAAGAGCAGAGGCCTCTGTGATATTTGGGAAATTCCACTGTAACAGAATTACGCTGAGACTCCGATTTTTCCATTTAAAATGTATGTCAAACAAAAAACATTGATTTCAAAGTTTAACAAACCATACAACTCTATGCAAAATGACTATTTTGAACAATTTACACAGTAAAAAAATAACAATTCACTGGAAAAACTGCAAAGTTTGGTAACATAATTGGTAACACAGCTTTATTCTGTTACTAAACATATCTGCACAGTTCATCCTGTACATCAGTTTTTGAAACATTTTCAGTGGAAATGTTTAAAAGTAGTCCTTGTGAATAAAGTTGTATGGTTTGGTAAAGGCCCACTGCAGTCAAAAACATGATTTTCCCACACTATGAGGTTGGAATAATACTGTGAAATCTATGATAATGACTTTGTGTTTTGGTGGGTTGGAGTTCTGGCCTGCTTGGTGACCTGCCTCCCCACTCAGACCACTCCCAGACAGTCCTAGCAAAAGTATTGCTTGAGAAATTGCTATTTGCTAAGAAGCATATTTTATTCTTTTTGACAATTTTAATTGAAAACAATCAGAGTAGGTTACTTAATTGTTAACCAGAAATGATTTGATATTGAGATAAGGGCTGTCTTGGACCAGTGTAATTCTGCTCCCATAGAATTGCCCATTTGTAATGATCAAACCCTTGGAGAAGTACAGTGTATATCCCATTGTCATAGGAAAGCTCTAATGTGACTTTGTGTCATTACATGGTTTATTTTGCAGCAGAACTGTCTACTGTCTACCATGGTGGCAACTCAAGCCTCTCTGTGTTAAAATGCTTTGCAGACTGCCAGTACTGTTTCTAGTTTGACTAATCAATTGAAGGCAACAAGATGTCTCACAAATGCTCCAATGAGATAAGAAATACCCAGAAAAACACTACATGCTATGATAGGAGTGTGACCACAACAGACTGGAGGGTTTGAAATGGATAGAATTTAAGATTTGGTGTCTCTGTCTCAAAACATGCTCTATCAGAGACATGGAGCTCAGAATGGAGTAATTGGACATCTTTAATACTGTGGGTCTAGAATAATCCAGTGTAAGGCATTGGTCTACTTAGCATGGCCTTCCCTTTTCAATTCCCATTAATATCCTGTGAATCTGAAACCTGAATACATTGACTATCTTTTCTGTCATTAGGCCTTCTCTAGCCACACCCCTCCCCCGACCAGAGTGGACAGAAGAAAGCAAAGAAAGACTCCATGTTTTGAAAACAGGGTTCAATTCTGTACCTGAAGCTGGACCAGTGGCTTGCACACAGAAAGCTTCTCAGTCACATAAAAATGAATATCAGGGGTCGCCTAGCGATAAAAGGGAGGCAAACAATCTGGATGATGCCTAACTTTCTGTTTCCTCCTGTGGGCTGCTGGTTTGGGCTTTGGTAATGAGGGCCTGGGGACCTGAGCCAGTGTCCTCCGTTTTCTGCAGCTCAGGCCCTGACAAGCCCAGTCAGTGAGACATATTGTGGTCTGAGGTAAGCGGATGATAATGCTGGGCCCTCCCTCTTCCTCTCTAATCATAGGCCAATTGACTGAGCTAGATTTGGGAACATGGCTTATTAGCGTCATTTCTCACAACAAGGTATTGGAGACATCCTGCCATACAGGAGGTCAGACACTCAATAAACCCTGACTTACTGGCCTGCTGTACACACATACATGCACTGCACAGTCGCACACACTTCACAAATTAATTAACTAAGTTCCATGGATGGTAGGGAAGTTTGCTGATGACATCTAGCCTAATGTCAATGCATCCCTCTGTACACCCTGATAACTGTGATGTATGCTGCCAGCCAGAGGTGGATGTGTTGACACTTACCACTGTGGGCGCTAAACCACCGGGGTGCAATGTGCAGGGGCAAGGTGTCTGCCAACGACCCTCGGGATCCCAGATAGAGCATACCGTCCGTGTGATGCCCGCCGCCTGTTTCCTGGTAGCCGTTACCATGGGCAGCATTAGTGCCAGACCCCCCTCCGGCCCTGTCCGAGTCAGTTCCTCTGGGGGTATAAAACCCAAAGGGCACCGCAGGACTATGTTCTATGCCCATCGTAGCCACTGAACTCACTGAGCGGCTGCGTAGCCCCATAGTGCCACTCGGTCGGTAGTGCCCAAAGTGAGCCGAGGGCGGCACTGCGCTGTCATCCGTCGAGACACCGGGAAAAGCACCCCGTGGCCGCCCTGCCGTACTTTGCTTGCCCCCCATCCAAAGCACCCGAGCAAAATGGGTGGGGGTTGTTGAAATGGGGGCTCCGCAGAGAGTCGAGCCGTCACTGGAATCGCCCCCGACACGCCTGTCTGCAGTGGACTTCTCGCCCTTTGCCAAAGACAAAACGGCACCAAAAAAAAATCAGGGTTGTCAAGTCTGACTAACAGACGCAACAGCCCATTTCCCTGACCGCAACATGAGCGACTGAATGCTTTGATTCACACCAACCGAGAAAACTAGAATCTATAGTATGATGTCAAACGAATGACAGAAAAACAAAACGATAAAGATAAGCAACACGTTTTCCCTCACAGCTAATGACAGGTAGCCTGCCCCAAATCACAACAGGGGTGACAAACACAAAGCGCAACAAACGTATCCGACAGTCGCGCTTCTCCGCAATAGGCTACCACATTTACATGTATTATTTTGCCTTGACTGGCTCAGCTGATCATAACAATGACAACTGTTGCTGTCTGTCTGCCAGTATGTCTTTCCAACGATGTGTGTCCGAGTCCGCTTGTTCTCCGGTTCCCGGAGATTCGGGTCAATGTATGCCGCTCCCCTGCACTATCATATCCGCGCTCTCACTCTTGCTGCTGGCAGACAATGGCGTTCAGTGCGCACACTCGGATTAACAATTTAAATTTCACAGTGTGAAGAGGGAATACACAGTACTCTATATTCTTAATCACGATTAATTGATGAACAGATTGTCCTCGTTATCTATCTCTTCTAGAAATCCAACGATGGCTCTTGTCTGGCTCGCCCCCAGGCTGCCAAATCAGAACGCAGTGTGAGCAGAGGACGAGATATGACCTGATGTCATAGCCAAGTTAACATGCAGATGGCACAGCATTCATATTTCTCACCATATATTGCATTGTTGAGATTATTGACTCATGAGTAATTATGGGATTAGGCCTACTAAATCTCATCCTGATGATTAGTAGCCTTGATGTATTTCCCCCCAAATAGTCCTAATTGTTATTGGCATAAATTATTGCCTAACTGTTTATTAGCCTACTGTTAAATAAACTATAAATAAACAAACAATGAACACTATTCACCATTTATAAACCCAGTAAAGAATTTGTAAGGTGCCAGAATGTAAAATAAACGACCACTGTGTGTTCCTTAAAAAGCAATCTGACTGAGAAAACGGTGTATCATTCCATGGCATCACAGTTGAAAGACAAAGGATAGCCTATAGGCCTACGGAACGAGTCAGAGGTATTTACTTTGCCTTCTTTTATTATTGTGTGTGGGTGTGCCACTGTGCCAGGAAACACACATCGAATGTGTGCGTGTGTTAACAATCTCTTTGATTTAGGCTACACGTGATACAGGTTGGCCTATGTGTCTGAATGTGTGGGTTTGAGTGACAGCACAGTCAGGGGCATAAATGGGAGTGACGGGTGTCTGTCACCCCCCTTCCCACACACACACACACACACACCCATCAACCAACCTACTAGATAAATATTTTAACTGCTTCATACAAAGGCGACCTTGGGACCTCCACTGGCTAAATTAGTAATTGCAAGATACTAATCACTCACCATCACTTAAACTTGCATTGTTGTTGCAAAGAAATACATGCCACCTCAGACTGAACAGTATGGTTATCTATCTTCAGACTGAATAACGTTAGCGTTTTCAGCGATACAGGTTAGAGTATTTTAGCCTATATGATCAGTGAAACATATAGCTAGTCTGCTAATAATGCACGGAGATTAGATATTATATGTTTTTGTTTAAAGAACAAAGAAAAATAAGCATTAAGCATATGTCTTTCATGTACTCTTCTCATAAGAACCGTAATTATAGGCTAAATGTTTAAAAAGCTCTGTTTTATCCGATTGTTTTGACGAAAATCGATTGCTCTCGCCTGACTCTAAAGCGGCCTGTTGCGCATGTCGGGTCATTTCGAAGTTTCGCGCCAAACCAGGGAAGCGAAGTGTAAACAGTCCCACACAGCAGAAGTTAGCTAGCTCGCTAATAACTTGGCGGATATCTACTTTTGAACTACTGTGAGTTTTTAATGGAAACGCATTCGTACTTTCCCGTGCCTCCCGGAGTGGGGATGGAAGAGAATTTCTTATCTCTTGATGACATTTTGCTTTCTCACGAGAGGCTACCTAGTCGGACAGAATGCACATTTCCCCGACTTGGATTCCTGGAGAAATCGAGTGACTCCCGAGACATTCAAGAGGTCAGTCGAACATGTGAAACAATGTAGAGTTAGCTAAAAAAATCCATCCGATAATGTTACTGTGTAGCCATTCATCTCATCACCTGTGGATGTTAGCTAGCTAACTAGTTATCGTTTTAGTTATCCACTTGGAATTCCTGCTGGTCATTCAGTCACCTCGTTCACTAGCCCTTGATCATGGCCCTGTTCCATTACACAAGTCACTGGAGGAAAGCAAAATGAAAAATACATATTTTCTAGGCGTTGAAGTTAACTTCAATTTTGTTGCTGAATGAAAGCAAGAAAGGTATTTAATGTTTAAAATGCATATTTCCAGGATGTTGAAAAGGCGTCTTTTCCGGACGTTGAAATAAGGTTAATTTTAGGTTCTGAATGAAAGTTACAAATTAGTAATTTATAGACCTTTATGTTTGGGCCAAAAAGGCTCGTCCATACCCGACTAAATCTGAACCAAACATAGACGTGCACTGGTGATTTTAGCATGTAAATCTTGGTGGGGCAAAAAAAAAAGTGGGAGATGCATGCTAGCAAAGCCACTGTACAACAAACACTAAACAATACATTAATTGCACTATAACGGTGACAAACGGTGCCTACATAAAGCTGTCCCAACAGCAGTCCTAACTTCTTACCACTGCTAAACCTGGCTATCAGCGGAGCCTTGTCTGGCAGCGGAACAGTACATTCAGCCTCATTTACTGCCTTTTAAAAAAAACTGCTGATATGGCTGAATTGCTTAAACAAATGTGGTTTCTACAGACAATTTAGATGTACAAACTATGGCATAAGGGGACGACGAGAGGATATGAGGCAATCCGGAATTTCGATTAAGACATTAATGAGCAAGCTTGGACGGACTCAGTCAATATAACTATTTCTTTAGCACTTTTGAAATGTACAGCGACAGAATTCAGAAAATGGGCCGTTCATAAAGTGTTCTCCCTGAACACCAAGTCAGAACCGTAGGATAAATGAGGCATATAACCAGACAATGAAAGCTCTTACAATATTCAATCATTATTTCTCAAACAGGTTATAGGCTACATGTGCACCACCAAGTCAGAACAGTAGGCAAAATTTAAGATGTGAAAATAACCCAAATTATTAGGGTGAGGCACATGGGCTACTAACAGCTTCCAACACACATTTACATTTTAGTCATTTCTTTTCTCCGTGCATACACTTAGTATTACTTTCATAGCTACAGTATACATATCTCCCTGGCATACTACATAATTTATGCAACAGCATACAAGACAATTTTGGACTCACCTTGTTCAGGTCACTTGAACTGGAAGGTGGTGCAGTAGTCCTTCGTGGGCAAATTTTGTCATCAAAGTCTGTAATTCTCTGAATTTATAGTGCTTTCAAGACAACTGGGAACTCTGAGAGGGGGGAAAAAAAGGTTGAATCATGATGACGTCAGTGATCTTCAGGTCGTAGCTCTAGAAAGAGGCCCGAGTTTCGAATTTACAATTCCAAGTTGGATGAAAGTTCAAAACGTATTTTCCCAGTCGTAGCTCGTTTTTCCTGAGTTTCCAGTTGTCTTAAACTCACTAAAGCCAGATTTTCCAGTTCGAAGTTAGTTGTTTTGAGCACAGCACAAATCATGCTTCATTGACAGCATGGCCAATGTTGAATGTTTAAGATTAAGGGTCTCTTTTCCTAGTTTAAAATAATAGACTTTGGACCACACAGCCACTCCACAGAATAACATTGCTTTGCAATACTTAGTTAGCCACACTGAATCCTTCCAAACCACTCATTGTTGAATTTGAGATTTCCTTGTGTAATGTGATTTCCATGTGTAACTTGTGGAATGTTTATGGCCGATGAGCACCGATACGTTTTATCTATTTATTTTCATTATTTTTCTTCATGCAACAAGGATTAAAAAGGATTTGTCAGTAGATTGTCTACTTGATTCATGATGACTGCTAGCTAAGATTTTGAAAGTATGATGTTGACATGATCAGTCCAATCAAAGCTACTGTACACGTAACATGATTTGACGTCATTTTATCTGTGGCCAATAACCTTGAGCCTTCTTGGTTGGGCACTTCTAATGGAACTCTATGGCAGAAACCAAGGGGCTATAATTTTCTAGCTCTACCCTTAGACTTGGCGGTGACGTGGTGTCCCCATGAGTGACAGAACACTGAGCCCGATCACAGCGCAACACTCCGTATTTTCTCCTGGCTTGCCCCACCACCACAGAAAGCACTGAGCTAGGCTTAAACACCTGGATTTTTGAGCTGCCTTCCTCAAGAAAACAAGAGACCATGTTTTTGTCTTTTTCAACTAAATGATATATATTTTTGCATTGTTTGCAAACTGATATGTGACACGTATAAATGCCAAAATAGCATGCAAAAAAGGAACCCCCCCCCCCCAAAAAAAACAATGACTGCTCGCCACTGCGTAGATTGGTTCAGATTTGGTCTGAACTGCACCTTAAACAATGTCTGTGGATGTGTGAAATCAAGGCCGGTCTGGACTGCACAAAAAAAAACAACATCTGTGCTTACTGAGGCCTGTGCCTACAGTGTTGCCTAAAATGTTATTTTATAAATGCCCATCTGTGGTATGTCTACCATTTGGAAAACACAAAAAAAGACATCCGTACAGGACCAAAAAATGGCCAAAAGACATCGACTGGAGCCCACTGGGGTGTAGCCAGCAATGTAATTTTATGAATGCCCACCATTTGTATAACAGGCCAATGCATTGGCTTTATTAGTCCTGATTCCTGGGACTAATCAATTTGCTTATTTAAGCTATGAATATCAGCTACCCAACTTTATCAGGAGTTATCGCGAGCCTATTTGTAATGTGTTTACAACAGCGGGAAATACAAAGTATTTTATTTGTCAAAAATGGACAGATACAAACTTGAAACCACTAATGACAATGGAGTAAAACTCCTGGACAACAGTTGTGATTGTCCATTCCAAATTGTCCCTTTTACTTTGACCTGTCCTGTTTTTAGGATATGTTTGTTCACATGCCAGTGCATTTTTATTTTGGTTGAACGCCATTTAGGTTAGGCTATTTTTCATCTGAGAAACCTGCATGGTGTAAAAAGTGTCCTTCTCAAAATATATGACAATGTAATATCTCCAGCCTGTAGGCTACAGAAAAGGCCAAATACTCTTTCTACAGTGGTTCCTCCTTTAGAAGTTGTGAGCGTGCACTGCGGGACTTAGAGGTACCCAGCGTCACAGCTTCATTGCTCCAGACCACCACAAGGGGGAGTTAGAGCACTCATTGTGCATTTGGGTCCCAAGGTTTTTATATGACCAATCATATCGAGTGGTTCCAATGACGAATTTTGACGCAAGCCACCCTTGCCTTGTGGCATCCTTCAACAAAGATGGCTGACAAAACATTACGGTGGAACCAGATGTAAGTTGTTCTAACGTGAGACGAAACTGGGGGAAAACACTACTTGTGTAGAATGTAAACCTCTGGTGTCAACTGTGCTTATGTCTGTGTAGCGTAATGGAAAAAATAAAAACTTCTGGCCTAGCGATCGATGACAAACGGGCTCGCTGCCCAGACTTGCATAATTACAATGAGGAGATTCTCCAGACTTAAAATGGTGCCCGTGTAACAGTTTTGCTTCCGTCCCTCTCCTCGTCACTACCTGGGCTCGAACCAGGGACCCTCTGCGCACACACAGACAACAGCCACCCTCGAAGCATCGTGACCCATCGCTCCACAAAAGCCACGGCCCATGCAGAGCAAGGGGAACAACTACTTCAAGGTCTCAGAGTGAGTGACGTCACCGATTGAAACAATATTAGCGCGCACCCGCTAACTAGCTAGCCATTTCACACCGGTAACACCCGACTTGAGACAAATCTAAATATACACATTGCGAAATTGTTTCCAGCTGCACATTTACAGGCACCAACGCTCTGGTTAACACGAAACGGAGCTCTGCTAGGGTGAGTAAAATGGTCAGTGGTCTCATTTGTGTCTGGAAGTAGCTAGCCAACGTTAGCTTGGGTGCTTGACTGCCGTTTATAAGGCCAGAACGCTCAAATCAACCTACTCCTTGGCCCGAACGTCCAGGTCGCGCTCAGAGCGAAATGGTCTGAATTTACAAACTGACAATTTTTCTCTGAATGGAAACCCAATGATATTAAGCCAAATGTCTTAAAATCAATCCCATATACTATGTTTTTTTTTTTTAAAGTTTTAAATTCTCTGCTATGCCAATATGGAATACTAGCTGAAATGCCCTCTGGTGGTCAAACAGAGAATTAAATGACGTGCCACAGAATGCTGCAGCAGCACACAGGGTGTGCCGCAGTATGATGCAACTTTTAAAGGAGGAACCACTGTACCATGTCTGCTATATGATTTTTTTTTATGTGGTGGAGCGCCGCAGCAATGCGTCTCTCGAACACCACCCTGAAGAGGAGCGCTGGGAATGGACAAGCAAAATATTTTGCGCCCCTACCTTAGACAAAGTGTGAACTGCTTATCACAGGGCAGCATCAGCCCTCACCTAAACTTTTTATTTAACCTTATATTTAAATAGGCAAGTCAGTTAAAAAAAATTCTTATTTACAATGACGGCCTACCCCAGCCAAATCCTAACCCGGATGATGCTCCCGGATGATGCTGGGCAATTGGGATTCCCAATCATGGCCGGTTGTGATACAGTCTGGACTCGAACCACGGTCTGTAGTGATGCCTCTAGTACTGATATGCAGTGCCTTAGACCGCTGCGCCACTCGGGAGCCACTGGTTGAGAGAAATTGTCATTGTTTTTGGGCAGAATTCTGGGAGGTTTTGTGTTGGAGGTACGTATTGGTCAGTTTAGCGCAGAAAATGCAGCCCTGATCGATCTGCCTAATGAGTGGGGTGGCCGTGGTGTTATGAAGGAGGGAGTTTTGTTAAGAGCCGCGACCACAGATAGTTATAAACATCTTTGCCGCGACGCTCGGTCTAAACATTAGCACGCATCGCTTGTGGCACAGTTTTGGAAGCATAAGGACCTTTCATATCGGTGAGAAATAATTATAAAAAAAAACAAAGGGTTACATTTATACACTTTTTTAGGATTAGGGTTCCCACACAGCCATATTTCCATGTTACAGCGCTTGTTTACTGAAGACAGACCGAAGACCAAGTGGAATACCTGTGCTAATTAGCTATCTCCGTCTCTGAACACCTGTGTGTAAACGGAAGACAGATGCCACAAACTTGTCACTGAAATATACTGTCTGCTGCAGCTCTTTAAACAGTGTGCAGTATTTAGCGTTTTGTAAAATTGTTTTGGTGTGTGTGTATGTAGAGGAATTTACGTTTCTAGAACTGGACCGAAATTGAGAATCGATTCATGTTTAGATGGAGTTTTTGCCTTCCAGAGCCAATTCGCCCTTTAAACAAAACATGTAATGTCCTTTTTTATTAGGGGTTCTAGTAGCGAACAAATGGTATAGCGGTGGGTCAAATGGGGAAGTAAATGGAAATAAATTTGGCAAAATTATATCATTACTCCTGTCTGTACAGAAACAAATAAAATAATTCACCAGAAAGCATGACTTAGCCACAGAGGAATCAATGATCATTAGCTTCTTTTTTTTTTGTTATGCTGTGGATTGTTTCAAATCACAAGCTCGTGGGCCCATGCCTATTTGAGAAGCTCCACAATTTGGGCAGCGCGTGTGGCAATGGGCCTAGCTGATGATGATGATGATAATAACGTTTTAGTTTCTCAAAATCATTGTCATGTGGTTAATCATAAAAATCGGAAATAAAATGATCACTTTTAAAGTCTTAGCTGACTTAAACATATCACCAGCCCCTGCCATATAGACACATTGATACACCATGATCCATTGGTGGCTAAAGAAATGAGCACATGGAACTCATAGCCCATTTTAATTACTATTTTTATGATTAACCATGTGAAAATGATTACTTAAACTACAGCTTTATTATTGAAATGAAAACCATTCAACAAAATATGCATATGAAAATCATAACTGGCACTCAGAATGGTAGAAATGGTTGGATAAATTGTAAACGGATATTGCCTATAGACTACTTTGAAGCAAGGTAAGCCATGCCTCATAACTACTCCAGCAGCAACCAGCTGAGGTGTTGCAGGAGAAATCCAGCTCAAAATAGGCTTTTTGTGCGTGTGTGTGATAGTTGTGTTGGATGAATAAGATACACGATGACTAACAAATACACACAGGCCAATTTAATTCCACAAAATTATGCAAATAAACCTATAGGCCTATAATCGTGATGGTCAAATGTATTTCCGTCAACAAATAAAAAGCATTACTTTACAATGGGATTTTTTTTATCCCAGTCATTTTGGCCGGTAACAGGATTAATTTTTTATTTATCAGCTTTTTATTTTTTCTGACAAAAGCCGGCAATTGCCAGCTAATGGAAACCCTGTCAGGGATATGAGTCTAGCTAAGTTGTAAAGTATGGTGGAGCTGTTTTACAGGAAAACATTTCATGCAATATCATTGGCTTGTAGTGGCCTTGTTGTTTGAGCAAGAGTTTAGGAAAATATTGCGTTTTTGAAGACGTGCATCCATAGCCGCGATATAGCAAATTTGGTGCGAGCGATCCAGCAGTTCTGGAGAAGATGTTTTAAAGTAGTTAGCATCATTAGAAATGGTCCAAAAATGTATCAAAAGCAAAAAAAGAATGTTCTGGTATTTGGCAAGCGTGGTAAAGACTACAGAAGTAGCTAATTCTAGGGTGACGTGTCAAATTTTTTTTCCTAATGGTCTCACAGTGGGCCCACAGCTTGAACCCCTGCATTGCTGCTTGCAGCTATATTTCTCATTATTAATAGGAGACAAATATAAGCGCCCACAAATTGTGTAGCTATAGACCCATATAATGTTAAAGTCATGAGCCTTGTGCGTGGCCAAACTGAAATGCATGTTGGGGAGATGTTTGTGACAGTATACGCTGAGGCCAGTTTATTAGGTACACCAAATGGTTCGCTCCTACAGACAGTGAGTCATGTGGCTGTGGCTTGCTATATAAATCAGGCAGACAGGCACCGATGCAGTTCAGTTACTGTTCGATTGAATGTTAGAATGGGCACAAAGAGTGACCTAATCCAGTGGTTCTCAAACCACTCCTCGGGGACGCCCAGACATTTAATCTGTTCCAGAGCTAGCACACCTGTTTCAACTTGTCAACTAATGAGCAATCCCTTGATCAATCCCTTGACTATGTGAATCAGGTGAGCTAGTTGAGGGTTACTACAAAATTGTGAAATGTCTCAGGGTGCCCGAGAAGAGGTTAGAGAACCAATGACCTGAGCGACTTTGAGCGTAAGCAGCATGACTCCATGGCCCCATCCTGCCTGGTGTCAACGGTACAGGCTGGTGGCGGTGGTGTAATGGTGTGGGGACTGTTTTCCTGGCACACGTTAGGTCTCTTGATACCAATTGAGCAATGTGTCCATGCCCCAAAGAATTCAGTCTGTTCTGGAGGCAAAGTGGGTCCGGCCCGGTACTTGATGGGTGTGCCTAAATAAGGGTATATATCTAGCTAGCTATGTTATTTTTGATCCATCACCGAAATAATATTTTTCTCCGGTTTTCCAGGGTACGAAGATGGAGATGCCCCTGTTCCTGGCAAAGGGTTTGTATGAGAGGAAGAGGCGTGTTGTCTCAGTGGAGCTGCCTAAGGTCTACAAAGAGGGCTGGAGGACTGTGTTCAACGCAGACCCCACTGTAGTAGACCTGCACAAGATGGGACCCTATTACTATGGCCTCGGCTCCCAGTTGCTGCACTTTGACAGCCCTGAGAATCCGGAGATTGCCCAGGCAGTACTTCAGGTGAGTACAGCACACAAACATTTATACCCTCTGATATCACTATCTCACTGCTCACTCCACTACCCCCCCCTTGCCGGCAGTTCAGGTGTTATTAACTTTGGCTGCTAGCGGAAACTTTCCTTTGACTCTCCCCCAGAAACTGTGCATATCCCAACTAACCTTCATTGTTTTATTAGTCTGCTGTTGATTCAGTCCCAAAATGTTTGGCATGTCAGCAATCAAGTTTTCAATATATAGAACTTTCAAAATACAGAAAGTGTCACAGTATGATGCGTTTTTCAAATACCAAAATATCGATTTTGAATGGAGTTTTCCTTTAATATCAATCATGGGGTGATATCGTACTATCACTCTTTTACCGTCATCATTGATTTCATATAAGGGAGAAGCGTATAGAGAATTGTGCAAACCAATTCTGGGGAAAAGGTTTTTGAAGGCTCTACAATTTTAAACATACTGGCCTGGCCCTGTGCAGAAACCCAACTCTCTTCTAAGCATAGCTCCTGCCTCATTGGTGCTACTACCATAGCCAAATTATTTCTCACTGATCTTTATCTATTTGTACCCTTTTAGTTGTATGATATCAGTAGAACGTTTGTGAGTGAGTCACCACCCAGGTCAAATGGTTGGACAAGCTGACAAACCCATTCAGTGTTATGGGAATAGTCAGCCACTAGGTGGTGCCATGTGATCGAATTGTCATCATTGACTAAGGCTGCGTAGTGTTGTTTTGTTGCTGGGCAGACTGACAAATCACATCAGTCATCTTTTGAAAAACAATGACTTCAAGTGAATCCAACAGGATTAGTAGTAGTCTCTCTGCATCCACGAAGGATGACTGAGTTTCATAAAATGTTTTTATTCACCTCTTCTATATGTATGTATACGGGTTGTGTGTATTTTTCTTTGGTGGTATTTATATTAACCTCCCTCTTTATTCACCTCTTGTATTTTCTTGAGCTCTAGGTATGGTTGTGTGTATTTCTCGTTGGTTGTGTTGATGTGAAACATTATTATATTCTCATGGCTTAACCCAATGATGTTTGTAAACCCTGGATTGCTAATGGTATGTATTGGCCATTCAGAGGCTTTGAAGACACCAGTCAGCCATATTGGCACATTCCAGTAGGAGCTGTCCTCCCATAGGAATCAATGGAATTCTACAGTATTTCAATTAATTGTTTCAAGGACAGAATGACATGTATTTACATTTTTGTAGTAGGGAGACTAACATTTTTATATGTGTGTTTATTTTTAGCTCATAATATAATTTTTAAAGTATGCATTTAAATGTGCAATAGTCTCCCGATTGGCGCAGCGGTCAAAGGCACTGCAGTGCTAGAGACATCACTACAGAGGGTTTGACTGGCCGGGATGTCCTTGTCCCATTGTGCTCTAGTGACTGCTTGTGGCGGGCCGTGCGCATGCACGCTGACTTCGGTCGGCAGTTGTACGGTGTTTCTTCCGACACATTGGTGTGGCTGGCTTCCGGATTAAGCGAGCAATTTGTCAAGAAGCAGTGCGGCTTGGCAGGGTCGTATTTTGAAGGAAGCATGGCTCGCGACCTTTGCCTCTCCCGAGTCTGTACGGGACTTGCAGTGATGGGGCAAGACTGTAACTACCAATTTGGATATCACGAAAAAGGTGTAAAAAGTACAAAAAAATAAAGGTAACATTTTTTTTAAATCGCGTCGCTATTTCCTGGTTGCTAAAATTCTAACAGTTTGCCCAATTTTAGTTTGACAAAACAAGTATAGAGAACCATTGTACCATCTAAACCACTGTTAAATGTCTTTTCATTAACCAAAACTATTGTATTTTCAACGTAAGAACGGGAAGCATAGAAATGTCGCAAATAGAACAGATCTAACGAGTCTTAGACTTTCAATGACAGATCAATAAGTTATATTTCTGTGAATTTGGTCCAGGTGTCCAAAAAGTTACATATTGCAGCTTTAAGGTGTCTAATAGAATAGATGTGGCAAAAACGAATACAGATATTGATAAATGCAATTCTGTAGCTGTATTTCTTTTTTTCTTTTTTTTTTACAATAGAGGGTGAGTGCCAAGATGGAGTCACTGCTTCAACACAGCTCCCCCTATCAGTCAACTAGTTTGTCTGTCTCTTTTTGTCTGTCTCTTTTTGTCTGTCTCTGTTTGTCTGTCTCTGTTTGTCTGTCTCTGTTTGTCTGTCTGTCTCTGTCTGACTGACTACCACCGTTCAAAAGTTGAGTCACTTAGAAATGTCCTTGTTTTTGAAAGAAAAGCCAAAAAAAATGTATATTTTAAAATGGCATCAAATTGATCAGAAATACAGTGTAGACATTGTTACTGTCGTAAATTACTATTTTGATGGAATGTCTACATAGGCCCATTATCAGCAACCATCACTCCTGTGTTCCAATGGCATGTTGTGTTAGCTAATCCAAGTTTATCATTTTAAAGGGGTAATTGATCAGTAGAAATCCCTTTTGCAATTGTGTTAGCACAGCTGAAAACTGTTTTGATTTAAAGAAGCAATAAAACTGTCCTTCTTTAGACTAGTTGAGTATCTGGAGCCAGTTGAGGACTTGTGAGGTGTCTGTTTCTCAAACTAGACACTAATGTACTTGTCCTCTTGCTCAGTTGTGCACCGTGACCTCCCACTCTTTCTATTCTGGTTAGGGCCAGTTTGCGCTGTTCTGTGAAGGGAGTAGTACATAGTGTTGTACGAGATCTTCAGTTTCTTGGCAATTTCTCGCATGGAATAGCCTTCATTTCTCAGAACAAGAATAGACTGACAAGTTTCAGAAGAAAGGTCTTTGTTTCTTGCCTTTTTGAGCCTGTAATCGAACACACAAATGCTGATGCTCCAGATACTCAACTAGTTTAAAGAAGGCCAGTTTTTATTGCTTCTTTTAAATCAGAACATTTTCAGTTGTGCTAACATAATTGCAAAGGGTTTTCTAATGATCAACTTAGCCTTTTTAAAATGGTAAACTTGGATTAGCTAACACAACGTGCCATTTCAACACAGTGATGGTTGCTGATAATGGGTCTTTGTACGCCTTTGTAGATATTCCATAAGAAATCAGTTTCCAGCTACAATAATAATTTACAACATTAACAATGTCTACACTGTGTTTCTGGTCAATTTTATGCTATTTTAATGGACAAAAAAATTGCTTTTCTTTCAAAAACAAGGACATTTCTAAGTGACCCCAAACTTTTGAATGGTAGTGTACACTGAACAAAAATATAGAAACCAACTATGTAAAGTGTTTCGTGAGCTGAAATAAAAGATCCCAGAAATGTTCCATATGCACAAAAAGCTTATTTCTCTCAACTTTTGTGCACAAATTTGTTTACATCCCCGTTAGATAGCATTTTATCCTTTGTCAAGATAATCCATCCACCTGACAGGTGTGGCATATCAAGAAGCTGATTAAACAGCCTGATCATTACACAGGTGCACCTTGTGCTGTGGACAGTAACAGGCCAATCTAAAATGCCACAGATCTCTCAACTTTTGAGGCGGTGTACAATTGTCAGGAATGTCCACCAGATCTGTTGCCAGAGAATTCAATGTTGATTTCTCTACCATAAGCCACCTCCGTCGTTTTAGAGAATTTGGCAGTACGTCCAACTGGCTTTACAACCGCAGACCACTTGTAACCACTCAAGCCCAGGACCTCAACATCCGGCTTCTTCGTCTGAGGGGAGGGGAGTCAGGGTGCTGAGTAGTATTTCTGTCTAATAAAGCCTTTTTGTGGGGGAAAAACACATTTATTGGTGAAGCCTGGCTCCCAAGTGGGTGGGCCTATGCCCACCCATAGCTGCGCCGCTGCCCAGTCATGTGAAATCCTATAGATTAGGGCCTAATTCATTTATTTCAATTGACTGATTTCCTTATATGAACTATAACTCAGTAAAATCTTTGACATTTTGTATGTTGCCTTTTATTTTTGTTCAGTATAAATCATTGGCTTAACCTCTTCACTTCCAGACATTCATTGGTCGTTTCCGCCGGACCATGGATTCCTCACAGAATGCCTACAACGAAGACACGTCAGCCCTGGTGGAGCGCTTGGATTACCTGGAGAGGGCACTGTTCAGGGCAGGGCAGAGCGGCCTCAACAGCTTCCAGAACTGGGAGAGGGGCCGCGCATCAACCATCACTGCCTCTAGCCTGGTGCTCAACTACCGCAAGAGGAAGATCACTGATCTGCAGCCCTGAGGGGCATCTCCAAAGATGCATCCCAAATGGCACCATATTCCCTATATAGTGCACTACTTGGGCCCTGGTCAAAAGTAGTGCACTATAAAGGGAATATGGTGCCATTTGGAACTCAAAGCAACAGGCCAGAAGAGAAATGACTGAGTTGGAAGGAGAGTAGTGGAGGTGTGTGTGTCATAAAAGATAAACTGATTCCCACATGAAACTCAGTTGAGTTTTGTTTTTATGTTATGGCGTAATCAATTGTGTGCTAAATTTTGAGATGTTTATACACCAATGTTTTTGAGACTTTGTAAATAGTTTTTGAAATATCTGCTTTATGTAATGTAGGTTTGAATTTTAATAAAATGAATGCTACCTTAGTCTTTAAATTTGATGTCATCCTTAAAGTAAAAGAAATGGTGGGGTTAAACAGGAAAGGTTTTCTGAAAGCAGAGTTAGTATTTTGCCGCCGCATGTGGCTATGCATTTCATCAGGGATAAGGCAAAACAACTTTTAAATGGTTGTAAGGATTAACAGGAATGTATTACCATATTATGTAGCTCTGCATGCATAATGAATGTAACCTACCCTTTCTTCATAAATGTCACTACTACAACAACTTAATGAATATATGCCAGAACTGATTTACAACACATCTATTTAGTCTGTTTGAAAACCATCTACAGTTCATCAACTATCATCCCTGAGCTCAGGCTTCTTCCACACGTTAACCTCTAACAGCATTTTTGGTAGTTAAATGCAAAAAACATGTTTTAATAAAAAGCAATCTATTCATTTGGGTTTTGAACACTTGAATTTGTTTCCAAGCATGATGGCTGTACTTTCAGTTTATGGTTGACGCAGCTTGTTGGCCATTAGCTAATCAGCGTTTCTCAACGAGTTCAAAGTACATGAATGCATCCAATTGGTATTTACGACTTCACAACTAGTAACAATGTTAGTCTACAGAGGAGCAGCTTGGATCTCTGCCCATAGAGAATGATAAAGGATTCTTATCTCTCCCATTATGTCATCTGAGCACACGGGCAGCGCCATTGAGGCCATCTCCATTTTGATGTAGTCCATTTTCCTCTACTACTTCTATGAGTTTGTTAACATGCTGAAAAGGGCTGTACTGCCATCTGGAGTGTGTTCATTGGCTGATCCCTCTTGATGACCTGGATGGAATTATGTGATCATGCTGAAACAGGCTTTTTTTGGTCACTAGACACTAGATCTATTGATCTGCTATAGAGCCAGTAGTCATAACAGCACAGAGTTGTTGATGCTGCTGCATTAGCTACGTATTGGTTGTTAGGGGACTTGATCTTTACAATGAAACTGCCGTAAGGCATTACCCAATTAAAAGTACATCTAATTTGTACTCTGTCAGCATCAAAGTTTCATCCTGGGAACATTTTAATCACAGGGAATGATTCTTGACTCAAATGTGAATTGGGTATAACTTTTCATCTCAGTTTGTTTAACCTGAAATGTGATTTGCATAATGGCCCTTGTAATGTAATCCTCTGTTTACAGTACATATTCATGTGGTGCAGTGTCTGCATAATAATGACTGCAGTGACGGGGAGCTCTCAGGAGATGTGTTATGGCCAGCTGAAGGCACAGGGTTACAATGTCAAGTTTTGAATGGTTTATTTTTTGCAAAAGTGTTTTAGTGTTAATGTGTGACACATAAATGTGAGTGTGTTGACCTTGTGCTGCTGCTGTCACTCATTAGACTTGTCTTTGTCGCAGCACTGCCTGTTCCCCAGAGGTGACATTCACACACGTCACATTCATTTGTGTGTGAGAGAGGATCAAAAGCTCTATCTGCGTCATAATGCACAAGAGCAAGTCTCAGTGGGCAAACCTCCGCACTTCACGCACAAATTAAAGACCTGTATGAAGCTTTCTAAGGAGAATAAGTACTGTTTACAAAACGATTAAACCGTCTATCCCTGTTGAGAGGAAATGTACATGCATTATGTATGGTAGTAAATCACTATGTTTCTACAGTACAGTGACAGTCCTATATGTTCTCTCGTGTGTTAAATGCGGGTCAGCTGATGCCTGTCCTGTTAGGGAGTTGGTGATAGAAGCTATTGACGTTCCCCTGTGGGGTGTAGCTATTGATCCTGGGGACTGACCTCTGTGGGGTGGGTTTGAAGAATATTATCAACCTTTCCCTCGTCATAGGCCTACGTCACAGTGTACTGTAACTTTTTATGCTGGACCATCAGGAATCTTACCAGTCCAGACCATTTGGAGGGACTCTGCAGTTCTGGTAATGGTAGAAGTCTGTTGTCAGTGTTTCCTGACCACATGACCTGACCAGGGAAACTCCTGGCTCTGGTCATTAGTACTGCAGAACTGAGGTTACATTCTTAGCTCTTTAGCACAGGGTCCATTTCTCCATGGTCTTGAGGCGAGAGAGAGAATATGGCTTGGCTAGAGTAGCTTCCAATCAACGCCCCAGCGGACTAAGCCAGGGTTGTCTAGATATCTGAAGATTGTGACGTAATGCCCGAGCACCATGTGATTCTAGTGTGTGTGCTATGTAGTATGGCTGATTTGCAGGCTTCTAGAATGTTCTGGTCTGATCTTGTCTGGTGCTGTGACAACTGTCGGAGCTCTCCCTGGAGCCAACTAGAGAGACTATGCTCAGCCAAAAGATTATAAACATCAAAGGGTAGAGTTAGGGACGGAGTCCAGGAACTGAGACACACAACCCAACACAGCAGCCTCTGCTTTCTGTTTAGTTTAAGGGTCTCTGACGGATTTAAAACAAACCTATTTGTGTACGCTTGCGCCTCATTTTCTGGGTATTACGCAGGCAGAGTTGGGCTTTTTATTATGAATGTGGCTGCCAATATACTGTTTCCATGCAATTAACTATTTAATGATCTTTTCTTTGAAGTGTACTACTGCACAGTTCCATAATAGGTCTTGTGTTTTGGGTGCATCCAGCCCACATTATTTACACTACTTTGATCTACTACAGCACTTCTCTTTAAAGTCCTTGTCCTTATTTGAATAATGGTGGCATAATTTATTTATGTCTGGAACTACACCACCCAGCGACATAAAGCGTCTTGATTAATCAGGACCTCGACCTCAGTGAGGTGAAACTTCTCCTCCTCTCTGTCTCCTCAGACTCCATGTCTGTGTGAGAGCTGTGCATGTTCCAGGGGTTTCTGTAAGGGAACAGAGGCGTAGCGAGTGAGAGGTGCTGAGGCGCACATTGCATCCACATAGCAGTGATGAGGTGTGTCAGGATTAGCCGTATCTGAGTGAACGCCCCCACACCGCTCTTCAAATGGGTATAATCTCCCCCCCACTGCGCACTCTGGCACGGACACAACAGCCCAACAATGCCATGGGCTGGGGGTGGGAGGATGGAGAGAGAGGAATGTATTCTTCTCAATATTGTCTAATGCGGCAAACATTGGTTTTGTATAGGCTGAGTGTAGACTGATAAGTAGTGATAATGGAAAAACTGCAACACAGAACCATTGGTTACCCATGTGATGATGCACAGCATGGCTAAACTACCTATGAACGCTCTATAAAGTATACCACAATCTACATGTAAAGTGTTACCGCTCATCCATCTCTCTCTGTCTTGATTGATTCTCTGCATTCTCCCTGGTTCCCTCTGTCTTCTCTACCTCTCTGTCGGTGGATTGTATGTCGCGCTGGGTGTTCTGTCGATGGACAAGGGAGCTTCTCAAGAGAAGTGGTCTCCATAAATACATCAGAGCAGAGCCACTCTCGCTGCCTGAGAGCTGGCCATTCTCAGCATAACATACAGATGAGTCAGAGTTGTACTGCAGGAGGAATACTGTACTCCAGGGTTCCCCAACTGGCGGTCCAATGGACAAATTTGACCTGTGGTTGGTTTTATTTAGCCCCCCAAGTATTCTGAGAAAAAAATATTATATTATGTATTATTATTGTTGGAAACAAAAGACTGTAAAAACACCAGCAAATCAGCTCCAAGTTATTTTAATTTAGGAAATTAATCAAAGTATTCCCACGCATAATAGAGATATACAATCACCAGCCAGTTTATTAGGTACACACATCTAGTACTGTATCGTACCCCCCTTTGCCTCCAAAACATCCTGAATTCTTTGGGGTATTCTACAAAGTGTCAGAAACGTTCCACATGGATGTTGGTTCATGCTGACTCGATGGCATCATGCTACAGATCTGACGGCGGTACGTTCATGATGCAAACAACCTGTTCCATCTCATCCCAAAGATGCTCTAATGCATTGTTCACCAACCTTTTCTGAGTCAAGATCACTTTTTGAGTCAAAATGCAAGCCCGAGATTTACTGCTCATATATATATATGAGCCCGTTCTCATCTATACATACATACATACATGCATACATACATGCATGCATGCATGTGAGGTCAGAAGTTTACATACACCTTAGCCAAATACATTTAAACTCAATTTTTCACAATTCCTGACATTTAATCCTAGTAACAATACCCTGTTTTAGGTCAGTTAGGATCACCACTTTATTTTAAGAATGTTAAATGTCAGAATAATAGTAGAAAGAATGATTTATTTAAGCTTTTATTTCTTTCATCACAATCCCAGTGGGTCAGAAGTTTACACACACTCAATTAGTATTTGGTAGCATTGCCTTTCAATTGTTTAACTTGGGTCAAACATTTCGGGTAGCCTTCCACAAGCTTCCCACAATAAGTTGGGTGAATTTTGGCCCATTCCTCCTGACAGAGCTGGTGTAACTGAGTCAGGTTTGTAGGCCTCCTTGCTCGCACACGCTTTTTCAGTTCTGCCCACAAATTTTCTATAGGATTGAGGTCAGGGCTTTGTGATGGCCACTCCAGTACCTTTGTTGTCCTTAAGCCATTTTGCCACAACTTTGGAAGTATGCTTGGGGTCATTGTCCATTTGGAAGACCCATTTGCGACCAAGCTTTAACTTCCTGAATGATGTCTTGAGATGTTGCTTCAATATATCCACATTATTTTCCTGCCTCATGATACCATCTATTTTGTGAAGTGCACCAGTCCCTCTTGCAGCAAAGCACCCACACAACATGATGCTGCCACCTGTGCTTCACGGTTGGTATGGTGTTCTTCGGCTTGCAAGCCTCCCCCTTTTTCCTCCAAACATACAGTGAGGGAAAAAAGTATTTGATCCCCTGCTGATTTTGTACGTTTGCCCACTGACAAAGAAATGATCCATCTATAATTTTAATGGTAGGTTTATTTGAACAGTGAGAGACAGAATAACAAAACATTTCAGAAAAACACATGGCAAAATGTTATAAATTGATTTGCATTTTAATGAGGGAAATAAGTATTTGACCCCCTCTCAATCAGAAAGATTTCTGGCTCCCAGGTGTCTTTTATACAGGTAACGAGCTGAGATTAGGAGCACACTCTAAAAGGGAACGGGCTACAAGGCTGGAACGGGCTACAAGGCTGGAACGGGCTACAAGGCTGGAACGGGCTACAAGGCTGGAACGGGCTACAAGGCTGGAACGGGCTACAAGGCTGGAACGGGCTACAAGGCTGGAACGGGCTACAAGACCATCGCCAAGCAGCTTGGTGAGAAGGTGACAACAGTTGGTGTGATTATTCGCAAATGGTAGAAACACAAAAGAACTGTCAATCTCCCTCGGCCTGGGGCTCCATGCAAGATCTCACCTGGTGGAGTTGCAATGATCATGAGAACGGTGAGGAATCAGCCCAGAACTACACGGGAGGATCTTATCAATGATCTCAAGGCAGCTGGGACTATAGTTACCAAGAAAACAATTGGTAACACACTACGCCGTGAAGGACTGAAATCCTGCAGCGCCCGCAAGGTCCCCCTGCTCAAGAAAGCACATATACATGCCCGTCTGAAGTTTGCCAATGAACATCTGAATGATTCAGAGGACAACTGGGTGAAAGTGTTGTGGTCAGATGAGACCAAAATGGAGCTCTTTGGCATCAACTCAACTCGCCGTATTTAGAGGAGGAGGAATGCTGCCTATGACCCCAAGAACACATCCCCACCGTCAAACATGGAGGTGGAAACATTATGCTTTGGGGGTGTTTTTCTGCTAAGGGGACAGGACAACTTCACAGCATCAAAGGGACGATGAACGGGCCCATGTACCGTCAAATTTTGGGTGAGAACCTCCTTCCCTCAGCCAGGGCATTGAAAATGGGTCGTGGATGGGTATTCCAGCATGTCAATGACCCAAAACACACGGCCAAGGCAACAAAGGAGTGGCTCAAGAAGAAGCACATTAAGGTCCTGGAGTGGCCTAGCCAGTCTCCAGACCTTAATCCCATAGAAGATCTGTGAAGGGAGCTGAAGGTTCGAGTTGCCAAACGTCAGCCTCGAAACCTTAATGACTTGGAGAAGATCTGCAAAGAGGAGTGGGACAAAATCCCTCCTGAGATGTGTGCAAACCTGGTGGCCAACAACAAGAAACGTCTGACCTCTGTGATTGCCAACAAGGGTTTTGCCACCAAGTACTAACTCATGTTTTGCAGAGGGGTCAAATACTTATTTCCCTCATTAAAATGCAAATCAATTTATAACATTTTTGACATGCATTTTTCTGGATTTTTTGTTGTTGTTATTCTGTCTCTCACTGTTCCAATAAACCTACCATTAAAATTATAGACTGATAATTTCTTTGTCAGTGGGCAAACATACAAAATCAGCAGGGGATCAAGTACTTTTTTCCCTCACTGTAATGATGGTCATTATGGCCAAACAGTTCTATATATTTTTGTTTCATCAGACCAGAAGACATTTCTCCAAAAAGTATGATCTTGGTCCCCATGTGCTGTTGCCAACTGTAGTCTGGCTTTTTTATGGCGGTTTTGGAGCAGTGGCTTCTTCCTTGCTGAGCGGCCTTGCAGGTTATGTTGATATAGGACTCGTTTTACTGTGGACATAGATACTTTTGTATCTGTTCCCTCCAGCATCTTCACAAGGTCCTTTGTTGTTGTTTTGGGATTGATTTGTACTTTTTGCACCAAAGTACGTTTATCTCTAGGAGACAGAACGCGTCTCCTTCCTGAGCGGTATGATGGCTGCGTGGTTCCATAGTATTTAAACTTGCATACTATTGTTTGTACAGATGAACGTGGTACCTTCAGCCATTTGGAAATTGCTCCCAAGGATGAACCAGACGTGGAGCTCTACAATTTTGTTTCTGAGGTCTTGGCTGATTTCTTTTGATTTTCCCATGATGTCAAGCAAAGAGGCACTGAGTATGAAGGTAGGCCTTAAAATACATCCACAGGTACACCTCCAATTGACTCAAAGTATGTCAATTAGCCTATCAGAAGCTTCTAAAGCCATGACATAATTTTCTGGAATTTTCCAAGCTGTTTAAAGGCACAGTCAACTTAGTGTATGTAAACTTCTGACCCACTGGAATTGTGAGTGAATTATAAGTGAAATAATCTGTCTGTAAACAATTGTTGGAAAAATTACTTGTGCCACGCACAAAGTAGATGTCCTAACCGACTTGCCAAAACGATCGTTTGTTGACGACAAATTTGTGGAGTGTTTGAAAAACACGTTTTGATGGCTCCAACCTAAGTTTATGTAAACTTCCGACTTCAACTGTATATATACTGCTCAAAAAAATAAAGGGAACACTAAAATAACACATCCTAGATCTGAATGAATGAAATAATCTTATTAAATACTTTTTTCTTTGCATAGTTGAATGTGCTGACAACAAAATCACACAAAAATAATCAATGGAAATCCAATTTATCAACCCATGGAGGTCTGGATTTGGAGTCACACTCAAAATTAAAGTGGAAAAACACACTACAGGCTGATCCAGCTTTGATGTAATGTCCTTAAAACAAGTCAAAATGAGGCTCAGTAGTGTGTGTGGCCTCCACGTGCCTGTATGACCTCCCTACAACGCCTGGGAATGCTCCTGATGAGGTGGCGGATGGTCTCCTGAGTGATCTCCTCCCAGACCTGGACTAAAGCATCCGCCAACTCCTGGACAGTCTGTGGTGCAACGTGGCGTTGGTGGATGGAGCGAGACATGATGTCCCAGATGTGCTCAATTGGATTCAGGTCTGGGGAACGGGCGGGCCAGTCCATAGCATCAATGCCTTCCTCTTGCAGGAACTGCTGACACACTCCAGCCACATGAGGTCTAGCATTGTCTTGCATTAGGAGGAACCCAGGGCCAACCGCACCAGCATATGGTCTCACAAGGGGTCTGAGGATCTAATCTCGGTACCTAATGCCAGTCAAGCTACCTCTGGCGAGCACATGGAGGGCTGTGCGGCCCCCCAAAGAAATGCCACCCCACACCATGACTGACTCACCGCCAAACCGGTCATGCTGGAGGATCTTCCAGGCAGCAGAACGTTCTCCACGGCGTCTCCAGACTCTTTCACGTCTGTCACATGTGCTCAGTGTGAACCGTCTTTCATCTGTGAAGAGCACAGGGCGCCAGTGGCGAATTTGCCAATCTTGGTGTTCACTGGCAAATGCCAAACGTCCTGCACGGTGTTGGGCTGTAAGCACAACCCCCACCTGTGGACGTCGGGCCCTCATACCACCCTCATGGAGTCTGTTTCTGACCGTTTGAGCAGACACATGCACATTTGTGGCCTGCTGGAGGTCATTTTGCAGGGCTCTGGCAGTGCTTCTCCTGCTCTTCCTTGCACAAAGGCGGAGGTAGCGGTCCTGCTGCTGGGTTGTTGCCCTCCTACGGCCTCCTCCACGTCTCCTGATGTACTGGCCTGTCTCCTGGTAGCGCCTCCATGCTCTGGACACTACGCTGACAGACACAGCAAACCTTCTTGCCACAGCTCGCATTGATGTGCCATCCTGGATAAGCTGCACTACCTGAGCCACTTGTGTGGGTTGTAGACTCCGTCTCATGCTACCACTAGAGTGAAAGCACCGCCAGCATTCAAAAGTGACCAAAACATCAGCCAGGAAGCATAGGAACTGAGGAGTGGTCTGTGGTCACCATTGCAGAACCACTCCTTTATTGGGGGTGTCTTGCTAATTGCCTATAATTTCCACCTGTTGTCTATTCCATTTGCACAACAGCATGTGAAATGTATTGTCAATCAGTGTTGTTTCCTAAGTGGACAGTTTGATTTCACAGAAGTGTGATTGACTTGGAGTTACATTGTGTTGTTTAAGTGTTCCCTTTATTTTTTTGAGCAGTGTATATTACTTAAAAAACGTAACCCTTTGAAACATTAACCTACACTATATGACCAAAGGTATGTGGACACCTGCTCGTCGAACATCTCATTCCAAAATCATGGGCATTAATATGGAGTTGGTCCCCCCCTTTGCTGCTATAACAGCCTCCACTCTTCTGGGAAAGATTTCCACTAGATGTTGGAACATTGCTGAGGGGACGTGCTTCCATTCAGCCACGAGCATTAGTGAGGTTGGGTACTGATGTTGGGAAATTAGGCCTGGCTCGCAGTCGGCGTTCCAATTCATCCCAAAGGTGTTGAATGGGGTCCACCAAACCCATTTTCTTCCGTCGGAGTGCCAGATGACGAGGCGTGATTTATAACTCCAGAGAACGTGTTTCTACTGCTTTAATGGCGGCGAGCTTTACACCACTCCAGCTGACGCTTGGCATTGCGCATGGCGATCTTAGTCTTGTGTGCGGCTGCTCGGCCATTGAAACCCATTTTGTCAAGCTCCCGGCAAACCGTTATTGTGCTGACGTTGCTTCTAAAGGCAGTTGGTAGTGAGTGCTGCAACAGACGATTTTACGCCCTACAGCACTTGGCGGTAGCTTGAGCTTGTGTGGCCTACCACTTTGGCTGAGCCGTAGTTGCTCCAAGACGTTTCCACTTCACAATAACAGCACTTACAGTTGACCCGGGGAAGCTCTAGCAGGGCAGAAATTTGATGAACCGACTTGTTGGAAAGGTATCCTATGACGGTTCCATGTTGAAAGTCACTGAGCTCTTCAGTAAGGCCATTCTATTCATAATTTTTGTCTATGGAGATTGCATGGCTGGGTGCTCGATTTTATACACCTTTCAGCAACAGATGTGACTGAAATAGCTGAATCCACAAATTTTGAAGGGGTGTCCACATACTTTTGTATACAGTACATTCGGAAGGTATTCGGACCCCTTTTTCCACATTTTGTTACGTTACAGCCTTATTCTAAAATGGATTAAATCATTTTTTCCCTCATCAATCTACACACTATACCCCATACTGACAAAGTCAAAATAGGTTTTCCGAATCTTTTGCAAATTAATACAAAATAAAAAACAGAAATACCTTATTTACATAAGTATTCAGACCATTTGGTCAAGGAGGGGCGGCAGGTAGCCTAGTGGTTAGAGTGTTGGGCCAGTAACGGAAAGGTTGCTAGATCGAATCCCCGAGCTGACAAGGTTCACGGGCAGAACGACAGATTTTTACAAGGCAGTTAGCCCTCTGTTCCTAGGCCGTCATTGTAAATAGGAATTTGTTCTTAACTGATTTGCCTAGTTAAATAGTGTAAGTCTGTGCTGTTGTTTTTTTGTCGCACTGCTTTGCTTTATCCTGGCCAGGTCGCAGTTGTAAATGAGAACATGTTCTCAACTGGCCTACCTGGTTAAATAAAGGTGAAAAAAATCAAATAATAATAAAGGTTAAATTTGCTATGAATTGAGCTCAGATGCATCCTGTTTCCATTGATCATCCTTTAGATGTTTCTACAACTTGATTGGAGTCCACCTTTGGTAAATTTAATTGATTGGACATGGTTTGGAAAGGCACATACCCGTCTATATAAGGTCCCACAGTTGACAGTGCATGTCAGGGCAAAAACCAAGCTATGAGGTTGAAGGGATTGTCCGTAGAGCTCCGAGACAGGATTGTGTCGAGGTACAGATCTGGGGAAGGGTACCAAAGCATTTCTGCCACATTGAAGGTCCCCAAGAACACAGTGGCCTCCATCATCCT
Source organism: Salmo trutta (assembly GCF_901001165.1). Classification (NCBI taxonomy): domain Eukaryota; kingdom Metazoa; phylum Chordata; class Actinopteri; order Salmoniformes; family Salmonidae; genus Salmo; species Salmo trutta. The sequence continues at coordinate 10,180,511 of NC_042963.1, read as the reverse complement.
TAAATGGAAGAAGTTTTGAACCACCAAGACTCTTCCTAGAGCTGGCCGCCCGGCCAAACTGAGCAATCGGGGGAGAAGGACCTTGGTCAAGGAGGTGACCAAGAACCTGGTGGTCACTCTGACAGAGCTCCAGAGTTCCTCTGTGAAGATAGGAGAACATTCCAGAAGGACAACCATCTCTGCAGCACTCCAGACAGAAGCCACTCTTCAGTAAAAGTCACCTGACACCCCGCTTGGCGTTTGTCAAAAGGCACCTAAAGGACTCTGACTATGAGAAACAATATTCTCTGGTCTCATGAAAGACAAGATTGAATTCTTTGGCCTGAATGCCAAGCGTCACGTCTGGAGGAAACATGGCACCACCCCTATGTTGAAGCATTGTGGTGGCAGTATTATGCTGTGGGCATGTTTCTCAGCGGCAGGGATTGGGAGACTAGTCAGGATCGAGGGAAAGACGAATGGAGCAAAGTACAGAGAGATCATTAATGAAAACCTGCTCCAGAACATCTGTTCTGGTTGTCCTTGATTGGCCCAGCCAGAACCCGCACTTGAACCCGATCTTACATCTCTGGAGAGACCTGAAAATAGCTGTGCAGCGACACACCCCATCCAACCTGACAGAGCTAGAGAGGATCTGCAGAGAAGAATGGGAGAACCTCCCCAAATACAGGTGTGCCAAGCTTGTAGCATCATACCAAAGAAGACTCGAGGCTGTAATCACTGCCAAAGGTTCTTCAACAAAGTACTGAGTAAAGGGTCTGAATACTTTTTTTTTTATACATTTGCAAACATTTCTAAAAACCTGTTTTTGCTTTGTCATTATGGGCTATTGTGTGTAGATTCATGAGGGAAAAAACTATTTAATCCATTTTAGAATTAGGCTTTAACAAAATGTGGGACAAGTCAAGGGGTCTGAATACTTTCTGAATGCACTGTGTATATTTTATTTATAACAGTTCTGTAGCAATGTGGTTTGTGGTAAACTATATGTCCAATACATTATCATTGCATATTTGCTATGCTTGAATTGCCCTGCCATTGTTCTTTTCAGACCATTTTGAAATGATATTTAAAAAATGTAGGTATATGATCACACTGGTAATATATAATTTGTTGTATTACTAGTGAGGCACAGCTGAATGAGCATAATCCTGATGGTCTGTCTGAGGAGAGAGAGCAGCGGTGAGGCTGCCTCTCACTCGAGTCACCATCCATCTGCTGAGAAAAGGGCACGCAGTCTTCCAGCTGATGGCAACTCAAGTCGCACTGCATTATTTCTGCCTCATACGCCAATTCATGTATTTAATCCGATGTCCAGATGAAGTGAAATATCAATATAAAAAAATGGACAAGCTGCTAGTAATAACAATGCAAGCTTATCGAAACACTTTGCTGTGAAACAATATTTTTTTGCAGCTGCGGTGCTGGTTGTAGCGTGAGTGGAAGTAGGGAGAATGCACATTTTATTGGTTATAAAAGTGTTGAACAAAGTGTTGACCGTGCTGAATAACAACAAACATGAACTTACTCCTAAAAATAGCAGCTCTTTGCTCTATTCGTTGAGTCTCTCTCTAGTCATGGTTTTAAATGTTTTGTGCTCGGGGCTCCGAACTATCTGATTGGCCAGCGGTAGGCCAGTAGGTGCACATGATATACACTCTGGGACTTCTGGGTTAGGTGGAATTCTAACTTCAGACACATGAAATGGTTCAAAATGGGAACACTTGCCTTTCAGGGGCTAGGGCTGCTGAATCAAGTGCACCTACCGTCAAGAGCACAAAACTTTTTTTTTGTACATTTATTGTTGTGTTTTTTACAGAAATGTTTGATCAACTAGGAATGCCTTGGAGATCGACTGTTTAGTGACCACTACACAGTCTGTGGACTGTGCAGGCCACTGAAGTAAATTTAACTTGCTGTCATGTTCCAGGCTATGTTTTTCAAACTCCTCAATTGTCCAGTGTCGTTGATCGCTTGCCCACTGGAGCAGCAGCTTCTTGTTTTTAGCTGATAGGAGTGGAACACTGTGTGGTTGTCTGCTGCAATAGCCTATCCGTGACAAGGATCAACGAGTTCTGAGATGCCGTTCTGCACAACACTGTTGTACTGCTCCGTTATTTGTGTCTGTTGCCCGCCTGTTAGCTTGCACGATTCTTCCCATAGATGACCCTGCTGGTCATCTAGGAACGTTTGAACATCTTGGCCATGTTCTGTTATAAATCTCCACATGGCACAGCCAGAAGAGGACTGGCCACCCCTCAGAGCCTGGTTTCTCTCTAGGTTTCTTCCTAGGTTCCAGCCTTTCTAGGGAGTTTTTCCTAGCCACCGTGCTTCTACACCTGCTTTGCTTGCTGTTTGGGGTTTTAGGCTGGGTTTTTGTTCAGCACTTTGTGACATCGGCTGATGTAAAAAGGACTTTATAAATCCATTTGATTGATTGGTTGATCTTCCTTCAACCTCTCTCATCAACGAGCTGTTTTTGACCACAGGACTGCCGCTACTAGATGTTTTTTTTTTTTGTCGCGCCATTCTTGGTAAACCCTAGACACTGACGTGCGTGAGAAGCCCAGGAGGGCAGACGTTTCGGAGATACTGGATCCGGCGCACCTAACACCGAAGATCATACCACGCTCCAAGTCGCTTAGGTCACTCGTTTTTGCCCATTCTAACGTTCAATCGAACAGTAACTGAATGACCTCATACCTGTCAGCCTGCTTTATATAGCTAGCCAACGCCATGTGACTCACTGTCTGTAGGCGCGATCAATTTCCGTGAACGGGGTGGTGTACATAATAAACTGTCCGGTGAGTATTTTTTTTATTTTGTTTTTTATTTAACCTTAACTAGACAAGTCAGTTAAGAACAAATTCTTATTTACAATGACGACCTACCAAAATGCCTCCTGCGAGGACAGAGGCTGGGATTAAAAATAAAAGAACACACACATCACGACGAGAGACACCACAACACTACAGTCGTGGCCAAAAGTTTTGAGAATGACACAAATATTAATTTCCACAAAGTTTGCTGCTTCAGTGTCTTTAGATATTTTTGTCAGATGTTACTATGGAATACTGAAGTATAATTACAAGCATTTCATAAGTGTCAAAGGCTTTTATTGACTACATGAAGTTGATGCAAAGAGTCAATATTTGCAGTGTTGACCCTTCTTTTTCAAGACCTTTGCAATCCGCCCTGGCATGCTGTCAATTAACTTCTGGGCCACATCCTGACTGATGGCAGCCAATTCTTGCATAATCAATGCTTGGAGTTTGTCAGAATTTGTGGGTTTTTGTTTGTCCACCCACCTCTTGAGAATTGACAACAAGTTCTCAGTGGGATTAAGGTCTGGAGAGTTTCCTGGCCATGGACCCAAAATATCGATGTTTTGTTCCCCGAGCCACTTAGTTATCACTTTTGCTTTATGGCAAGGTTCTCCATCATGCTGGAAAAGGCATTGTTTGTTACCAAACTGTTCCTGGATGGTTGGGAGAAGTTGCTCTCGGAGGATGTGTTGGTACCATTCTTTATTCATGGCTGTATTCTTAGGCAAAATTGTGAGTGAGCCCACTCCCTTGGCTGAGAAGCAACCCCACACATGAATGGTGTCAGGATGCTTTACTGTTGGCATGACACAGGACTGATGGTAGCGCTCACCTTGTCTTCTCTGGACAAGCTTTTTTCAGGATGCCCCAAACAATCGGAAAGGAGATTCATCAGAGAAAATGACTTTATCCCAGTCCTCAGCAGTCCAATCCTGTACCTTTTGCAGAATATCAGTCTGTCCCTGATGTTTTCCCTGGAGAGAAGTGGCTTCTTTGCTGCCCTTCTTGACACCAGGCCATCCTCCAAAGGTCTTCACCTCACTGTGCGTGCAGATGCATTCCTGAGCAAGCTCTGTACTGGTGGTGCCCCCATCCTGCAGCTGAATCAACTTTAGGAGACGGTCCTGGCGCTTGCTGGACTTTCTTGGGTGCCCTGAAGCCTTCTTCACAACAGTTGAACCGCTCTCCTTGATGATCTGATAAATGGTTGATTTAGGTGGAATCTTACTGGCAGCAATATCCTTGCCTGTGAAGCTCTTTTTGTGCAAAGCAATGATGACGACATGTGTTTCCTTGCTGGTAACCATGGTTGACAGAGGAAGAACAATGATTCCAAGCACCACCCTCCTTTTGAAGCTTCCAGTCTGTTATTTGAGCTCAATCAGCATGACAGAGTGATCTCCAGCCTTGTCCTCGTCAACACTCACACCTGTGTTTAACAAGAGAATCACTGACATGATGTCAGCTGGTACTTTTGTGGCAGGGCTGAAATGCAGTGGAAATGTTTTTGGGGGAGTCAGTTCATTTGCATGGCAAAGAGGGACTTTGCAATTAATTGCAATTCATCTGATCACTCTTCATAACATTCTGGAGTTTATGCAAATTGCCATCATACAAACTGAGGCAGCAGACTTTGTGAAAATTTATATTTGTGTCATTCTCAAAACTTTTGACCACGACTGTACATAAAGAGAGACCTAAGACAACAACATAGCATGGCAGCAACACATGAAAACACAGCATGACAACAACATGGTAGCAACACAACATGGCAGCAGCACAACATGGTAGCAGCACAAAACATGGTACAAACACTATTGGGCACAGACAACTGCACAAAGGCAAAAAAGTTAGAGACAACAATACATCACGCGAAGCAGCCACAACTGTCAGTAAGTGTGTCCATGATTGAGTCTTTGAATGAAGAGATAAAACTGTCCAGTTTGAGTGTTTTTTGCAGCTCATTCCAGTCGCTAGCTGCAGCGAACTGAAAAGAGGAGCAACCCAGGGATGTGTGTGCTTTGGGGACCTTTAACAGAATGTGACTGGCAGAACGGGTGTTGTATGTGGCGGATGAGGGCTGCAATAGATATCTCAAATAGGGGGGAGTGAGGCCTAAGAGCGTTTTAGAAATAAGCATCAACCAGTATGACGTGTATACAGAGATGACCAGTTTATGGAGTTTTATAGAGTGCAGTGATGTGTCCTATAAGGAGGTTGGTGGCAATCTGATGGCCGAATGGTAAAGAACATCTAGCCGCTCAAGAGAAGCCTTACCTGCCGATCTATAATGGGTAGGATGGTCATCTGAATCAGGGTTAGTTTGGCATCTGGGGGGAAAGAGGAGCGATTACGATAAATGAAACCAAATGTAGATTTAACCTTAGCCTGCAGCTTTGATATGTGCTGAGAGAAGGACAGTGTACCGTCTAGCCATACTCCCAAGTACTTGTATGAGGTGACTACCTCAAGTTCTAAACCCTCAGAGGTAGAAATTACACCAGTGGGGAGAGGGGCATTCTTCATACCAAACCACATGACCTTTGTTTTGGAGGTGTTCAGAACAAGGTTAAGGGCAGAGAGCTTGTTGGACACAAAGAAAGCTTTGTTGTAGAGCGTTTAACACAAAATTCCAGGAGGGGCCAGCTGAGTATAAGACTGTATATAAATTGCATATAAATTGATGAGAGAGCTTCCTACTACTTGAGCTATGTTGTTGATGTAAATTGAGAGGAGAGTGGGACCTAGGATCGAGCCTTGGGGTACTCCCTTGGTGACAGGCAGTGGCTGAGACAGCAGATGTTCTGACTTCATACACTGCACTCTTTGAGAGAGGTAGTTAGCAAACTAGGCCAAATACCCCTCAGAGACATCAATGCTCCTTAGCCGGCCCACAAGAATGGAATGGTCTACCATATCAAAAGCTTTGGCTAACTCAATAAAAAAATAGCAGAACAACATTGCTTAGAATCAAGGGCAATGGTGACTTAATTTAGGACCTTTTAAGGTCGCTAAGCACATCCATAACCTGAGCGGAAACCAGATTGCTTACCCGAGAGAATACTATAAATGTCAAAAAAGCCAGTCAGTTGACTATTAACAAGTTTTTCCAACACGTTTGATAAACAGGGCAAAATAGAAATTGGCCTATAACAGTTAGGATCAGCTTGATCTCCCCCTTTAAGTAAAGGACGCACCGTGGCTCCCTTCCAAGCAATAGGAACCTCCCCAGAGAGGAGAGGCAGGTTAAAAAAGTCAGAGATAGGCTTGGCGATGTTAGAAGCTGTAACCTTGAAGAGGAAAGGGTCTAAACCATCTGACCCAAATGTTTTTTGGGGTCAAGTTTAAGGAGATCCTTTAGCACCTCGGACTCAGTGACCGCCTGCAGGGAGAAACCTTGTAGCGGGGCAGGGGAAAAAGAGGGAGAAGCATCAGGGATAGTCGCATTAGAAGGGGTGGGAAATGTGTGACGGGCAAGGAGGAATGGCTGAGTCAAATAAGAATCCTGACTTAATGAAGTGGTGATTTAAAGAGCTCAGCCATGTGCTCCTTGTCAGTAACAACCACATCATCAACATTAAGGGACATGGGCAGCTATGAGGAGGAGGGTTTATTCTCCAGGTTTTTAACTGTTTTCCAGAACTTCTTGGGGTTAGACTCACAGAGAGAGAACTGCTCCTTAAAGAAACTAACTTTGGCCATCCGGATAGCCTGAGTGCACTTATTTCTCATTTACCTGAACGATAGCCTGTCAGCCTGAGTATGCGCGTGCCGAGCGATTTGACAAATGGAATTCTTGAGGTGGAGTAACTCTGCCAAATCACAGTCGAGCCAGGGGCTGAACCTGTTTTTCATTTTCTTTATGCGTGCGTGTTAACAATACCACTGAAAATATAAAAAAGAAGTTCCAAGTGTCTTCCACAGAGGGGATCAAGCTGACTCTATACCAATTTAAAGAGGCCAGGTCATGAAGGAAGGCTTGCTCATTAAAGGTTTTTAGCAAGCGTCTATGACAAATCAGGACAGGTCATTTCACTGAGCAGGCATTACAAACACAGTGATCACTAAGGTCATTACAGAATACACCAGACTGATACCTATCAGGATTATTTGTTAGGATAACATCAAGGAGAGTAGCCTTTTCTCGGTGTTTGGAGTCATACCTTGTGGGATTGGTAATAATCTGAGAAAGATTTAGGGAGTCCCATTACTTTAGGACTTGGTCAGGTTGTTTAAGCATGTCCCAGTTTAGGTCTCCTAGCAGGACAAATTCAGACTTAATGTAAGGGGCCAGGAGAGAGCATTTAGGGTACAGGCCAGTGCTCATGTACAAATGTGATCATGTAAAAATATAAGCAAGGTTTGAAATGAGTGTTTAAGTCAAATATTATACCTGTTTGGGCTTCTTGCGGTCAATTTGCAGTCTACAAATGATTTGTAATTATGTTCCCTCCCCCTGACCATCTGCTCAAGAAAAGATCGGCCCGCGGCTGAATCTAGTTGATGATCCCTGCTGTACAGTATGTGGGTTGAGTAGTTAAGCAAGCTGGCACAAACACCATCCCACATACTGGACCAAGTGCTCTTTAACATTTCTCCTCTGAGGGTAGAGTCCCTCACTGTGCCAGGTCTCTGGTGTCCCTTCAGCCTCTCAGCATGGCCATGCCCTGTTGGTCAACGGCTATTCTTCACTCCAAGATGCTTCTCAAATGGCACCCCTGATCTTATTCCCTATGTAGTGCACTTATTTTGACCAGAGCACTGAGCACTACATAGGGGATAGGGTGCCATTTCAGACACAGTCCCTCTGTGTGCCAGGTTTCCCTTCAGTCTCTCTGCTGGCCACGCCCTATTGGCTAACGGCTGTCCTGTTCTCCACTCCAGCATACTATCCTATCTACATCCTAATAAGGTCTCTGACCTGCTTACTGTGCTGGACCATCAGCAGTATCACTGCACAGACAAATTAGGGCCAATAGCTCCCTGTTTGTGAACACTGCATACACTAATCTGTGTCTGATGAACACTGAGCATTTTGTCCAGACCAAAAATGACAGCGTTTAGAACTGTGACTCACCCTGCCTCACTGAACAAAAAATATAAATGCAACAAGTAACTATTTGAGTTACAGATCATGTAAGGAAATCAGTCAATTGAAATTTTATTCATCAGGCTCTAATCTATAGAGTTCACATGACTGGGAATACAGATATGCATCTGTTGGTCACAGATACCTGGGAAAGAAAGGTAGGGCGTGGATCAGAAAACCAGTCAGTATCTGGTGTAACCACCATTTGCCTCCTGCAGCGCAACACATCTCCTTCGCATAGAGTTGATCAGGTTGTTGATTGTGGCCTGTGGAATGGTGTCCCACTCCTCTTCAATGGCTGTGAGAAGTTGCTGGATATTGGCGGGAACTGGAAGAGGCTGTCGTACGCGTCGATCCAGAGCATCCCAAATGTGCTCAATGGGTGACATGTCTGGTGAGTATGCAGGCCATGGAAGAACTAGGACATTTTCAGCATCCAGAAATACACATGGTCTGTGGTTGTGAGGCCTGGTTTGACATACTGCCAAATTCTATAAAATTACATTGGAGGAGGCTTATGGTAGAGAAATGAGCATTCAATTATCTGGCAACTGCTCAGGTGGACATTTTTGCAGTCAGCATGCCAACTGCACGCTTGATACATGTGTGGCATTGTGTTGTGTCACCAAACTTAGAGTGGCCTTTTATTGTCTCCAGCACAGGTGCACCTGTGTAATGATCATGCTGTTTAATCAGCTTATTGATATGCCACACCTGTCAGGTGGATGGATTATCTTGGCGAAGGAGAAATGCTCACTAACAGGGATGTAAAAAAAAAAATGTGCACAAAATGTGAGAAAAATAAGCTTTTTGTTCATATGGAACATTTCTGGGTCTTTTATTTCAGCTCATGAAACATGGGACCAACACTTTACATGTTGTGTTTTTATTTTTGTTCAGCGTAGAAGAGGCTCTCCATTTTGGCAATCCGTCCATCTGGTCTGATATTACTGTGTCTCGTCAGTGAATCGGTGTTGTTCTAAAGTAGGTCACTTGTTGCAGATCCAGCAAACAAACACAGATCCAATATTGCCTGCATGATGAAAAAAAGATGTTCAAAATAAAAGTAAACCAGCAGATCCCTTTAACAAACCCATTGTATTGATTTATTCCTGTGTGTGTGGGGGGGCTTGAGAGAGGCTGTCTACAGTTAAAATGTGCTAAATGAAATAATAAATCCATAAGTACTGTTTTTTGTGTTTTGGTGGAATGTGCCATTGTGTGGGTGTTGCAGAAAATAGACTTCTGAAGCTCATGATTGTGAACTCATTGGTGCAGTGGAACCTTCACTCTTCTGTTTTCAACAGCAATAGTTATTACCCCAAAACGATCAGTTTCTCTCCTTTACCAAACTCTAAATCTCACTTTTATGACCATATGATTCTATCCATACCTTCCGTTTCATTTACCTCCCATCACGTTCTGTCTTCCCTCTTTCATTTCATCCTCTCTCCCCTTCTCTCCTCCCTCGCCTCTGATCTTCTAGTGTGGCGGCGCTCTCATGCTGCATCATTGGGGATGACACGTGCTCTCTGTTTATTGCCAAGGCGAGAAGGAAGGGAGAAGGGAGCACGAGATGGGAGGGAGGGAGCGAGCGGGAGAGAAAGAGGGAGGGTGGATGAGAGGGAGAGAGATCTGGAGAGCAGAGACCCCATAGAATACACTGCCTCTTTCTGTAGCACGCTCATACACACAGACTGGAACAGACTAAGGGAAAGAGAGAGAAAAACAGACGCACTACAAAATACGCAACAATAGCAGCTGTTGAAGCTCAAACCACCACAAGAGGTAAGTCCTCATGTGTCTGTATGTTCAGTTTGGATCTGATGATGATACCTACATGAGATAGAATGACAAAACTCATTTTTGCAAAGCTTGACTTAACCTTCTTATGCACTATAAAGAGTTAAGGTACATCGATCATGGAAGAGGGAATTGATAGCACATACTGTAAAGGGACATTAGCCCCCTCAGATCCTCTACTGTCTCCTAGCTGTATAAGTGAGGCTCTGACTGTGCCCCAGTGCCAGCCTCTGCATTGGCGTGAGTACGAGGTCGTCAGGTTGAATTTATTAACCCTAGAAACAGGAGTGCGTCATACAGATCAGTACTGCCTGAGACAACCCTGGGCAACCTGCGTATTAGTAAGTAATATAGAGAATATACAGTCTAACTTCCTTACCAGGAGCAGGCCTTCTGCTTTCCAGTTAAAGAGAATAGCGAACTGCTTTGCATTGTTGTGTTTAGTTGTGTATCAGCTGTAGAAAAAGGTTTGCGTACCCTCCCCTCCAACAACCAGCAGCCACACTAATCACTAACACACTGCACTTCATATCTGAGGCCATTGCATGTGGAAGGGGTAGAGTTAGAGATGGATAGAGACGGTAAAGCTTCTATTCTGGTCCAAATAGACTGTGTTCCAAGTTTTACAGTCTCAATGAAGAGTTCATTTCCAGTGCCTTCAGAAAGTGTTCACATGCCCGTTGACTTTTCCCACATTTTGTTCTCTTACAATCTGAAATTAAAATGGATTACATTTAGATGTTTCTGTCACCGGCCTACATACAATACCTCATAGTGTCAAAATGGAATTATGTTTGAAGAATTTGTTACGAATTCATAAATGAATAGCTGAAATGTCTTGAGCCAATAAGTATTCAACCCCTTAGTTATGGCAAACCTAAATAAGTTCAGGAGTAAAAATGTGCTTAACAAGTCACATAACAAGTTGTATGGACTAAGTCCTATGCAATAATAGTATTTAACATGACTTTGGAATGACTGCCTCATCTCTGTACCCCACACATACAATTATCTGTAAGGTCCCTCAGTCGAGCAGAGAATTTCAAACACAGATTCAACCACAAAGACCAGAGAGGTTTTCCAATGCCTTGCAAAGAAAGGGCACCTATTGGTAGATGGGTAAAAAAACAGACATTGAATGATGGTGTATCAATACACCCAGTCCCTACAAAGATACAGGCGTCCTTCCTAACTCAGTTGCTGGAGAGGAAGGAAACAACTTATGGATTTCACCATGAGGCCAATGGTGACTTTAAAACAGTTAGAGTTTAATGGCTGTGACAGGAGAAAACTGAGGTGGATCCACAGTTACTCCACAATACTAACCTAATTGACAGAGTGATAAGAAGGAAGCCTGTATAGAATAAAAATATTCAAAAACATGCATCCTGTTTGCAACAAGTAATACTGCAGAAAATGTGGCAAAGCAATTACTTTTTTTCCTGAATACAAAGTGTTATGTTTGGCGCAAATCCAATACATTTACTGAGTACCACTTTCCATTTTGTCAAGCATAGTGGTGGCTGCATCATGTTATGTGTATGCTTGTAATCATTAAGTACTTGTTAGTGTTTCAGGATAAAAAAGAAATGGAATGGAGCTAAGCACAGCTAAAATCCTAGAGGAAAACCTGGTTCAATCTGCTTTCCAGCATACACCGGGAGATAAATCCACCTTTCAGCAGGACAATAACCTAAAACACAAGGCCAAATCTACACTGGAGTTGCTTACCAAGAAGACTGTGAATGTTCCTGAGTGGCAGAGTTACAGTTTTGACTTAAATCTACTTGAAAATCTATGTAAAAATCTAAAATAGTTGTCTAGAAAAATAGAGCTTGAAGATTTTTTTTAAATATATAATAGGCAAATGTTGCACAATCCAGATGTGGAAAGTTCTTAGAGACTTACCCAGAAAGTCTCACAGCTGTAATCACTGCCAAATGTGCTTCTACAAAGTATTGACTCAGGGGTGTGAATACTTATGTAAATGTGTTATTTCTGAACTAATTTTCAATACATTTGAAAACATTTCATTATTGGGTATTATGTGTAGATGGGTGAGAAAAATAATCTATTTAATCCATTTTGAATTCAGGCAACACAACTAAATGTGGAATAAGTCAAGGGGTATGAATACTTTCGGAAGGAACTGTAATTGGATATCTGTTAGGCCTACATTTCTTTTGAGCTCTTTGTGTATGTGGATGTTCGTTTACATGCTGTGTGCACAGCCTCCTGCCTCATTGAATAGTGGTTGCACACTGGAACCTGTAGGCAAACCCTTTGAGATCTGAGGCTGAATGTCAGGCCTGACATGGTGGGAGTGATCTTCACCACCTGTCAGCAAAACGATGGCAGGCTCCTGGGCTGTGGTGAAAGTAAATGCTGATATGTATCACTTTCACCTTGTGAGAAATATGTCCTGTTCATTTGTACAGTTTCTGTCGACAAGATAATATGAAATAATATGGGTGCAGCCCCAATTCATTGTCTTATATAAGCCTGGTGCAGAATTCTAATACATTAATTTGTTCTAGGATCAAAAGCTTTGACAAATGGTCAGTAGACACAATGTCCCTGTTATTTAATCCACACTGTCTATTATGATTTATTATCACCCTATACAGTGTAAAAAGGACGTTATCAGGTTAGCTTTTTCTCCTTCGGCATATGCAAGCTCAACAAAGCCCACTGTATCCTATGGGACCAGGTCTGTTTCTCTGCTGCTCTTGGATATTAATAGAACTACAAAGAGCATTATAAACTGGGTGGTTCGAGCCCTGAATGCTGATTGGCTGAAAGCCGTGGTATATCAGACCCTATACCATGGGTATGACAAAACACTTATTTTTCCTGCTCTAATTACGTTAGTAACCCGTTTATAATAGCAATAAGGCACCTCGGGGGTTTGTGGTATATGACCAATATAATATGACTAAGGGCTGTTTCCAGGCGTGCCTAAGAACATTCCTTAGCCGTGTTATACCCCCCCCCCCCCGGGCCTTATTGCTTAAAAATACCCTGTGCGTTTGTTCCTCTATCAGCTAGGCTGAGGCAGATAAAATTGCTTTGTTCCTACCACTGTAAAAAAATCGACCTATGAGTCATGACGATATGGCTTGAACTTTGCTGTTCACTTTTTTCCCTCACTCTTTCAATCTCCAACGGATGATTTTATTTTGTACTAATAGATGGGGCCCGGATTGTTTTGGAACTTCCCTTCAAAGGCTAACTGCACGGTGCCGCAGAGCCTGCTGCAGACCATGTACGTAGTGCCTTCTGGAATGGACTTCATATACTGTATATAGCTTCCTTAACTTATGTTTTTGGCATCTCATTCATCACTCTTTTCATTCACCACTGTCCGTCCTTCCTAAAGTCATGAGCTGATGGCCGCAGTGTTTCACACCGAGGCCTAGCTTGTGGACCAGTGGAACGTAACTTAGTGTCCTGGACTACAATTTAATGGCCAATCCCTGCAGAGCATTGGACCACAACTCATGACTCTGTGGCCAATCGTGGCTCAGTGTTGGACTATTACTTGTGAGTCATCAAGCACTTTTATGGCAAAGTTGAACGAGACTCATGAGCCATGGACCAATCGCAGCAGAGCACTGGACCAGGACTGATGCAATTTGGGCGATCATTTGATGACTCGTATCTCACCTTCACCCCATTAAGGCCCTGGTAATGATGCTCAGAACGAGCTTTAGCCAAGCATCACAGCACACATTCTCTATGTGTGTGTTACATTACCATCCATCAGCTTCGAACCCCAGCCGTAGCTGTTGTTGTGTTCAGTCTGGACAGAACTGCATGTGCCACACATCTTGCATGTTAATCATGTCCTTGCTTTGGGGTGTGTAGGTATAGTCTCAAACTCAGTATTAGCATACGCTTGATAGGCTTTTGAAGTAAGGTATAGCTAGTTTTCAAGTGTTTGAAACCTGTTGCTTATTTTTTTTTTTTTTTTACTTTTAGGTTTGTTTCCTGACTACCCACTGGGCACAGACGTCATTTCAACGTCTAGTTTTGATTTACATTTGGTTGAGTTGTCAAATAACGTGAAATCAACCAAACATGTCACCATGTAATTGGTTTTATGTTAAAAGTTGGGTTAAAAAAAATAAGAAATGTGTTGATGACTTTTATTAAATCCAATTAGTTTTCCATGTTGATTCAATGTTTTTTTTTAAAATGACAAACAACATTGATTCAACCCGTTTTTGCCCAGTGAGAAACCAGCATACAGTACTTACTTCTTTTAGTTTTCAGTATCTCAAGTACACATTTTCCAGCCCAATCAAACAAGTTGTTTTTTTGGGGGGGGGGTGGGGGGCAATAAAGAGACTGGATGCTATAGGCCTAGATGTTGTGGATGTTTGGGTTAGAGTAGATAGACAGTGGGGGATTCAGTGAAGCGGATCATGTAGCCCGTTGACATATTGGATATTGAGTGTGGCTTCACTGGACAAGGCTGTTGGCTGACGTCAGAAATAGCCGATGAGGGGCATGTTAGACAGCATATCATGTCAAAGACTCCAGCCACCCTAGTCACAGACTGTTCTCTCCGCCATCACACGGCAAGCGGTACCGGAGCACCAAGTCTAGGTCCAAGAGGCTCCTAAATAGATTCTACCCCCAAGCCATAAGACTCCTGAACAGCTAATCAAATGGCTATGCAGACTATTTGTATTGCCCCCCCCCACCCCCCTTTACGCTGATGCTACTCTCTGTTATTATCTATGCATAGTCACTTTAATAACTCTACCTACATGTACATATTACCTCAGTTACCTCGACACCGGTACACCCTGTATATAGTCCCGCTATTGTTATTTCCTGCTGCTCTTTAATTATTTGTTATTCTTATGTCTTACTTTTTGGGGGGGGGTATTTTCTTAAAACTGCATTGTTGGTTAAGGGCTTGTAAGTAAGCATTTCACTGTAAGGTCTACACTTGTTGTATTCAGCGCATGTGACAAATAACATTTGGTTTGATTTGATTTGAAAACAGCATTTTCTGACCAGTTTAAGTACCCACCAATCTGTAAGCTTTAACAAAACTGAGTCCGGTGGAAGGAGAGGGTTTGGATGACTAAGAAAAGGCAGATCATTTACAGTGTTACATTTCATAATAAAATCATTAAGAGATCCATCTTTTGATATACAAGAATGAACGCTGCAATCGAAAATGTGGTCTTATGAGACAGTGGTGTTTGTTCAGGAAGGTTTTAAGAACCCCTGCCTCTCCCCTCTCTGTTGTGTACAGGTCCCATTGAGATCCACATTCCATGTCCTTCTGGCCGACTGGCTCTGTCCCAAAGCCCTGGGTACCTATAGTGACAGGAGGCAGGGTTAGGCAGGCTGGAAACACAGCCCTGTGGATTCATCAGGGGACACGGCCTATCAGGCCATCTCTGACGCCAGAGCTGAGAGCAGCATAGACACAAAGATAGGGATAGGCTGCGTCCCAAATGGCACCCTGTTCCCTATGGAGTGCACTACATAGGGAACAGTGCACTACATAGGGAACAGTGCACTACATAGGGAACAGTGCACTACATAGGGAACAGTGCACTACATAGGGAACAGTGCACTACATAGGGAACAGTGCACTACATAGGGAACAGTGTACTACATAGGGAATAGTGCACTACATAGGGAGTAGGGTGCCATTTGGGATAGCCACATGGCTGGCCTGCAAGGCAGTTCATGAGCCTGTAAGTATAAAAGGCTAAATGCCAGGGGCACCAGCCATAGCAGCCGCAAGTTGATATCTGGCTATCAATTTTTAATCCATGTTTGATATCTTGCTCCTCCCAGTGCATTTTCATCTAAGGCCTTCAGACATACACCACTATATTAAAAATGGAATGTGTCACTTCAAATAGTGAAAAAAAGCTAGATCTCTAACATTATTTTGATTGCTCGGTGTGTGTGTGTGCTGCCAGTGAGATGATGCCACTTCAAGATTGACCTGTTGAAGTGAATCTCTGGTCACGTTGTCAGTCTCTGTTAGCATCATTCTCTGGGCTTGTGTGGGAGGCGAGTCCTGTAGGAATATGTCCACTTTGCTCATAAACAACACTTGGAGTAGCACAGAGAAACCAAGCAGGAGCAGAGAGGATGACGGATACAGACGATGGATTGGTAGTAACAGATGCGGGTCTGGTCTGAGTAGACTAGAAGATCCCCAAGAAGGGTTTTGAGTTGTTTTGTTTGAAAGCAGATCATTAAGAGAAGAGAGAGGAAGTCTGTGATGACAGCAGGATTACTGTGAGAGAGGTGACACTGGTTGCATCTAAAATGGTACCCTGTTTTCTATATAGTGCATTACTTTTGACCAGTGTTCTTGTTTGCACTTAATCATCATTAGTGTGTATAATTGATTTCATTTCTTGAGTTGTTAGGTTCCAGTGTGCTGAGGAGAGCAAAAGGCCATATTCTGTTTTGGAAGAGTTTTCCTTTAATCCTCTCTAATGTTATCGTCCATATGGCTAATTAATACGCCGTACCAGAGTTAATTATGTTACTGACAGAGAAGAGGCTTAACAAAACATCAATCAAGTAACAGGGCCTTTCTGGACGTTGTTTTTCCAGGGGTCACTGGTGGGTCAGCTTTACTGAATTTATGGGTAAAACAAACTGTTCAAAAACTCGTCAGTAAGAGTTCAAATCCTGACACTACCCAAACACAACCATTACACATCCAAACGCGCACACACACTGTGCACACATGACAGAGAGCCGAACCTGGCCCAGTTTCCGGGAATTGATTCTGAATCGTGCATCTGGTCAGATGCTTCCCCCTACATGCACATCCCATCGATTTCTTGTCCAGCAGAATGCTGTTCCTCAGGCCCACTCTCTATCACCGATATGAGTCACACATAAGGCCCCTGCAACTGTAATTGGGGACTGTGAGAGAGAACTAGTCTCTCCACAGTACAAAGTCAACCCTTCCAGCTCACAACCCTATGAGCTACATGAGAGGAAAGGAGAGTGATATGGAGGATGGAGGACGGCCAGCCAGACAGAGGTCGTTAGTGTGGGTAAAGAGATGCGAGAGGGGGGCAGCTGGTGGTAATGAGAATATGTTAAAAGGAACAGAGAAGGTAAGCCAGATCCTGTTAGAACCAAGGCGAGTCGACAGCCCTGCAGGAGGTTGTCATGGCTACAAAATCTGTGTAGAACTGTAAAAGAACAGGAGGGAGAGAGGGATGAAAACGAGGACAGATTTGTTTGACCATCCTTGACCAAATAAAAGGACGGTCTTCTCTTGACTCTCATGGAGAAAAACAAACCTGAACTTGGTAAGAGAAACCTCACATCTTCTTTTTACTAACAGAGAGCAGATGATGAAAAGACACTGGATGAAAGGAGACTTTAAAGTAGCACTTGACTACTTGACTCCATAGACCATGGATGCACAATGGGCACACATACACACACACCACCAGCACCACCCAAAAGTGAAGTTGATGTTCCCGATCAGCCTCATTTTAGGGTAAATGATCAAGTCCCCCTCATTTCATTTAATTAGTATGAGGAATAATTCCTCAGAGAGAATATAAAACCGTATTTGTGGATTTAGGGAATATTGAATAAAGCAGCTAGCATACAAAAGTATTGAGTCATTTAAACCTGAATCAGTGGGTTTGAAACGGCTTCAACTGGGACGAATATAGACTGTAATGGTAATTGATTTCACAGCAAGCCATCTTATATAAGGAGAGCGAGAGAGAGAGAGAGAGAGATTAAGCAGGCAGAGTAATGAGGCTGGTTGTCCTGGTTAGTTCCTAATTAAAGTTGGTCATGGGCCCATTATAATGTCATGCAAAGGTCACTATCAGACAGAGAACAACAACAGTGTTGTCGCAAATAGGAGGAGAGGGTTTGGTTTTCCAGTGTCGCAAATGACTTACATGGACTTTTGTTTTGGAGTGTCTGCATCTGGGTTTTGTCTAAAGGTCTGGAAACATCCGCTGACAAGAGAGAGAGAGAGTGTATTGACTAGCTGTTGCTGTTACTGCATCCCAGCCATTAAACAACCTGTCACTGTGTGAAGTTGGGGTTTCTAAATCATTATGAGGCCATTTTATCACCATGCATGACTCAATTTGGTAGGAAGACTCAAACAGCAAACAGTGTTTTGATGCTAACTAAGTCTGTCAGTAAAGTACTTGATCCAGCAGGGAATAGTTGGTTTCCACATTTCACCATACATGCTTATTGGGCTGACAGCCTCCCATTGCAGCTACTTTACCATTACGTTTTGATCATCTTTATTTTTTTTACATTTCTTTTATTTTGTTGCATTTGTTTTTCTTGACAATGAGTGAGTTAATGTGCCTGTGTGTGCATGCCTATTGAACGTCTACACCACCTCGAACCTTTGTCACGTTTTGTTGCTTTACAAAGTGGGGATTGAAATATATTTACAAATCAGACATTGAATATCTCTTTAAGGATGGTTGAGTTAATAATGATGCTGTGGATGATGTATTAAACCCCCCAGACATATCAAAGATGCGGTCGTCCTTCTGAACTGAGCTGCAGGAGTGGAAGGAAACTGCTTAGGGAAGTCACCATGGGTGATTTTAAAACTGCTTCCATCAATGGCTATGATGGAAGAAACCTAGGATGGATTAACATTGTAGGGACTCCACAATAATGACAGTGAAAAGAAGAATGAAAAAACGCAGAATAAAAAATATTCTAAAACATGCAACAAGGCACTAAAGTAATACTCCAATAAAACACTGTAAATTAATACACGTTTTGGCCTAAATGCAGCCTTATGTTTGGGGCATATCCAACAAAACACATCACTAAGTAACTACCTCCTTGTGTTCAGGTATGGTGGTGGCTGAAGCATGGTATGGGTATGCTGGACATCTGCAAAGACTGGGGAGTTTTTAGTATGAAAAGAAATGGGATGGAGCCAATCACAGGCAAAACCTGCTTCAGTCTGCTGTACACCAGACACTGGGAGAGGAATTCACCTTTCAGCAGGACAATAACCTAAAACACAAGGCCAGATCTACATAGGTGTTGCTTATCAAGAAGACAGTGAATGTTCCTGAGTGGCCTAGTTACAATTTTGACTTAAATCTGCTTGAAAATCTATGACAAGACTTGAAAATGGCTGTCTAGCCATGATCCCCAACACCTTGACAGAGTTTGGAGAATTTTGAAAAGAATAATGGTCAAATATTGCACAATGCAGGTGTGCAAAGATCTTATGAGACTTAACCAAGAAGACTCACAGCTGTGATTTCTGGCTAAGGTGTTTCTAACATGTATTGACTAAGGGGGGGGGGGTGAATAGGGAAAACCTAGTCAGTTGCACAACTGAATGCATTCAATGAAATGTATCTTCTGCATTAAATAGGTGGGGGGGGGGGCTGCCTTATTCGACGTCATTGGCGCCTGGGGAACAGTTGTTGGGGGTTAACTGCTTTGCTCAAGGGCAGAACGGCAGATTTTTCCAACTTGACGACTTGTGGAGTCAAACCAGCGACCAACGCTCCCGACCACTAGGCTACCTGCCGCCCGATACTTATCTAATACTTATACTTGTAAGACTTATCTAATCATGGTATATTAGTGTTTTGTTTTTCAGTAATCTTCCCGTTGACCAAAAAATGACAATGAAATCTATTTTAATCCCACTTTGTAACAATATAATGTGATGAAATCCAAGGGGGGGTGTAGACATTCTACAGGCACTGTAAATTGGCTGGGTGTGTGTGTGTGCGCGTGCACGTACGTGTGAGCGTTTGATATCCTCAGTGATCCAATGTGTTAGTCGAGTGGCGCCAGCCTGGGTCAGCTCTGCTCTGTGGGCTTAGCAGTGCCCTTGTATAGACATATCAATCTAAATTGATATAGCCCCTCTGTGTCCACTGATCTGGCTACACTGCAGGAGTTTTGTTATATCCTAATGGGAAAGCTCACTGTCTGTCTGTCTGTCTGTCTGTCTGGGTCCTCAGACCTGCTTTATTCAGTCTATGACCCAGTCCATGAGCTGATTACCACTGGAGACCCAAAGAGAATTGGCTACTACTGTTCAATATGTTTTCCAATAGGCCAATACCACAACTTTCCACAAACTTTCCACAACCATTGAAATCTTTGGGCGTCTGCCTTTAGCATTTTTTCTGGTCTCCTAAGTCCAAGCGATGTATAAATCAGTCCACATTATATTATCACGTTTGAGCAAAATAACACAGCGTTTGCCATGGCAAAGTGCATAGAATCGCAGTAAATTTGCTTTAAAACTGCATCAATGTATCTCAGCTCCATGGACAAATTTGTAGAATTGCAGGAATATGTCTCTATAGCGCCAAGATTGGGGCCTCTAAAATGTTCTCTAAAATTCAGACAGGCCGACAGGCCGACCCTGCGAGACACTTTTTGATCCAGAAACAACCCTGGACATGTATTCTCTATTCAGATACTGAGCATCCCTGGACTTCTTTACATGCCCAACAAAAAGGGACTATGGGGGCTGGTGTAGCAATTATATAGGGAAAATGGACTTGCCCAGCCACAGCAACCAAACCTCCTGAAGACCTTGCCACCCAGCCAAAAGCTTGATATACTGTAGATATTTACTGGGGGGAGAAAAACATGATAATGCGGTTTTGCTACGGCAATGGTTTGAATTGGATGAATTTCAGATTTTAAAGTAACAAAGTGTGCGTTGCTATGGTGATTGCAGGTTGCTCTCCAGGATGGCTGGGATGAAGGAGCAGCAATTTACTGAGGAGAAACCCCTACTACCGGAGCAGAGAGGACAAGATACTGAGATGGTAAGCATTTACTTTATATAACTGCGTATGTGTGTGTGTTCAAATATTTATTTGTTTATGTGCAGAGTGTGTGATATAATAGTGTATTTTTGTGTCTTTCTTTGGAAACAAAATGTGTTTACATGTGTAGGAGGGATGAATCATACACTGCATTTCAATTTAGGAGTGTGAAAGAAGGAGTGGGGGCGGGACAAGACTATATAATTGAGAGGATGCAAGGTCTAACCAAATCCACTGATTACAGCAGTATGCTTGTCTTAGCAGAAGCTGTAAGGAACTCTTGATTGCTGGGACTGTATATGAGGGGGACAAGAGAGGTGGCATCGGTAGAGGAAAGAAAATCACATTGATTGAAATGCCAAAGGTCTAAGAGGATATGTCACTGTAATTTATACACTTCCCTGACTCTCTTGACAATGATTGACAGAGTGGAAAAACTGATTACTAAGACGATGCCAAGGCATTGGAGGCCAAATAATAAATTCAAAGTTATTGATGATTATTACCTGCTAGCTAGTAATTAGTCCCAAGGGAAATACATATTCAAGTAAAACATTAACGGGGGTGGATGTGTGACCCAGATTACATTGTGTCCTTTAGAAGTCTATGTTGTTGAAGATTTAACAGGAGGATATCATTACAGCAGCTTATCCAGATAGCTGTTACCTTAGCCTATCCTCTGTTGTCCTCCTCTACGTGGGTCATGTCCTCCCAGGTCTGTTAGTCTTCCTCCCCTCCAGGCCTCTCCCTGCCTGGACCCCCGAGATGGACTGACCAGCCACTGTAACACACCTGTGTTTGTGTTTATGATGCAGAGAGACCAAGGGCGGTGTGTGAACGCACTCCCCTGCGCAAGCCCTGCGCCACTCACCGCCCCCTCTTCCTCAAGCCGCCCCCCACAACGGTGGCATGTGATCGCGCGGCACTGGCTCCACCAGACCCGCAATCGGACCAGCGGGTGCATCCCGGTAATTACAAACCTAGAACTCACCTGCAGGAGGACTATTCCCCATGCCCTGCAGGGGTACCACATCTCCGTTTCCTTTGGCTGTGTTATTGGATGCACCTTTAAATCCTCACCTGCAACACATCCTGAGTCAGAGAAATATGGAGGGCCACAAACAACAGAGAATATCTATATTTTTTAAAGTTCCTTTACACCCAGGCTGTAGTCGTAGCATTAGCAGGGTTTCATACTGACAGAAATTCACAGACAGGCTCAGGATCATCTGATAATAGAGAGATTTGGAACTTTCCTGGAGATCAACATGCAGCCAGCCAACACCTCCAGCACAATGTCGCAGCTCCCCCCCTCCCCCTCCCCCACCATGCTGTGCTACTGCAGTCACACGTGGGCTCCAAAGGACAAGAGTGACACCTGCTGGTCCGACCGCCCCACTGAAACCACTAACCTACTATGTCTCTCCACTAAAAACAACTGCATGAAATAACCATTCTCTCTAGGTGTGTCTGATCACTGTAACACTGTCTTGAATGGCATCACCCTCTATCAATGGACTGCCGATGACAATGCAACCATTTGTCATCTTTCCTCTTTCACCTCGTCCGTGTGTTTATCTATAATCCTATCCTTTTGTCTTTCCTGAAACCACTGTATATGAATACACTATCCAGGATTGCACCTTTAGCATCACAAGGAGTTTGGGGACCATTTTTCTTAACCCACTAATAATGCTTGGTCTGATTCAACTATAACCTCTATAGAGCATGTCCTTCATGTTGCACTGAAGTTTAGGGGAATGTTTGGGTTGTGGTTTGGCTCTTTTAGGGCAGGGAAAACGTATTCTGTCTCTCCTGAGCCTTCTCTTCCCTGTCCACTAACTGCTGTCTGTCTGTTTGGACCCACACAGCCTCTATCTCTGTTGCTCTCTGTGGATCCATCCCCTCAGCTTTAACGGCCTGCTCAGCCCTGTGGCATCTCAGAAGTGGAAGCAGAGGGACTATCCTAATGGGCGTCAGTTGACATTGTGTTTTTGTTATCTGTCTGCAGGAGAACTGTGAGACCCTGATGCCAATTGGAGACTGGAAGGTACTTCAAGTCTATTCTCTTCTATTCTCAATATACTGTGTCCCCGATAATCGTTATGACTGTCCACTCACCTGCGTAACCATGGTGTCGCACTGGGAGGAGAAGGAGGAGGGATTGTTTGGCCAAATGGTTGATGGAATCATTCGCTATCACACAGCACCTCTCACACAGTGTGGTACAGATTTGTGTCTGAATGATAAAGTGTAAAGGACGTATGTGTTTGTGTGTGAGAGAGACTGGAACACTCTTGTTCAATGATGATCACTCACATAATAGGGCATCAATCTCAATACTACAACCATCGCTGTAACCATAGTAACCTACTAACCGTTATGGATTAAAAATATCACAGTCGTTTTAAAGTCCTCAGAAGTTGATTTCTGTACCCGTGATGTTGTCAATTTTAACATGAATCCACGTGACGATGAGATCAGAATAATCCAGACACCTTGTTTCTCACCTCTGTCTGACGCCTCCAGTGTCACCCCCCTCTTCTCTCACCCTCTCCAGTCTCACCTCCTCTCTCTCACTCCCCTCTCCCACCACCACCTCATGATCCTGACAGTCCTTTACAATGGAAAAGCTAACAAACACAGGTGCTGATTAAGTTGAGTTAAACGGGAGGGGACTGTGTACCCTTACGATTGGTGCTATGAAAATAACAACTGTGATTTGCTTTGCACAAATCAAATGAACAGGCCTCTTGAAGTGTGAGTGTTGAGAGCGTGTATGTGTGCGCTTGTGTGCGTGTCCATGCATGTGTGTGTGTGTTGAATTTTAAGTAGCAAAAGCAATCTCACTGCATACTAAGCATTTGTTTATGCATCACCTTCCATGACTTTTGAGGAGCGATAAGAGGGGTGGGAGAGGAAAGGGGACAGGTAGGACAGGGACAATGGGAGGAAGGGAGGGAATTGTTCTGCTATATTCTCAATGACTGAATGCAGACCTTCCTCAGACAACACAATGCTCTCAGCAAAAAAACGCATTGTCTTTCTACCCAAACACAGAACAGACCATATACACACACTACTAAACCAGCATGTTCATCAGGACAGACCATATACACACATTACACACACTAATAAACCAGCATGTTCATCAGGACAGACCATATACACACATTACACACTAATAAACCAGCATGTTCATCAGGACAGACCATAAACACACATTACACACTAATAAACCAGCATGTTCATCAGGACTGACCATAAACACACATTACACACTAATAAACCAGCATGTTCATCAGGACAGACCATAAACACACATTACACACTAATAAACCAGCATGTTCATCAGGACAGACCATATACACACATTACACACTAATAAACCAACATGTTCATCAGGACAGACCATATACACACATTACACACACTAATAAACCAGCATGTTCATCAGGACAGACCATAAACACACATTACACACTACTAAACCAGCATGTTCATCAGGACAGACCATAAACACACATTACACACTAATAAACCAGCATGTTCATCAGGACAGACCATATACACACATTACACACTAATAAACCAGCATGTTCATCAGGACAGACCATATACACACATTACACACTAATAAACCAGCATGTTCATCAGGACAGACCATAAACACACATTACACACTAATAAACCAGCATGCATGTTCATCAGGACAGACCATAAACACACATTACACACTAATAAACCAGCATGTTCATCAGGACAGACCATAAACACACATTACACACTAATAAACCAGCATGTTCATCAGGACAGACCATAAACACACATTACACACTAATAAACCAGCATGCATGTTCATCAGGACAGACCATAAACACACATTACACACTAATAAACCAGCATGTTCATCAGGACAGACCATATACACACATTACACACTAATAAACCAGCATGCATGTTCATCAGGACAGACCATATACACACATTACACACTAATAAACCAGCATGTTCATCAGGACAGACCATAAACACACATTACACACTAATAAACCAGCATGTTCATCAGGACAGACCATAAACACACATTACACACTAATAAACCAGCATGTTCATCAGAACAGCAGAGTGAAAGTATTTGTATGTTTTGCTGATTTTAATAATGCTTTTGATTCCATATGGCATGATGGACTATATAACAAAACTATATATAGTAAAGTAAAGCACAGATATCCCAAAAAACGACTTAAGTAGTACTTCATAGTATTTTTACTTAAGTACTTTACACCACTGACTGTAATAGTGAAGGTGTAAACTTGGCAGTAGAAAACCTAAGCAGTATATTTGACCTCTCAGCTTCTCTATCAAGTATTTTTTTTTCAAGCAGACAACCTAAGAAAATTAACAACAATGACAAATGGTTTGATGAAGAATGCAAAAACCTAAGAAAGAAATTGAGAAGCCTATTCAACCAAAAACATAGAGCCCCAGAAAACCTGAGCCTACGCCTTCACTATGGTGAATCACTAAAACAATACAGAAATACACTACGGAAAAAGAAGGAACAGAAGGTCAGAAATTAGCTCAATGTGTCATGTTCACTTGTTCCTGTGATTGTCTCCACCCCCTCCAGGTGTTCCTTATTTTCCCCAGTGTATTTATCTCTGTGTTTCCTGTCTCTCTGTGCCAGTTCGTCTTGTATGTTTAGTCAAGTCAACCAGCGTGTTTTTCCCCGTACTCCTTTTCTATTCTCTTTTTATAGTCCTCCCGGTTTTTACTCCTGCCTATTCTGGACTTTGTACCCGCCTGCCTGACAGTTCTGCCTGCCTTGACCACAAGCTTTTCTGCCACTCTGTACCTCCTGGAATCTGATCTGGTTTTGACCTTTTGCCTGTCCCCGACTATTCTCTTGCCTACCCCTTTGGATTATTAAACATTGTAAGACTCCAACCATCTGCCTCCTGTGTCTGCATCTGGGTCTCGCCTTGTGCCTTGATACAATGTAATTGAAGAATCAAATTTTCCCGTTTCTGCGAAAATTGGGAAACACTAAACAAACAACAACACGAAGAGTTATCTATCCAAAACGGAGATGTATGGATAAACCACTTCTCCAATCTTTTTTGGCTCTATAACAAAGAACAAACAGCAAAAACATATACAGTACCAGTCAATAGTTTGGACACACGTACTCATTCAAGGGTTTTACTTTACTTTTAATTTTTTCTACGTTGTAACTCTGGGTCTTCCTTTCCTGTGGCGGTCCTCATGAGAGCCAGTTTCATAATAGCGCTTGGTTGGTTTTTGCGACTGCACTTGAAGAATCTTTCAAAGTGCTTGAAATTTTCCGAATTGACTGACCTTCATGTCTTAAAGTAATGATGGACTGTCGTTTCTCTTTGCTTATTTGAGCTGTTGTTGCCATAATATAGACTTGGTCTTTTACCAAATAGGGCTATCTTCTGTATACCAACCCTACCTTGTGACAACACAACTGATTGGCTCAAACGCATTAAAATTAACTTTTAACAAGGCACACCTGTTAATTGAAATGCATTCCAGGTGACTACCTCATGAAGTTGGTTGAGAGAATGCCAAGAGTGTGCAAAGCTGTCATCAAGGCAAAGGGTGACAATTTGAAGAATCTCAAATATAAAATATATTTTGATTTGTTTAACACTTTTTGGGTTACTACATGATTCCATATGTGTTATTTCATAATTTTGATGTCTTCACTATTATTCTACAATGTAGAAAATAGTCAAAATAAATAAAAACCCTTGAATGAGTAGGTGTGTCCAAACTTTTGACTGGTACTGTAAGTATTCAGACCCTTTGCTATGAGACTCGGAATTGAGCTCAGATGCATCCTGTTTCCATTGATCATCCTTGAGATGTTTCTACAACTTGATTGGAGTTCACCTGTGGTAATTTCAATTGATTGGACATGATCTGGAAAGGCACACACCTGTCTATATAAGGTCCCACAGTTGACAGGGCATGTCAGAGCAAAAACCAAGCCATGAGGTCGAAGGAATTGTCCGTAGAGCTCCGAGACAGGATTGTGTCGAGGTATGGGAAGGGTACCAAAACATTTCTGCAGCATTGAAGGTCCCCAAGAACACAGTGGCCTCCATCATTCTTAAATGGAAGAAGTTTGTAACCACCAAGACTCTTCCTAGAGCTGGCCGCCCGGCCAAACTGAGCAAGCGGGGGAGAAGGGCCTTGGTAAGGGAGGTGACCAAGAACCTGATGGTCACTCTGACAGAGCTCCAGAGTTCCTCTGTGGTGATGGGAGAACCTTCCAGAAACACAACCATCTCTGCAGCACTTCACCAATCAGGCCTCTATGGTAGATTGGCTAGACAGAAGCCACTTCTCAGTAAAAGGCACATGACAGCCCTCTTGGAGTTTGCCAAAAGGCACCTTAAGGATTCTCAGACGATGAGAAACAAGATTCACTGGTCTGATGAAACCAAGATTGAACTCTTTAGCTTATCACCTGGTCAATACCATCCCTACGGTGAAGCATGGTGGTGGCAGCATCATGCTGTGGGGATGTTTTTCAGCGGCACGGACTGGGAGTTTAGTCAGGATCGAGGGGGAAATCCTTGAGGAAAACCTGCTCCAGAGTGCTCAGGACCTCAGACTGGGGCGAAGGTTCACCTTCCAACAGGACAACGACCCTAAGCACACATCCAAGACAATGCAGGAGTGGCTTCGGGACAAGTTTCTGAATGTCTTTGAGTGGCCCAGCCAGAGCCTGGACTTGAACCCGATCGAACATTTCTGGAGAGACCTGAAAATAGCTGTGCAGCGACGCTCCCCATCCAACCTGACAGAGCTTGAGAGGATCTGCAGAGAAGAATGGGAGAAACTCCCCAAATACAGGTGTGCCAAGCTTGTCGTGTTATACCCAAGAAGACTCCATGCTGTAATTGCTGCCAAAGATGCTTCAACAAAGTACTGAGTAAAGGGTCTGAATACTTATGTAAATGTGATATTTTATTTATTTCTACATTTTCAAAAAATTCTAAACCTGTTTTTGCTTTGTCATTGTGAGGTATTGTGTGTAGATTGATGAGGGGAAAAACTATTTAATCCATTCTTGAATAAGGCTGTAACTTAACAACATTTGTAAAAAGTGAAGGGGTCTGAATTTTTTCCAAATGCACTATATATATCAACAAATTGGTGAGGGCACTAGAACAGTCTGCACCACCTGGCCTCACCCTACTAGAATCTGAAGTCAAATGTCTACTGTTTGCTGATGATCTGGTGCTTCTGTCACCAACCAAGGAGGGCCTACAGCAGCACCTAGATCTTCTGCACAGATTCTGTCAGACCTGGGCCCTGACAGTAAATCTCAGTAAGACAAAAATAATGGTGCTCCAAAAAAGGTCCAGTTACCAGGACCACAAATACAAATTCCACCTAGACACAGTTGCCCTAGAGCACACAAAAAACTATACATACCTCGGCCTAAACATCAGCACCACAGATAACTTCCACTAAGCTGTGAACGATCTGAGAGACAAGGCAAGAAGGGCCTTCTACACCATCAAAAGGAACATAAAATTCAACATACCAATTAGGATCTGGATAAAGATACTTGAATCAGTTATAGAACCCATTGCTCTTTATGGTTGTGAGGTCTGGGGTCCTCTCACCAACCAAGAATTCACAAAATGGGACAAACACCAAATTGAGACTCTGCATGCAGAATGCAGAATTCAGCAAAAATATTCTCTGTGTACAACGTAAAACACCAAATAATGCATGCAGAGCAGAATTAGGTTGATATCTGCTAATGATCAAAATCCAGAAAATAGCAATTAAATTCTACAACCACCTAAAAGGAAGCGATTCTCAAACCTTCCATAACAAAGCCATCACATACAGAGTGATGAACCTGGAGAAGAGTCTCCTAAACAAGCTGGTCCTGGGGCTCTGTTCACAAACACAAGCACACTCCCACAGAGCCCCAGGACAGCAACACAATTAGACCCAACCAAATAATTTGAAAACAAAAAGATAATTCCTTGACACATTGGAAAGAATTAACAAAAAAAACTGAACAAACTAGAATGCCATTTGGCCCTAAACAGACAGTACACAGTGGCAGAATACCTGACCACTGTGACTGACCCAAAATTAAGGAAAGCTTTGACTATGTACAAACTCACTGAGCATAGCCTTGCTATTGAGAAAGGCCACCGTAGGCAGTTCTGGCTCTCAAGAGAAGACAGGCTATGTGCACACTGCCCACAAAATGAGGTGGAAACTGAGCTGCACCTCCTAACCTCATGCTAAATGTATGACTATATTAGAGACACATATTTCCCTCAAATTACACAGATCCACAAAGAATTTGAAAACAAATGCAATTTTGATAAACTCTCATATCTATTGGGTGAAATACCACATCACAGCAGCAAGATGTGTGACCTGTTGCCACAAGAAAAGAACAACCAGTGAAGAACAAACACCACTGTAAATACAACCCATAATTATTTGATTTATTTTCCCTTTTGTACTTTAACTATTTGCACATCGTTACAACACTGTATATAGCCATAATATGGCATGGCTTTTGTGAGTGTAATGTTAACTGTACATTTGATATTGTTTATTCCACTTTTGTTTATCCATTTCACTTGCTTTGTCAATGTAAACATATGTTTCCCATGCCAATAAAGCCCTTTGAATTGAAGAGAGAGAGAGAATCTCCCCTGATATAGAGCAGTGGTGGTGATGATGAGAGAGCAAAACAAGAGCACAGCAGAGAAGATGCTCTGACTGATTGGGCAGCCAACCAATCAGATGCAGAGAGCCAGCCAAAGGGCTTGAGCTCAGCACGCCCACACGGTGGGGTTTATAAGGTGTCTGGGGGGAAGAGAGAGGGCAGCAGCACTGCAGAGCTCAGCCCTAGAACAGGACGAGGCTAGACGAGACAGAGACCACCAGCAGCAGCAGTCCCACTACCAGAGAGGACGGGCTCTGAATGTCTCGTCTCCACCCGCAGCTCCTACTTCTCCTGCCGCTCTTCCTCCTCTTTCTCCTCCTCCACCGAGCACGCTTACTCAGGCACCATGCCTGAATGCTGGGATGGGGTGAGTGGCAGTGCAAAGTGTGTCTGCAGGTGACTGAGTGACTGATAGCGTGAGGATATTTTGATAAAGTCAATTCACTACTATGTCTTAATC
Source organism: Salmo trutta (assembly GCF_901001165.1). Taxonomy (NCBI): domain Eukaryota; kingdom Metazoa; phylum Chordata; class Actinopteri; order Salmoniformes; family Salmonidae; genus Salmo; species Salmo trutta. The sequence continues at coordinate 10,150,768 of NC_042963.1, read as the reverse complement.
AACTCCGTTGTTCATGGATGTGCATGACGAGCACATTGTGCACGCGTGTATTTCTCATGCACATACACACCCATGTCTTACCTTCTTCATGCATGTTCTTATACCATGTTTATATCTTAGCAAATCCACTAGCTATCTATCATGTACCCATCTGTTTTAATGCTCTGGGATAATGAGATCATGAGTGAAATCTGCATGTTGAAATATTAGTAGTCTAGATTTGGTTTTATTATATAACTGAACATATGAGTTAATGTTGCATAGTGGCTACATGCTTGTTGTACTGTTATTGTGTTGCTCTAATGATCAGTCGTGTAATGTCTGAGTCTGCATGGAGACACACTGATACATTACTGCTGTGACACACTAATGCATTCTGCAACACACGCAAGCCTACACAGAGATGCCCGTAAGTCTGGGGGAGATGCAAATTATTCCGCAATAGGGTGTCTGTGTGACCTTGGGAGTGAGGCAGGAAGGGAATTAGAGAGGAAGATGAGTGAGAGACAAAGAAATCACAGAAGAGACTAAGAAAGGGAGAAAGTGTTTGCAGTGATACAGGTGCTGTTTTTACCTGCAGTTTATTGTGCTGCCATCCAGAAAATACCAAAATAGTTTTACTCATTCCATCAACCCCTATCCTACTACACGTTTAGACAACCCAAATGACCTTTACATTGTATCTGTCAATCGTTCACACAAGCATTTCATGTCACACAAAGACAAAAAAGACAACAGATTTTACAGGTGAGTGTACTGCAGTAGCTGCCAATGTATTGGTTCACAGAGGGCATGCAGCTGCCAGACCGATGTGTGGTTAGGGAGCACTTAGCGTCACAGACTATGGCTACAGTACATCCTCAATGGCACCCTATTCCCTAGTTAGTGCACTACTTCTGACCAGGGCTCATACGGTGCCATTTGGGATGCAGCCTATCAGTGGCATTTCTCTGTCTGGCTGTGATAGGACATAATCCTGGAACGCTGAACCAACGTTTATGGAAATAATATCTGCTGCCTCCATTTTGAGTGTGTCTGCCTGTCTGGCTGTGTTGATGAGGACGCGGGTCATGTGATATTGAAATACCAATGAGTAACTATGTCAACACCACACAACAACATTTTGTAATTAATATGCTATTGCATAGAATGTTTGCAGGTTTGTGTTTTTTCCTTTAACTTAAGACCTAGAAAACCAGATGTGGGGGGGGGGTTACGTACTAATTAGTGACCTTAATTAATCAATCAAGTACAAGGGAGGAGCGAAAACCCGCAGCCACTCGGGCCTCCGTGGAATGAGTTTGATACCTGTGCTTTACAGTATATGCATAGTGTTGTCAGGCCTCTCATAATTCTCCTTTGAATCAATAAAGCTTTTATGTTGATCAGAGGTGGAAGGTTGCAGTTGGTGTCTATTAGATCTCTGTGATAGTGGGGCAACTGTTTGTGCTCATCAGTGAACTCCATTGAACCCCACCAAGATGGCAATGACTGTATGTGCAGAGGTACAGAATGCGTCCCTGTGGAAGTAAATGTACATGCATTTAAATATGAGCATTTGTCTGTTTCAGGAACATGATATAGAGACTCCGTATGGGATGCTTCACGTGGTTATTCGTGGGGCCCCCAAAGGAAACAAGCCTGCCATCCTCACCTACCATGATGTGGGGCTTAACCGTGAGTACAAACACTGTCCTTCTACATTGTGTGTGTGCGCGTGTGTGCACGTGTGTGCGTGCGTGCATTTTCTGTGTGTGCTCCATGTGTGAGTTCATGTCTTTGTTGCACCACCATCTGTCATGTAACAACGACCTGCAGCTGGTTCCAGGGTTCATCTTGCCACACTTCCTCAGGGTGTTGTTCATGGTGGGATCTGGCAGCTGTATCCGTCGAGCTGTCAGTCCCGGGAGGTGTTGTGCCTATCTGAGGTGATAATTGGACTCCATTCTGGGAGCTGTATCAGAGTACCAGTAGCATTCCCTGACAGCCGTCCAGCCAGCCCACTGCAGAGCACAGACAGACAGTGTGAATCTCTCCCCATTACCCAGCATGTCCGTTACTACCTCCCCACCGAGCCTGCTCGTTAGCTCCTCTAATTGGTGGATGGGGACTGCTTTTCAATGTTGCTGCAGTTTGCAGGGAGTCTTGTTACACTTGTAGCATGAAATGACTCCAGGATACAAAACACAACATTTAATCATCTACATTACAACTACATTACCAGTAGCTGTCTGAAATAGGATCCAGTGTGCCCATTGAAGTTCCAGATACAAGCTGCATTCCACGAGATAGCACTGTCTGTCAGTGGTCAGTCATTAAAGGACTGGGTAATGAAAGAATGGCTGGAGAGAGAAAAAAGAGAAAGAGGGAGAGTGAGAAATGTAGGTCAGAAAAACATCCCTATCATACAAGTGGGGTGGTGTTGGGGGAGGGGTCAGCACTGAGGCACTGTAGATCAGCTGCTCCACTGCATGCCTGCCTCCCTCTGCATGCCTGCCTCCCTCTGCATGCCTGCCTCCCTCTGCATGCCTGCCTCCCTCTGCATGCCTGCCTCCCTCTGCATGCCTGCCTCCCACTGCATGCCTGCCTCCCACTGCATGCCTGCCTCCCTCTGCATGCCTGCCTCCCACTGCATGCCTGCCTCCCTCTGAATGCCTGCCTCCCTCTGCATGCCTGCCTCCCACTGCATGCCTGCCTCCCTCTGCATGCCTGCCTCCCTCTGCATGCCTGCCTCCCTCTGCATGCCTGCCTCCCACTGCATGCCTGCCTCCCACTGCATGCCTGCCTCCCTCTGAATGCCTGCCTCCCTCTGAATGCCTGCCTCCCTCTGCATGCCTGCCTCCCTCTGCATGCCTGCCTCCCTCTGCATGCCTGCCTCCCTCTGCATGCCTGCCTCCCTCCCTCTGCATGCCTGCCTCCCTCCCTCTGCATGTCTGCCTCCCTCTGCATGCCTGCCTCCCTCTGCATACCTGCCTCCCTCTGCATGCCTGACTCCCTCTGCATGCCTGCCTCCCACTGCATGCCTGCCTCCCTCTGAATGCCTGCCTCCCTCTGAATGCCTGCCTCCCTCTGCATGCCTGCCTCCCTCTGCATGCCTGCCTCCCTCTGCATGCCTGCCTCCCTCTGCATGCCTGCCTCCCACTGCATGCCTGCCTCCCTCTGCATGCCTGCCTCCCTCTGCATGCCTGCCTCCCTCTGCATACCTGCCTCCCTCTGCATGCCTGCCTCCCTCTGCATGCCTGCCTCCCTCTGCATGCCTGCCTCCCTCTGCATACCTGCCTCCCACTGCATGCCTGCCTCCCACTGCATGCCTGCCTCCCACTGCAGCCACAGCTGGGGGTATTAGTATGCACTGCCAGTAACCACAGCCTGACTCAATCAACACAGATACAGGATGGAGAGAGAAAGCGAGCGAGCGAGAGTCGGAGGGAGAGGAATGAGACTAAATAGAGGAGACACTGGCCTATATGTGGTTTTGCTGCTCCTGTGTTGTGACCTTGTGCTGGGGAGGAGATGTGAGGCAAAGGAAGGGTCACGCTGCCACAGGGAGACAATGAATAATAATGGTCTTCTATGGCTGACTGATGTGGGCGAATCAGAATCACCTCTCTGCCTCTGTGTGATGCCCAGCACTGTAAATCACAGCACCGAACACATCAGTTTCATTGTTGTCTAAAAGAACACCTGGAGCATTTCAGCTTTTTCATTTCCGTCCGGTTTCAGGTTAATTAACCTGCTTAATGATGTTTGTTGGTGTTTGATGAGATGGAACAAACACCTCAGTGTTCTCTCTCACCTTGTCATCTCCATGTTGTTGTCTGAGTCACCACAAACCGAAGAGAAGTAGGACAACAGCGGCGGTGGGAGGGGGGAAACAGAGTTGTTTATCAGAGTTGAGGGGTGGCACTTCAGTTAACCTATAACCTCAGTTAAAATGCAGTATATCAAACTAGATCGTTTTTTCTTTACTCTGACTCAAGCACCCATATGATAATGGAATGACTCCCAGTAAAACCTCAGGTCATTTCCCCATTCTCATTTCCCCTGCTGACAAGGTGCTCTCCGCTTAATGCATGTTTAACGTTTCCTTCTCTGTCTCTCTCTGTCTGCCCTGCACAGACAAGTTGTGCTTCAACAGCTTCTTCCACAACGAGGACATGCAGGAGATCACCAAGCACTTTGTGGTGTGTCATGTGGATGCTCCTGGACAGCAGATTGGAGCCTCTCAGATGCCACAGGGGTATATAATACCTAAACACACGTACATGTCTATACACACGTATCTCTATCCATGCACCTCTGGTTTTGTCTTGTATTGACTGGAGTGTGCAGACAGACAGATAGACAGGGATTCCTACAGTGCTGTCTCTTTGCCACGTGACTGTTTAACTAAAGATCTCCACCTCACCTCTCCACAGGTACCAGTACCCCACCATGGACCAGCTGGCAGGCATGCTGCCCAGTGTAGTGCAGCACTTTGGGTGAGTGGGCCTCCCCTTCCTCTCTCTCCTACTAAACAGTACATACATTATCCATATTGTTCAACTTTGAATGCATTAATGAACCTGTAATTCAAACCATTCTCATTTGACAGATTCAAGAACATTGTGGGCATTGGAGTTGGGGCTGGCGCCTACATCCTGGCCAAATTTGCTGTAAGTCATACCCGGTTATTGTTCTTTGCTTCTCCACGTATTTCATATTTTGGGACCTAATAATGATCCCAGGTGTATCTACCACAGGAGGTTGGTGGCACCTTAATTGGGGAGGACGAGCTCATGATAATGGCTCAAGTGGATTTAGTGGAATGGTATCAAGACATGGTTTCCAGGTGTTTGATGCCATTCCATTCGCTCCGTTCCGGACATTATTATGATCCATCCTTCCCTCAGCAGCCTCCTGTGGTATCTATCTAACATAAGACAGCTTTGCTCTGCTCTGTCCTCAGCTGATCTTCCCTGATCTGGTGGAGGGCCTGGTGCTGCTCAACATCGACCCCAACGGGAAGGGCTGGATCGACTGGGCCACCGGCAAGGTAGCAGACACTGCACCTCTGTGGCAAACACACAAACAGAGTTACCTTTTAAAGCATGTTCCAACTATCAAAATGGCTGCTGTACTTGCAATTGATGCAAGGTAATAATATCTATCTCTCTTTCCTCGTCTCTCTCTTTCTCTCTCTCCTCGTTCCTCTCTCTCCTCCTCCTTTCTCTCTCTCTCCTCCTCCTTTCTCTCTCTCCTCCTCCTTCCTCTCCAGCTGTCTGGGCTCACCAGTGCTCTTCCAGACACAGTCCTGCCCCACCTCTTTAGCCAGGTGAGTTCTCACTGTGTGGTAATCAAACCATTATCCACGTACCTACAATAGTTTGTGGCAATACATAGGACTACACACCAAAATAACAACAACACTAGACTGCAGGCTTTGGACTACACACCAAAATAACAACAACACTAGACTGCAGGCTTTGGACTACACACCAAAATAACAACAACACTAGATTGGAGGCTTTGGACGACACACCAAAATAACAACAACACTAGACTGCAGGCTTTGGACTACACACCATAATAACAACAACACTAGACTGCAGGCTTTGGACTACACACCATAATAACAACAACACTAGACTGCAGGCTTTGGACTACACACCATAATAACAACAACACTAGACTGCAGGCTTTGGACTACACACCATAATAACAACAACACTAGACTGCAGGCTTTGGACTACACACCAAAATAACAACAACACTAGACTGCAGGCTTTGGACTACACACCATAATAACAACAACACTAGACTGCAGGCTTTGGACGACACACCAAAATAACAACAACACTAGACTGCAGGCTTTGGACGACACACCAAAATAACAACAACACTAGACTGCAGGCTTTGGACTACACACCAAAATAACAACAACACTAGACTGCAGGCTTTGGACTACACACCATAATAACAACAACACTAGACTGCAGGCTTTGGACTACACACCATAATAACAACAACACTAGACTGCAGGCTTTGGACTACACACCAAAATAACAACAACACTAGACTGCAGGCTTTGGACTACACACCAAAATAACAACAACACTAGACTGGAGGCTTTGGACTACACACCAAAATAACAACAACACTAGACTGGAGGCTTTGGACTACACACCAAAATAACAACAACACTAGACTGCAGGCTTTGGACTACACACCAAAATAACAACAACACTAGACTGCAGGCTTTGGACTACACACCAAAATAACAACAACACTAGATTGGAGGCTTTGGACGACACACCAAAATAACAACAACACTAGACTGCAGACTGTGTGATGTTAATAACCTTCAGAGACACCAGTCTCTCAGTCTACCTGTGTTATTGTGGATGGTTGTACAGGAGGAGCTGATGAACAACACAGAGCTGGTCCAGAGTTACCGTCAACAGATCAACAACACCATCAACCAGGTCAACCTGCAGCTCTTCTGGAACATGTACAACAGGTAACACACACCTAGTGTCTACACACACACACCTAGTGTCTACAGACACACACACCTAGTGTCTACAGACACACACACCTAGTGTCTACAGACACACACCTAGTGTCTACACACACACACCTAGTGTCTACACACACACACACCTAGTGTCTACAGACACACACACCTAGTGTCTACAGACACACACACCTAGTGTCTACACACACACCTAGTGTCTACAGACACACACACCTAGTGTCTACACACACACACACACACACACACACCTAGTGTCTACAGACACACACACCTAGTGTCTACAGACACACACACCTAGTGTCTACAGACACACACACCTAGTGCCTACAGACACACACACCTAGTGTCTACACACACACACCTAGTGTCTACAGACACACACACCTAGTGTCTACAGACACACACACCTAGTGTCTACAGACACACACACCTAGTGTCTACACACACACACCTAGTGTCTACAGACACACACCTAGTGTCTACAGACACACACCTAGTGTCTACAGACACACACACCTAGTGTCTACAGACACACACCTAGTGTCTACAGACACACACACCTAGTGTCTACAGACACACACACCTAGTGTCTACAGACACACACACCTAGTGTCTACACACACACACCTAGTGTCTACACACACACACCTAGTGTCTACAGACACACACACCTAGTGTCTACAGACACACACACCTAGTGTCTACACACACACACCTAGTGTCTACAGACACACACACCTAGTGTCTACAGACACACACACCTAGTGTCTACAGACAAACACACCTAGTGTCTACAGACACACACCTAGTGTCTACACACACACACCTAGTGTCTACAGACACACACACCTAGTGTCTACAGACACACACACACACCTAGTGTCTACAGACACACACACACCTAGTGTCTACAGACACACACACACCTAGTGTCTACAGACACACACCTAGTGTCTACAGACACACACACCTAGTGTCTACAGACACACACACCTAGTGTCTACAGACACACACACACACCTAGTGTCTACAGACACACACACCTAGTGTCTACAGACACACACACCTAGTGTCTACAGACACACACACACACACCTAGTGTGTACACACAAACTGCAAACTGTGTGTGTGTGTGTGTGTGTGTGTGTGTGTGTGTGTGTGTGTGTGTGTGTGTGTGTGTGTGTGTGTGTGGCAGATGGTGAGAGCACTATATTCTTTGAGAGAATGTAAGCAGTGTGTCTGACAGTTCTCCTCTCCCTCTCAGCCGTAGGGATCTGGAGATGAACCGCTCTGGGACCATCATCAATGCCAAGACCCTGAAGTGAGTCTCTCTCTACACTACTAGACTATTGTCCTTTGGTCCTTCATGGCATTGTCTAATTAAGCAATAATGCACGAGGGGTTGTGGTATATGGCCAATATACCATGGCTTAGGGCTGTTCTAAAGCACAACGCATCGCGGAGTGCCTGGATACAGCCCTTAGCCATGCTATATCACATATTAGGACGAGCAATATCGGAGTGGCTTTGACTAAAATACAGTAGAATAGAATAGAGTATATACTATGAGATGAGTAAAGCAGTATGTAAACATTTATTAAAGTGACTAGTGTTCCATTATTACAGTGGCCAGTGATTCCATGTCTATGTATATATGGCAGCAGCCTCTAAGGTGTAGGGTTGAGTAACCGGATAGTAGCCAGCTAGTGACAATGACTAAGTTCAGGGCAGGGTACTGGGTGGAGGCCAGCTAGTGATGGCTATTTAATAGTCTGATGGCCTTGAGAGAGCAGTTGTTTTTCAGTCTCTCGGTCCCCGCTTTGATGCACCTGTACTGACCTCGCCTTCTGGATGATAGCTGGGTGAACAGGCCGTGGCTCGGGCCGTGGCTCGGTCCACCTGGTTTATAGTAGTGTTTAGGCACCTTTAACATTCATAACAGGTTACTGAAATTAGCCATATTTGTGTATGTGTGTTTGTGTTGTTGCTGATCTGTGCTCTGTGTTTCTAGGTGCCCCGTCATGCTGGTTGTTGGTGACAACGCTCCAGCTGAGGAAGGAGTGGTGAGTCCTTTTCTCTCATCTACACCCTCTCTCCATTTCAATCTCTTCCTCCTCTACCTCCCTTCCTCCCTGCCTCACCTCCCTTCCTCCCTGCCTCACCTCCCTGCCTCACCTCCATACTCCCCTGCCTCACCTCCCTTTCTCCCTGCCTCACCTCCCTGCCTCACCTCCATTTCTCCCTGCTTCACCTCCCTTCCTCCCTGTCTCACCTCCCTGCCTCACCTCCCTTCCTTCCTGCCTCAACTCCCTGCCTCACCTCCCTGCCTCACCTCCCTTTCTCCCTGCCTCACCACCCTGCCTCACCTCCCTTTCTCCCTGCCTCACCACCCTGCCTCAACTCCCTACTTCCCTGCCTCACCTTTCTTTCTCCCTGCTTCACCGCTATTCCTCCCTGCATCACCTCCCTGCATCACCTCCCTGCCTCACCTCCCTTCCTCCCTGCCTCACCTTGCTGCCTCACCTCCCTACTTCCCTGCCTCACCTCCCTGCCTCACCTCCCTACTTCCCTGCCTCATCTCCCTTCCTCCCTGCCTTACCTCCCTGCCTCACTCCCTTCCTCTCTGCCTCACCTCCCTACTTCCCTGCCTCACCTCCCTTCCTCCCTGTCTCATCTCCCTACCTTACCTCCCTGCCTCACATCCCTACTTCCCTGCCTCACCTCCCTTCCTCCCTGCCTCACCTCCCTACTTCCCTGCGTCACCTCCCTTCCTCCCTGCCTCACCTCCCTTCCTCCCTGCCTCACCTCCCTACTTCCCTGCCTCACCTCCCTTCCTCCCTGCCTCACCTCCCTTCCTCACCTCCCTACTTCCCTCTGTTGTGACTCTGTGCAGTATTTGGCATGCTGAAAGGTATGTTTGCCCTCATTGAGAGAAACAGAAGCAGGTTAGTCAGAAGAAGCTCAGCTCTCTGTCTCTCTCTCTCTCTAGGCACCCCTTTCTGGGGACGGCTGAGTCAACTGTGTGTGTCTCACTGCCTCTCCAAGGCCCATATGTCTCTGTCTCTCTCTCTCTCTCTCTCTCTCACTCTCTCTCTCTCTCTCTCTCTCTCTCTCTCTCTCTCTCTCTCTCTCTCTCTCTCTCTCTCTCTCTCTCTGGGTTTCCACATGCTCTTATGGGCCAGATATTTCTATCTGTGTGTCTTTCTGTACTGTTAATCTGCTAGACTTTCAGGAGGTCAAGGCTTAATCACATCCCTCCTCTGTAAATGTAGGGAAGATAGGAGGAGGGGATGGACAGGGGAGGAGGAAAATGAGAGGTTATACATCCTTTTAGAGAGAGATGAAAACATAGATGAAAAACAGAGATATGACAGATGGAGGTCACGTTAATATTTATTGCTATGTAATGTGTCTGCCAGCACACATCTGTACACACCCCGTGTGCTGGAATGACTCATCACTGCAGCAGACTTCAGTAGTTGGGTCCACCCTCTCCCCCAGCTCCCTCCAAGCCTCTCTTCTGTCTTTCATTCACAACATCTATGTCTCTACAATCCTATTGATTCTAGGCAGAGTTGCAAAGAAAAAGCCATATCTCAGACTGGCCAATAAAAAGAAAATATTAAGATGGGCAAAAAGAACACAGAGGAACTGCCTAGAAGGCCAGCATCCCGGAGTCACCTCTTCACTGTTGATGTTGAGACTGGTGTTTTGCGGGTACTATTTAATGAAGCTGCCAGTTGAGGACTTGTGAGGCGCCTGTTTCTCAAACTAGATACTCTTATGTACTTGTCCTCTTGCTCAGTTGTGCACCGGGGCCTCCCATTCCTCTTTCTATTCTGGTTAGAGCCAGTTTGCGCTGTTCTTTGAAGGGAGTAGCACACAGCGTTGTACAAGATCTTCAGTTTCTTGGCAATTTCTCGCATGGAATATCCTTGATTTCTCAGAACAAGAATAGACTGATGAGTTTCAGAAGAAAGTTATTTGTTTCTGGACATTTTGAGCCTGTAATTGAACCCACAAATGCTGATGCTCCAGATACTCAACTAGTCTAAAGGCCAGTTTTATTGCTTCTTTAACCAGAACAACCGTTTTCAGCTGTGCTAACATATTTGCAAAAGGGTTTTCTAATGATCAATTAGCCTTTTAAAATGATAAACTTGGATTAGCTAACACAACGTGCCATTGGAACACAGGAGTGATGGTTGCTGATAATGGGCCTCTGTACGCCTATGTAGATATTCCATAAAAATCGTCCGTTTCCTGCTACAATAGTCATTTACAACATTAACAATGTCTACACTGTATTTCTGATCAATTGCTTTTCTTTCAAAAACAAGGACATTTTTAAGGGACCCCGACCTTTTGAACGGTAGTGTATATCTGAGAATATTAAATATCCAGCTCCTTGGTCCTCTATGTAATATTTTGTTGTTCCTCAAGGTTGAATGTAATTCCAAACTTGACCCAACCAACACCACCTTCTTAAAGGTATGAATGCAAAGCATTAATTGTGGAATGTTGGTCTTTATTAGATTTTTTTATCGAATTAAATAATCAAATGGAAAATAATTGTACCTTACATGTTGTACTTGTTGAAACATTTGATGTAAAAATAGAGTATTCTGTAATGACTAATGTCCCTGTTCTCCCCTGTTGTGCTTCAGATGGCTGACTCTGGTGGACTTCCTCAGCTCACACAGGTCAGAACACTGCCTTCAGATGGCCCTCTGCATCCTCTCATTCCATATTGAAATACTCCTACTATTATTTAGCCATGCCTTCCTCTGCACCACCTCCATATCCCCCTTACTCCCTTCAGTTTCTCTTCTGACGCAACTCTCAGATGACCCCTAACTTCCTGTTTAAAATACCTCTCTAACCTCTCTATATAAGGCCTCCATACAACCCTCTTCTGATGCAACTCTCAGATCACCCCTAACTTCCTCTTTAAAATACCTCTCTAACCTCTCTATATAAGGCCTCCATACACCCTCTGCTGAATCTCCACTTCCTCTGCCACCATGAGAGGGTTGGCTCTATAGCACTCTCCACAGTCATTGACATCATCTGGGGTCAGGGTTACACAGAGTCTTAGAGGTCAAGTGTCTAACCGTACTCTTCTTGTTGTTTTATAGCCTGGAAAACTGTCCGAAGCATTCAAGTACTTCCTTCAGGGGATGGGCTACAGTAAGTATCTAGAACCCGATTACAGTAATTTGTCATATATGAGTGAGTGTGTGAGACTGTGCATGTGTTTGCGGTCTCTCAGAAACTAGGCATCACTACCTTGACTGAGTTTATCTCTCCATACCTTAGAAATACAATGTTGTACAGTCTTCTCCCTTGTTTGTCTTAATCCTCTGCTTAAACACTGTCTGTACGTTGGGTTGTTCTGAATGTGTGATGGAGTCCAGTTCGGACTGTGTTGTGAAAATGTTGTTTGGTATGGTGCGATTTGATGTCTATTGCAGGGACCTGCGTTGTGTTAATCTTGCCCTCTATGTTTTCCTGCCTTCGCTCAGTTGCGTATGTGAAGGATCGGAGGTTGAGTGGAGGGCCAGGTACTTCCTGTTTGCTGTTCACCTCTGACCTCCTCCTCTCTTCTTCCCCTACATGAGATGTGGAGTGATAATACTCTGATCATATATCTGCCTTTTGACTTATTATTGCATTTTATTTGTTTTGGCGCTTGATTTCTGGTCATTGGCAATCTTGACGATTTTATTAAAAATGTTTTTTTTATGCATTTTTCCTCAGCCTAAGGGAAAATATGCCATTGTTACTTTTTTCCCCATCCCTGCCATTGCATTCTCTATCTTGCTCTTTGCATGGGATACAGTTAATTATGATCCAGAATTGAACTCTCACTGGCACATTGGAGTGTCCAAGTGAAGCAAATTCTTGTGGAATGTTTGCATGAAAACAAATAGGAATAGGTCTTGCCAGATTGTAAACTGAGTATTATTGCCAATAGGCCGGTTATGCAAATACAGTGCCCTCCATAAGGATTGGGAGGGTGAAGCATTTTTTATTATTTTGGCTCTTTACTCTAAAAGTTTGCATTTGAAAACAAACAATGACTATGAGGTTAAGTGCAGCTTTAATTTGAAGGTATTTTCATCCATATTGGGTGAACCGTTTAGAAATTACAGCACTTCTTGTACATAGTCCCCCCATTTGATATTTGTGCATCTGTAACTTTCTCACTCGTCATTATTTACGATTCATTCAGGATTATCTGTAGTCATGGTAGCATCCACATTCATGTAGAAGTGTTTAGAAACATATTCTATTCAAATGTACAATAAAAGTTACTCCAAAATGACACAATACATTATTTACCATTCATTTCTATTGGGAACAAAAATCTGAAACACAACCAAAACAAACAGCAAATGCATCCAACAAATTTGTAGAGTCACAAACTCGTAGTCATTGCGTGCTATACAGTGCCTTTGGAAAGTATTCAGACCCCCTGACTTGTTCCACATTTTGTTATGTTACAGCCTTATTCTAAAATTGATTACATAGTTTTTTCCCTCATCAATCTACACATATTACCACATAATGACAGAGCAAAAAGAGGTTTTTAGAAATGTTTGCTAATTCATGAAAAATTTTAAATGGAAATATCACATATACGTAAGCATCTTTGGCAGCGATTACAGCATGGAGTCTTCTTTGGTATGACGCTACAAGCTTGGCACCCCTGTATTTGTGGAGTTTCTCCCATTCTTCTCTGCAGATCCTCTCTAGCTCTGTCAGGTTGGATGGGGAGCGTCGCTGCACAGCTATTTTCAGGTCTTTCCAGAGATGTTCGATCGGGTTGAAGTCCGGGCTCTGTCTGGGCCACTTAGGGACTTTCAGAGACTTGTCCCGAAGCCACGCCTGCGTTGTCTTGGCTGTGTGCTTAGGGTCGTTGTCCTGTTGGAAGGTGAACCTTTGCCCCAGTCTGAGTTCTGGAGCGCTCTGGAGCAGGTGTTCATCAAGGATCTCTCTGTACTTTGCTCTGTTCATCTTTCTCTCGATCCTGACTAGTCTCCCAGTCCATGCCGCTGAAAAACATCCCCACAGCATGACATTGCCAACACCATCCTTCACCGGAGGGATGGTGCCTGGTTTCCTCCAGACGTGATGCTTGGCAATCAGGCCAAAGAGTTCAATCTTGATTTCATCAGACCAGAGTCTTGTTTCTCATGGTCTGAGAGTCCTTTACGTGCATTTTGGCAAACTCCAAGCGGGCTGTCATGTGCCTTTTACTGAGGAGTGGCTTCCGTCTGCCCACTCTACCATAAAGGCCTGATTGGTGGAGTACTGCAGAGAGTTGTCCTTCTGGAGGGTTCTTCCATCTCTACAGAGGAACTCTAGAGCTCTGACGGAGTGACCATCGGGTTCTTAGTCACCTCCCTGACCAAGGCCCTTCTCCCCCGATTGCTCAGTTTGGCCAGGCGGCCAGCTCTAGGAAGAGTCTTGCTGGTTCCAAACTTCTTCAATTTAAGAATGATGGAGGCCACTGTGTTCTTGGTGACCTTCAATGCTGCAGAAATGTTTTGGTACACCCAGATCTGTGCCTCGACACAATCTTGTCTCTGAGCTATAAGGACAATTCCTTCGACCTCACGGCTTGGTTTTTGCTCTGACATGCACTGTCAACTGTGGGAAAGGGGGATACCTAGTCAATTGTCCAACTGAATGTATTCAACTGAAATGTGTCTTCCGCATTTAACCCAACCCCTCTGAATGAGATAGGTGCAGGGGGCGTCCTTAATCAACATTACCATTCTCCTGTGCCCGTGCATCAGTGGGTTAACTGCCTTGCTCAGGGGCAGAACAACAGATTTTTACCTTGTCAGCTCGGGGATTCAATCCAGAAACCTTCTGGTTACTGGCCCAACGCTCTAACCACTAGGCTAGCTGCCGCCCCTGGATATGCACTGTCAACTCTGGAACCTTAAATAGACAGGTGTTTGCCTTTCCAAATCATGTCCAATCATTTGAATTTACCACAGGTGAACAATGAAGTTGTAGAAACAGCTCAAGGATAATCAATGGAAACAGGGTGCACCCAAGCTCATAGCAAAGGGTCTGAATACTTGTGTAAATAAGGTATTTCAGTTTTTTATTTGTAATACATTTGCAAACATTTCTACAACTTGTTTTCACTTTGTCATTATGTGGAATTGTGTGTAGATTGCTGAGGATTTTATTTTATTTTAGAATCAGGCTGTAACGTAACAAAATGTGGAAAAAGTCAAGGGGTCTGAATACTTTCCGAAGGCACTGTATATATGGGACCAAATACTTAACTTTTTGCTACATTAATACACATGTAAGTGAATTTGTCCCAATACATTTGCTCCTCTAAAATGGTGGGAGGGGACTGTCTGCCTTTACCTTTACCTTCAGACTGACCTCCCAAAATTGTACCTTCCCCTATTTCATTCTGTCTTATTTATTTCGCTCTCTTTCTCTCTCTGTCTCCCTCTCTCTTTTTCTCTGTCTGTCTCTCTCTCTTAGTGCCCTCTGCCAGTATGACCCGTCTGGCACGCTCCCGGACGGCCTCCCTGACCAGTGGCAGCTCCATTGAGACTTCTCGTATCCGGGGTTTTACACACACTGACAGCAACGAGGGCCAGGTCAGCCACACCATGGAGGTGTCCTGCTGAACCCTCAAACACACACTTAGATAAACAGACAGACAGATTGACGTTGGTTGGAGAGAGATGAGTTTCTACTTTGAGATTGTTAGTGCAGGATGTTATCTCTATTTGTCTTTGTCCTAGTATTATCTTTCCCAAAGTCCCTCAGTATTTGACAACTTTTGCCACCCCCTCCCCTCACTGTAAAATGACACCAATGTATCACTCTCCCCCTTTAAACTTAAGAAACAGTTTTGGTTTTCTTGAATTGTCGTTTGTTTAGCTCAGTGTCTCCTCCCCCTTCATTTTCCCCTGCTCCCCCAGCCCTCCTCCACTCAGACCCATAGCCTCATCTGCCCCCTCCTCCACTCAGACCCATAGCCTCATCTGCCCCCTCTTCCACTCAGACCCATAGCCTCATCTGCCCCCTCTTCCACTCAGACCCATAGCCTCATCTGCCCCCTCCTCCACTCAGACCCATAGCCTCATCTGCCCCCTCCTCCACTCAGACCCATAGCCTCATCTGCCCCCTCCTCCACTCAGACCCATATCCTCATCTGCCCCCTCCTCCACTCAGACCCATAGCCTCATCTGCCCCCTCCTCCACTCAGACCCATAGCCTCATCTTCCCCCTCCTCCACTCAGACCCATAGCCTCATCTGCCCCCTCCTCCACTCAGACCCATAGCCTCATCTGCCCCCTCCTCCACTCAGACCCATAGCCTCATCTGCCCCCTCCTCCACTCAGACCCATAGCCTCATCTGCCCCCTCCTCCACTCAGACCCATAGCCTCATCTGCCCCCTCCTCCACTCAGACCCATAGCCTCATCTGTCCCCGCCTCCACTCAGACCCATAGCCTCATCTGCCCCCTCCTCCACTCAGACCCATAGCCTCATCTGCCCCCTCCTCCACTCAGACCCATAGCCTCCTCATCTTCCCCCTCCTCCACTCAGACCCATAGCCTCATCTGCCCCCTCCTCCACTCAGACCCATAGCCTCATCTTCCCCCTCCTCCACTCAGACCCATAGCCTCATCTGCCCCCTCCTCCACTCAGACCCATAGCCTCATCTGCCCCCTCCTCCACTCAGACCCATAGCCTCATCTGCCCCCTCCTCCACTCAGACCCATAGCCTCATCTGCCCCCTCCTCCACTCATCCACTTGCCTGCCAACAGTTTCTGTGAGGTGGTCAATGATGGTAGTTAAGTGGGTTGTAGTCAGTGAGGATGGTTGGTCACTGGGGAGAAGACATACAGGACATTATGTATTAGGTTGCTCTATTCTTGCTCTTTGTCTGGGAAGTTCAAGATTTGACAGAAAGCAGCACACAGCCTTATATTTCAGAGGGGTTTTATATCACACTGTGGAGGATGTGTCTGTGTGACAGCTCCTAGATCAGTATTCCCACTCCACATCCCACGCATAGCGTTTTCCCATTGATGGTCATACAGAAGCATAAATACATGTAGTGTGATTCTATACCCATGTAGCCCATGTGATTCCACTCACCTGCATTGGTAGGAGCATCCACCCTATAGGTAGTGTGACCACGGTCATTTCCAGATCCCTAAGATGACAATCACACCTTGACCCAAACCAAACCAGACCTAGGAGCTGAGGCAGAACCTGTTAGATCTGAGATGTTCTTCTCTCAGGTCAGATATACCAAATCTACACACACACACTAACCTAGGACGTCCGGGCTCTGTAAGGGGACCGATTGAAATGATATCGGCACAAAACACACACAAACGCATGCATGCACAAACTTACGCACACACGCAAACACTGTCAATGTATCACAGTAAATGTGTTTTCACAAAACAAACGTTAATGTATTTACATACCCATGCCCATGCATAGCTCACATAGAGAAACAACATCCTAACATCCCACAGAACTCTTTTCCCCCCATGATATTGAGCTGAAACACTGGTCGTTGTTAGTGGAGAGGAGTGTGCTGCTAGCTGCTGTGATGGACTACCCATTGAGTTAAAGAGGAACTGTTGTCCCTGACAATTTGCACAGTAATGTCTTTCTACATTCTATTTGCATTCCTTATTCTCAGTAAAAACATCTCCCTATTCTCTATTTGAATGTCAATATCTGCATCCCCGACAAGAGTGAGGTGGAATAACTACTACTGCAGGGTGATTCCTGGGACTGTCTGTAAGGGACGGGACTTTTTTGGAGCCCATTGCTCAAAGCTAGGAATGTAGGGAAATCCCACCCCCAACCACAAGATACCCTGCCCCTTACAGATACGTCCAGTCGCCCCAAAAGGGCTATCAGCTGAGGTCACTTTTCAGTTCATAGTGTTGCCTAGCAACAGTGCACCAACGTGCAACGTCCCCAAGGGGTACACAGCAAAGATTTTAGGACAGAGAGATGAATTCATGAATGACTTCTGACAAAGAGCGAGGGAAAGGGAGAGATTGTGTCTGGATGAATAAGAGGAATTTTCATTTGGAAAGATGGAAAGAGTGTGAGAGAGCTGGATCTACAAAATGTCTTGATAGGGGGACAATAAGGGGGGGATAATAGGGGGGAATAATACATGTAAAGAGGGTATGAGTGGGGCTTCTGGGAGAGGATATTGGGTCAGGTCAACAAACACTCCCTTATACTCCTCCAATCTGTTTGCATGCACCTTAATGTGTGATATTCAAGGCTGTGGTCATGCATTTTCTCTCCGTAAGACTACTGTTGCTGTCAACTCTGAGCAGGCCTGATTTTGACCCCTCCCTCAGTCTCATGCATACTGCCTGGTGGCCCCTGAATGTAATTGGTCATATTGAAGTGCTGTACAGTATTGTCCAAGTGCCCCCTTCCACCCACCCACCCACCACCACTACCCACTAGTGCTTGTAGCTGCTTTCTCTCCTACCCTAACGCCTACCCTACATTGTACCCTAACTCCTACCCTACATTGTACCCTAACTACTACCTTACACTGTACCCTAACTTTGTACCCTAACTCCTACCCTAACTACTACTCTACACTGTACCCTAACACCTACCCTAACTCTACCCTAACTACTACCCTACTTTGTACCCTAACTTCTACCCTAATTACTACCCTACACTGTACCCTAACTCCTATGCTACCCTAACTTCTACCCTACCTACTACCCTACATTGTACCCTAACTCCTACCCTAACTCCTACCCTACATTGTACCCTAAATCCTACCCTGACTCTACCCTAACTACTACCCTACTTTGTACCCTAACTCCTACCCTAACTACTACTCTACACTGTACCCTAACTCCTACCCTACCCTAACTCTACCCTAACTACTACCCTACTTTGTACCCTAACTCCTACCCTAATTACTACCCTACACTGTACCCTAACTCCTATGCTACCCTAACTTCTACCCTACCTACTACCCTACATTGTACCCTAATTCCTACCCTAACTCCTACCCTACATTGTACCCTAAATCCTACCCTAACTCTACCCTAACTACTACCCTACTTTGTACCCTAACTCCTACCCTAACTACTACCCTACACTGTACCCTAACTACCACCCTACCCTGACTTCTACCCTAACTACTACCCTACAATGTACCCTAACTCCTACCCCACCCTAATTCCTACCCTACATTGTACCCTAATACCTACCCTACCTTAACTTCTACCCTAACTCCTACCCTACATTGTACCCTAACTCCTACCCAAATTCCTACCCTACATTGTACCCTAACTCCTACCCTACATTGTACCCTAACTCCTACCCTAACTCGTCCAAGAGAACCCAAATCCTTCCAGGTCCTCCTTGCTCTGTAGATAGAGCAGTTTAACTGAAAGAGCACTCCAACACTATTGTATTGTGACAAACAGCATTTGGTTCCTCTTTCCTAGAGTTCCTCTTTTTACATAACAATAGAATTAAGTTTTCTGTGGTATATTGGTTCTCGTGTATTATTATTATTATCATTATTACAGTATTATTGATTGATTTATATTGAGCAATAAGTTGTTTTTTGACTGTATGGTTTCATGGGAGTCTCCCCAACATTGTTTCTGTTCACAGAGATAGTAGGATTGACTCTTACCTGCTTAGTCATAAAATGTGTAATGTAAAGTTTAAATATATATACAGTATATATACTGTAAGCTGTCTCTGTCCATGCATTGAACATGTAAAGACAAAGAAATAAAGACTTTATGTCAGCATGGAGTCATATGTTTAATAAGTGCATTTCTTTGCAACACTGGTTTTATTGAAAAAGTCATGATTCACACATTTTTTCACTTGCTTCCACCGATGCTGGATATGTACACAACAAAATACACACTGTCAAGTGAGCAATAAACACTAATTTAGATGCGACTCAAACATTATTGTTGTATATATACAGTAGTTCGCCCAAAATGAACCTTGCTGTGGGGGTGACCATTTTGGCGGTGATGTTGATGTGGCAGACAGCGTCTTTGTTGTAGCAGTTATAGTAAAAGGGCGACCCCGTATGTGATGATGTTCGGCCCCTGGATGGTGTTGGAGATGTGAATCACCACACTGCCTGGAATACTGACCCCCACAACCAGAGAGCTCAGGCTGCTATACAACTCACAACGTTGAGCAAGTTTGAGGTCATGACCCCAAGAGCCATAGCTGAATATACAGTTGAAGTCAGATTTTTACATACACCTAAACCAAATACATTTCAACTCTGTTTTTCACAATTCCTGACATTTAATTCTAGTAAAAATTCCCTGTCTTAGGCCAGTTAGGATCACCACTTCATTTTAAGAATGTGAAATGTCAGAATAATAGTAGAGAGAATGATTTATTTCAGCTTTTATTTCTTTCATCACATTCCCAGTGGGTCAGAAGGTTACATACACTCAATTAGTATTTGGTAGCATTGCCTTTAAATTGTTTAACTTGGGTCAACTGTTTCGGGTAGCCTTCCACAAGCTTCCCACAATAAGTTGGGTAAATTTTGGCCCATTACTCCTGACAGAGCTGGTGTAACTGAGTCAGGTTTGTAGGCCTCCCTGCTCGCACAGGCTTTTTTAGTTCTGCCCACAAATTTTCTATAGGATTGAGGTCAGGGCTTTGTGATGGCCACTCCAATACCTTGACTTTGTTGTCCTTAAGCCATTTTGCCACAACTTTGGAAGTATGCTTGGAGTTATTGTCTTGGGGTCAAGCTTTAACTTCCTGACTGATGTCTTGAGATGTTGCTTCAAAAATATCCACATAATTTCCCCTCCTCATGATGCCATCTATTTTGTGAAGTACACCAATCCCTCCTGCAGCAAAGCACCCCCACAACATGATGCTGCCACCCCCGTGCTTCACAGGTGGGATGGTGTTCTTCGGGCTTGCAAGCCTCCCCCTTTTTCCTCCAACATAACGATGGTAAGTTCTATTTTTATTTCATCAGACCAGAATACATTTCTCCAAAAAGTACGATCTTTGTCCCCATGTGCAGTTGCAAATCGAAGTCTGGCTTTTTTATGGCGGTTTTGGAAAGTGGCTTCTTCCTTGAATAACAGCCTTTCAGGTTATGTCGATATAGGACTCGTTTTACTGTGGATGTAGATACTTTTGTACCCGTTTCCTCCAGCATCTTCACAAGGTCCTTTGCTGTTGTTCTGGGATCGATTTGCACTATTCACACCAAAGTACGTTCATCTCTAGGAGACAGAACGCGTCTCCTTCCTGAGCGGTATGACAGCTGCATGGTCCCATGGTGTTTATACTTGGGTACTATTGTTTGTACAGATGAACGTGGTACCTTCAGGCGTTTGGAAATTGCTCCCAAGGATGAACCAGACCTGTGGAGGTCTACAATTTGTTTTCTGAAGTCTTGGCTGTTTTCTTTTGATTTTCCCATGTCAAGCAAAGAGGCACTGAGTTTGAAGGTAGGCCTTGCAATACATCCACAGGTACACCTCCAATTGACTCAAATGATGTCAATTAGCCCATCAGAAGCTTCTAAAGCCATGACATCATTTTCTGGAACTTTCCAAGCTGTTTAAAGGCACAGTCAACTTAGTCTATGTAAACTTCTGACTCACTGGAATTGTGATTCAGTGAATTATAAGTTAAATAATCTGTATGTAAACAATTGTTGGAAAAATGACTTGTGTCATGCACAAAGTAGATGTCCTAACTGACTTGGCAAAGCTATAGTTTGTTAACATGAAATTTGTGGAGTGGTTGAAAAACGAGTTTTAATGACTCCAACCTAAGTGTATGTAAAGTTCCGACTTCAACTGTAGTATATAGTAGCTGAATATGTGTCGGGACCAGTCACGCTCTGAAGGTGGCCTATAGGACTATTTCCTACATGAGACACAGAATGAACAAGAGGACAGTGACACCACAGCAGCAATCAACTCTTTAAATGCTGATGAGAAAGTTCTAGATGTCAATACAAGTGCTGTGGAATAAAGGCATGGGGAGATGTACAAGGGGAGGGGCAGGAAGATGGTGGCCATTCCCCTGACCACCTGCATGTTGGCAAACTTCTCCAGGTCCCCCAACTCCGCTATGAGCTCCTGCAGCTGGTGAGAGTGCCTAATCATTCCTCAACACACATAGTCAAACTGAGGATCCACATGCTTCTCTACAACACCTTTAAAACATATGTCTGGTTGTCAAACATGTTCATATTTAATGTACTGTGGCTGCTCATTGTTAGGGTTAGTATGATTTACTATAATTTGTGACCCAGCATGCAGGAATACGGTTTTTTTAAAACATGTTTGACAACATCCATTCATTGTTTATTGCCATTGGTAAACCCTTTGATCTTCAGTGGGGTTCCTTACCTGTTTAGCAGTGTATGTGTTGAGGCATTGGTAGCTGTGAGTGGGATTGTTAATTTTGGCCCCAACATTTATTTTTAAACTTTATTTTAGAGGTTGACCGATTAATCGAAATGGCCGATTTCAAGTTTTCATAACAATCGGTAATCGGTATTTTTGGCCACCGATTTGCCAATTTTTTTCTTTAAATTTTTCTTATTATATATATATTTTTTTTACACCTTTATTTAACTAGGCAAGTCAGATTAAGAACACATTCTTATTTTCAAAGTCGGCCTAGGAACGGGGGTTAACTGCTTTGTTCAGGGGGAATTTGGGGATTTGTTTTTGCAACCTTCTGGTTACTAGTCCAACACTCTAACCACCTGCCTTACATTGCGCTCCACGAGGAGCCTGCATGGCAGGCTCACTATCTGTTACGCGAGGGCAGCAAGAAGCCAAGGTAAGTTGCTAGCTAGCATTAAACTTATCTCATAAAAACTATCAATCTTAACATAATCACTAGTTAACTACACATGGTTGATGATATTACTAGTTTATCTAACTAGTTGCATATAATCGATGCGGTGCCTGTTAATTTCTCATCAAATCACAGCCTACTTCGACAAACGGGTGATGATTTAACAAGCGCATTTGGGAAAAAACATCAACCATAAACATCAATGCCTTTCTTTAAAATCAATACACAAGTATATATTTTTAAACCTGAATATTTAGTTAATATTGCCTGCTAGCATGAAATTGCGTCACATCTCTAGCGTTCATTGCACGCAGAGTCAGGGTATATGCAACAGTTTGGGCCGCCTGGCTTGTTGCGAACTAATTTGCCAGAATTTCACGTAATTATGACATAACATTGAAGGTTGTGCAATGTAACAGGAATATTTAGACTTAGGTATGCCACCCGTTAGATAAAATCCGGAACGGTTCCGTATTTCACTGAAAGAAAAAACTTTTGTTTTCGAGATGATAGTTTCCGGATTCGACCATATTAATGACCTAAGGCTCGTGTTTCTGTGTGTTCATTATATTATAATTAAGTCCATGATTTGATATTTGATAGAGCAGTATGACTGAGCGGTGGTAGGCACCAGCACGCTCGTAAGCATTCATTCAAACAGCACTTTCGTGCGTTTTGCCAGCAGCTCTTCATTGCGCTGTTTATGACTTCAAGCCTATCAACTCCCAAGATTAGGCTGGTGTAACCGATGTGAAATGGCTAGCAAGTTAGCGGGTGCGCGCTAATAGTGTTTCAAACGTCACTCGCTCTGAGACTTGGAGTAGTTGTTCCCCTTGCTCTGCATGGGTAACGCTGCTTCGAGGGTGGCTGTTGTCGATGTGTTCCTGGTTCAAGCCCAGGTAGGAGCGAGGAGAGGGACGGAAGCTATACTGTTACACTGGCAATACTAAAGTGCCTATAAGAACATCCAATAGTCAAAGGTACATGAAATACAAATATACAGGTGGTAACAGGTTACAGGTGAACAGTAAACAGGTAACAGGCTACAGGTGAACAGTAGACAGGTAACAGGCTACAGGTGAACAGTAGACAGGTAACAGGCTACAGGTGAACAGTAGACAGGTAACAGGCTACAGGTGAACAGTAGACAGGTTACAGGTTACAGGTGAACAGTAGACAGGTAACAGGCTACAGGTGAACAGTAGACAGGTAACAGGTGAACAGTAGACAGGTGGTTACAGGTGAACAGTAGACAGGTAACAGGTTACAGGTGAACAGTAGACAGGTTACAGGCTACAGGTGAAGAGTAGACAGGTAACAGGCTACAGGTGAACAGTAAACAGGTAACAGGCTACAGGTGAACAGTAAACAGGTAACAGGCTACAGGTGAACAGTAGACAGGTAACAGGCTACAGGTGAACAGTAGACAGGTAACAGGCTACAGGTGAACAGTAGACAGGTAACAGGCTACAGGTGAACAGTAGACAGGTAACAGGCTACAGGTGAACAGTAGACAGGTAACAGGCTACAGGTGAACAGTAGACAGGTAACAGGCTACAGGTAAACAGTAAACAGGTTACAGGTTACAGGTGAACAGTAGACAGGTAACAGGCTACAGGTGAACAGTAGACAGGTAACAGGCTACAGGTGAACAGTAAACAGTTTACAGGTAACAGCTGAACAGTAGACCGGTAACAAGCTACAGGTGAACAGTAGACAGGTGGTTACAGGTGAACAGTAAACAGTAGACAGGCTACAGGTGAACAGTAGACAGGTAACAGGCTACAGGTGAACAGTAGACAGGTAACAGGCTACAGGTGAACAGTAGACAGGTAACAGGTTACAGGTGAACAGTAGACAGGTAACAGGCTACAGGTGAACAGTAGACAGGTAACAGGCTACAGGTGAACAGTAGACAGGTAACAGGCTACAGGTGAACAGTAGACAGGTAACAGGCTACAGGTGAACAGTAGACAGGTAACAGGCTACAGGTAAACAGTAGACAGGTAACAGGCTACAGGTGAACAGTAGACAGGTAACAGGCTACAGGTGAACAGTAGACAGGTGGTTACAGGTGAACAGTAGACAGGTTACAGGCTACAGGTGAACAGTAGACAGGTAACAGGCTACAGGTCAACAGTAGACAGGTAACAGGCTACAGGTGAACAGTAGACAGGTAACAGGCTACAGGTGAACAGTAGACAGGTAACAGGTTACAGGTGAAAAGTAGACAGGTAACAGGTTACAGGTGAACAGTAGACAGGTTACAGGCTACAGGTGAACAGTAGACAGGTAACAGGCTACAGGTGAACAGTAGACAGGTGGTTACAGGTAAACAGTAGACAGGTTACAGGCTACAGGTGAACAGTAGACAGGTTACAGGCTACAGGTGAACAGTAGACAGGTAACAGGCTACAGGTGAACAGTAGACAGGTAACAGGCTACAGGTGAACAGTAGACAGGTTACAGGCTACAGGTGAACAGTAGACAGGTAACAGGCTACAGGTGAACAGTAAACAGGTAACAGGCTACAGGTGAACAGTAGACAGGTAACAGGCTACAGGTGAACAGTAGACAGGTAACAGGCTACAGGTGAACAGTAGACAAGTAACAAGCTACAGGTGAACAGTAGACAGGTAACAGGCTACAGGTGAACAGTAGACAGGTAACAGGCTACAGGTGAACAGTAAACAGGTTACAGGCTACAGGTGAACAGTAGACAGGTAACAGGCTACAGGTGAACAGTAGACAGGTAACAGGCTACAGGTGAACAGTAAACAGGTTACAGGTTACAGCTGAACAGTAGACAGGTAACAGGCTACAGGTGAACAGTAGACAGGTGGTTACAGGTGAACAGTAAACAGGTAACAGGCTACAGGTGAACAGTAGACAGGCTACAGGTGAACAGTAGACAGGTAACAGGCTACAGGTGAACAGTAGACAGGTAACAGGCTACAGGTGAACAGTAGACAGGTGGTTACAGGTGAACAGTAAACAGGTAACAGGCTACAGGTGAACAGTAGACAGGTAACAGGCTACAGGTGAACAGTAAACAGGTAACAGGCTACAGGTGAACAGTAGACAGGTAACAGGCTACAGGTGAACAGTAGACAGGTAACAGGCTACAGGTGAACAGTAGACAAGTAACAAGCTACAGGTGAACAGTAGACAGGTAACAGGCTACAGGTGAACAGTAGACAGGTAACAGGCTACAGGTGAACAGTAAACAGGTTACAGGCTACAGGTGAACAGTAGACAGGTAACAGGCTACAGGTGAACAGTAGACAGGTAACAGGCTACAGGTGAACAGTAAACAGGTTACAGGCTACAGGTGAACAGTAGACAGGTAACAGGCTACAGGTGAACAGTAGACAGGTAACAGGCTACAGGTGAACAGTAAACAGGTTACAGGTTACAGCTGAACAGTAGACAGGTAACAGGCTACAGGTGAACAGTAGACAGGTGGTTACAGGTGAACAGTAGACAGGTAACAGGCTACAGGTGAACAGTAGACAGGTAACAGGCTACAGGTGAACAGTAGACAGGTGGTTACAGGTGAACAGTAAACAGGTAACAGGCTACAGGTGAACAGTAGACAGGTAACAGGCTACAGGTGAACAGTAGACAGGTAACAGGCTACAGGTGAACAGTAGACAGGTAACAGGTGAACAGTAGACAGGTAACAGGCTACAGGTGAACAGTAGACAGGTAACAGGCTACAGGTGAAAAGTAGACAGGTGGTTACAGGTGAACAGTAGACAGGTTACAGGCTACAGGTAAAGAGTAGACAGGTTACAGGCTACAGGTAAACAGTAGACAGGTAACAGGCTACAGGAGAACAGTAGACAGGTAACAGGCTACAGGTAAACAGTAGACAGGTTACAGGTAAACAGTAGACAGGTAACAGGTTACAGGTGAACAGTAGACAGGTTACAGGCTACAGGTGAACAGGTTACAGGCTACAGGTGAACAGTAGACAGGTAACAGGCTACAGGTGAACAGTAGACAGGTAACAGGCTACAGGTGAACAGTAGACAGGTAACAGGCTACAGGAGAACAGTAGACAGGTTACAGGCTACAGGTGAACAGTAGACAGGTTACAGGCTACAGGTGAACAGTAGACAGGTAACAGGCTACAGGTGAACAGTAGACAGGTAACAGGCTACAGGTGAACAGTAGACAGGTTACAGGCTACAGGTGAACAGTAGACAGGTAACAGGCTACCTGGTGAACAGTAAACAGGTAACAGGCTACAGGTGAACAGTAGACAGGTAACAGGCTACAGGTGAACAGTAGACAGGTAACAGGCTACAGGTGAACAGTAGACAGGTAACAAGCTACAGGTGAACAGTAGACAGGTAACAGGCTACAGGTGAACAGTAAACAGGTAACAGGCTACAGGTGAACAGTAGACAGGTAACAGGCTACAGGTGAACAGTAGACAGGTAACAGGCTACAGGTGAACAGTAGACAGGTAACAAGCTACAGGTGAACAGTAGACAGGTAACAGGCTACAGGTGAACAGTAGACAGGTAACAGGCTACAGGTGAACAGTAAACAGGTTACAGGTTACAGGTGAACAGTAGACAGGTAACAGGCTACAGGTGAACAGTAGACAGGTAACAGGCTACAGGTGAACAGTAGACAGGTAACAGGCTACAGGTGAACAGTAGACAGGTGGTTACAGGTGAACAGTAGACAGGTTACAGGCTACAGGTGAACAGTAGACAGGTAACAGGCTACAGGTCAACAGTAGACAGGTAACAGGCTACAGGTGAACAGTAGACAGGTAACAGGCTACAGGTAAACAGTAGACAGGTAACAGGTTACAGGTGAACAGTAGACAGGTAACAGGTTACAGGTGAACAGTAGACAGGTTACAGGCTACAGGTGAACAGTAGACAGGTAACAGGCTACAGGTGAACAGTAGACAGGTGGTTACAGGTAAACAGTAGACAGGTTACAGGCTACAGGTGAACAGTAGACAGGTTACAGGCTACAGGTGAACAGTAGACAGGTAACAGGCTACAGGTGAACAGTAGACAGGTAACAGGCTACAGGTGAACAGTAGACAGGTTACAGGCTACAGGTGAACAGTAGACAGGTAACAGGCTACAGGTGAACAGTAAACAGGTAACAGGCTACAGGTGAACAGTAGACAGGTAACAGGCTACAGGTGAACAGTAGACAGGTAACAGGCTACAGGTGAACAGTAGACAAGTAACAAGCTACAGGTGAACAGTAGACAGGTAACAGGCTACAGGTGAACAGTAAACAGGTTACAGGCTACAGGTGAACAGTAGACAGGTAACAGGCTACAGGTGAACAGTAGACAGGTAACAGGCTACAGGTGAACAGTAAACAGGTTACAGGTTACAGCTGAACAGTAGACAGGTAACAGGCTACAGGTGAACAGTAGACAGGTGGTTACAGGTGAACAGTAAACAGGTAACAGGCTACAGGTGAACAGTAGACAGGCTACAGGTGAACAGTAGACAGGTAACAGGCTACAGGTGAACAGTAGACAGGTAACAGGCTACAGGTGAACAGTAGACAGGTGGTTACAGGTGAACAGTAAACAGGTAACAGGCTACAGGTGAACAGTAGACAGGTAACAGGCTACAGGTGAACAGTAGACAGGTAACAGGCTACAGGTGAACAGTAGACAGGTAACAGGTGAACAGTAGACAGGTAACAGGCTACAGGTGAACAGTAGACAGGTAACAGGCTACAGGTGAAAAGTAGACAGGTGGTTACAGGTGAACAGTAGACAGGTTACAGGCTACAGGTAAAGAGTAGACAGGTTACAGGCTACAGGTAAACAGTAGACAGGTAACAGGCTACAGGAGAACAGTAGACAGGTAACAGGCTACAGGTAAACAGTAGACAGGTAACAGGTTACAGGTAAACAGTAGACAGGTAACAGGTTACAGGTGAACAGTAGACAGGTTACAGGCTACAGGTGAACAGGTTACAGGCTACAGGTGAACAGTAGACAGGTAACAGGCTACAGGTGAACAGTAGACAGGTAACAGGCTACAGGTGAACAGTAGACAGGTAACAGGCTACAGGTGAACAGTAGACAGGTTACAGGCTACAGGTGAACAGTAGACAGGTTACAGGCTACAGGTGAACAGTAGACAGGTAACAGGCTACAGGTGAACAGTAGACAGGTAACAGGCTACAGGTGAACAGTAGACAGGTTACAGGCTACAGGTGAACAGTAGACAGGTAACAGGCTACCTGGTGAACAGTAAACAGGTAACAGGCTACAGGTGAACAGTAGACAGGTAACAGGCTACAGGTGAACAGTAGACAGGTAACAGGCTACAGGTGAACAGTAGACAGGTAACAAGCTACAGGTGAACAGTAGACAGGTAACAGGCTACAGGTGAACAGTAAACAGGTAACAGGCTACAGGTGAACAGTAGACAGGTAACAGGCTACAGGTGAACAGTAGACAGGTAACAGGCTACAGGTGAACAGTAGACAGGTAACAGCTACAGGTGAACAGTAGACAGGTAACAGGCTACAGGTGAACAGTAGACAGGTAACAGGCTACAGGTGAACAGTAAACAGGTTACAGGTTACAGGTGAACAGTAGACAGGTAACAGGCTACAGGTGAACAGTAGACAGGTAACAGGCTACAGGTGAACAGTAAACAGGTTACAGGTTACAGCTGAACAGTAGACAGGTAACAGGCTACAGGTGAACAGTAGACAGGTGGTTACAGGTGAACAGTAGACAGGTAACAGGCTACAGGTGAACAGTAGACAGGTAACAGGCTACAGGTGAACAGTAAACAGGTTACAGGTTACAGCTGAACAGTAAACAGGTAACAAGCTACAGGTGAACAGTAGACAGGCTACAGGTGAACAGTAGACAGGTAACAGGCTACAGGTGAACAGTAGACAGGTAACAGGCTACAGGTCAACAGTAGACAGGTGGTTACAGGTGAACAGTAAACAGGTAACAGGCTACAGGTGAACAGTAGACAGGTAACAGGCTACAGGTGAACAGTAGACAGGTAACAGGCTACAGGTGAACAGTAGACAGGTAACAGGCTACAGGTGAACAGTAGACAGTTAACAGGCTACAGGTGAACAGTAGACAGGTAATAGGCTACAGGTGAACAGTAGACAGGTAACAGGCTACAGGTGAACAGTAGACAGGTGGTTACAGGTGAACAGTAGACAGGTTACAGGCTACAGGTAAAGAGTAGACAGGTTACAGGCTACAGGTGAACAGTAGACAGGTAACAGGCTACAGGTGAACAGCAGACAGGTTACAGGCTACAGGTGAACAGTAGACAGGTAACAGGTTACAGGTGAACAGTAGACAGGTAACAGGTTACAGGTACACAGTAGACAGGTAACAGGTTACAGGTGAAAAGTAGACAGGTTACAGGCTACAGGTGAACAGGTTACAGGCTACAGGTGAACAGTAGACAGGTAACAGGCTACAGGTAAACAGTAGACAGGTAACAGGCTACAGGTGAACAGTAGACAGGTAACAGGCTACAGGTGAACAGTAGACAGGTGGTTACAGGTGAACAGTAGACAGGTTACAGGCTACAGGTGAACAGTAGACAGGTTACAGGCTACAGGTGAACAGTAGACAGGTAACAGGCTACAGGTGAACAGTAGACAGGTTACAGGCTACAGGTGAACAGTAGACAGGTTACAGGCTACAGGTGAACAGTAGACAGGTAACAGGCTACAGGTGAACAGTAAACAGGTAACAGGCTACAGGTGAACAGTAGACAGGTAACAGGCTACAGGTGAACAGTAGACAGGTAACAGGCTACAGGTGAACAGTAGACAGGTAACAAGCTACAGGTGAACAGTAGACAGGTAACAGGCTACAGGTGAACAGTAGACAGGTAACAGGCTACAGGTGAACAGTAAACAGGTTACAGGTTACAGGTGAACAGTAGACAGGTAACAGGCTACAGGTGAACAGTAGACAGGTAACAGGCTACAGGTGAACAGTAGACAGGTAACAGGCTACAGGTGAACAGTAGACAGGTAACAGGCTACAGGTGAACAGTAGACAGGTAACAGGCTACAGGTGAACAGTAGACAGGTAACAGGCTACAGGTGAACAGTAGACAGGTAACAGGCTACAGGTGAACAGTAGACAGGTAACAGGTTACAGGTGAACAGTAGACAGGTAACGGGTTACAGGTGAACAGTAGACAGGTTACAGGCTACAGGTGAACAGGTTACAGGCTACAGGTGAACAGTAGACAGGTAACAGGCTACAGGTGAACAGTAGACAGGTTACAGGCTACAGGTGAACAGTAAACAGGTTACAGGTTACAGCTGAACAGTAGACAGGTAACAGGCTACAGGTGACAGTAGACAGGTGGTTACAGGTGAACAGTAAACAGGTAACAGGCTACAGGTGAACAGTAGACAGGCTACAGGTGAACAGTAGACAGGTAACAGGCTACAGGTAAACAGTAGACAGGTGGTTACAGGTGAACAGTAAACAGGTAACAGGCTACAGGTGAACAGTAGACAGGTAACAGGCTACAGGTGAACAGTAGACAGGTAACAGGCTACAGGTGAACAGTAGACAGGTAACAGGCTACAGGTGAACAGTAGACAGGTAACAGGCTACAGGTGAACAGTAGACAGGTAACAGGCTACAGGTGAACAGTAGACAGGTGGTTACAGTTGAACAGTAGACAGGTTACAGGCTACAGGTAAAGAGTAGACAGGTTACAGGTGAACAGTAGACAGGTAACAGGTTACAGGTGAACAGTAGACAGGTAACAGGCTACAGGTGAACAGTAGACAGGTAACAGGCTACAGGTGAACAGTAGACAGGTAACAGGCTACAGGTGAACAGTAGACAGGTAACAGGCTACAGGTGAACAGTAGACAGGTAACAGGCTACAGGTGAACAGTAGACAGGTGGTTACAGTTGAACAGTAGACAGGTTACAGGCTACAGGTGAACAGTAGACAGGTAACAGGCTACATTTGAACACTAGACAGGTAACAGGCTACAGGTAAACAGTAGACAGGTGGTTACAGGTGAACAGTAAACAGGTAACAGGCTACAGGTGAACAGTAGACAGGTAACAGGCTACAGGTGAACAGTAGACAGGTAACAGGCTACAGGTGAACAGTAGACAGGTAACAGGCTACAGGTGAACAGTAGACAGGTAAGGTAACAGTAGACAGGTAACAGGCTACAGGTGAACAGTAGACAGGTGGTTACAGTTGAACAGTAGACAGGTTACAGGCTACAGGTAAAGAGTAGACAGGTTACAGGTGAACAGTAGACAGGTAACAGGCTACAGGTGAACAGTAGACAGGTAACAGGCTACAGGTGAACAGTAGACAGGTAACAGGCTACAGGTGAACAGTAGACAGGTAACAGGCTACAGGTGAACAGTAGACAGGTAACAGGCTACAGGTGAACAGTAGACAGGTAACAGGCTACAGGTGAACAGTAGACAGGTGGTTACAGTTGAACAGTAGACAGGTTACAGGCTACAGGTGAACAGTAGACAGGTAACAGGCTACAGTTGAACACTAGACAGGTAACAGGCTACAGGTGAACAGTAGACAGGTAACAGGTTACAGGTGAACAGTAGACAGGTAACAGGTTACAGGTGAACAGTAGACAGGTTACAGGCTACAGGTGAACAGGTTACAGGCTACAGGTGAACAGTAGACAGGTAACAGGCTACAGGTGAACAGTAGACAGGTAACAGGTGAACAGTAGACAGGTTACAGGCTACAGGTGAACAGTAAACAGGTTACAGGCTACAGGTGAACAGTAGACAGGTTACAGGTGAACAGTAGACAAGTAACAGGCTACAGGTGAACAGTAGACAGGTAACAGGCTACAGGTGAACAGTAAACAGGTAACAGGCTACAGGTGAACAGTAGACAGGTAACAGGCTACAGGTGAACAGTAGACAGGTTACAGGCTACAGGTGACAGTAGACAGGTTACAGGCTACAGGTAACAGGCTACAGGTGAACAGTAGACAGGTAACAGACTACAGGTGAACAGTAGACAGGTAACAGGCTACAGGTGAACAGTAGACAGGTAACAGGCTACAGGTGAACAGTAGACAGGTAACAGGCTACAGGTGAACAGTAGACAGGTAACAGGCTACAGGTGAACAGTAGACAGGTAACAGGCTACAGGTGAACAGTAGACAGGTAACAGGTTACAGGTGAACAGGAGACATGTAACTTCCGTTAATACTGTATTACACAATGAAATGATGTAAAATATCAGAGATCCGTTTCTCACTACAGGTAATAGCTTTAGAGAGTGGATATTTAGAAATAACATTTCAGAAGCCTGTCTCTTACTTGCTGTGGAGTGATGTTTTTAGTTCACTTTGAGGCACTGTCCTCTACAGTCTCAAATCAAAATCGAATTGTGTTCACACATGCTTTGTAAACAACAGGTCTAGACTAGTGAAATGCTTACTTAGGGGCCCTTTCCAACAATGCAGAGAGAAAGAAAATACAGAAATAATAGAATAATAAAAGTAATGATAAATACATACAATAACTTGGCTATATACACTACATGACAAAAGTATGTGGACATCTGCTCATCGAACATCTCATTCCAAAATCATGGACATCCCCCCTTTGCTGCAATAACAGCCTCCACTCTTCTGGGAAGGTGTTGGAACATTGCTGTGGGGATTTGCTTTCATTCGGCCACAAGAGCATTAGTGAGGTCGGGCACTGATGTTGGGCGATTAGGCCTGGCTCGCAGTCGGCGTTCCAATTCATCCCAACGGTGTTCGATGGGGTTGAGGTCAGGGTTTTGTGCAGGCAAGTTAAGTTCTTCCACACCGATCTCGACAAACCATTTCTGTATGGACCTCGCTTTGTGCACAAATCCACACATTTGAAGGGGTGTCCACATACTTTTGTAAATATAGTGTATATGTGGGTACCAGTACCGAGTGGATGTGCAGGGGTATGAGGTAATGGAGGTAGATATGTACATATAACTAGGAATAAAGCGTCAGTTAATAAACAGTAGCAGTAGCAGCATATGTGATGAGACAAAAAAAGTTAGTGCCAAAAGAGTCAATGCAAATAGTCCAGGTAACTATTTGGTTATCTATTTAACTAACTATATGGCTTGGTGTATCAGTACAGCTTGCCGTGCGGTAGCAGAGAGAACAGTCTATGACTTGGGTGGCTGAAGTCTTCCTCTGACACCGCCTGGTATAGAGTTCCTGGATGGCAGGGAGCTCGGCCCCAGTGATGTACTGGGCTGTACGGACTACCCTTTGTAATGCCTTGAGGTCAGATGCCAAGCAGTTGCCATACCAAGCAGTGATGCAACCAGTCAAGATGTGCTCAATGGTGAAGCTGTCAAATGTTTTGAGGATCTGAGGGCCCATGGCAAATCTTTTCAGCCTCCTGAGGTGGAAGAGGCGCTGTTGTGCCCTTTTCACGACTCTGTTGGTGTGTGTGGACCATGATAGATCGTTAGGGATGTGGACACCGAGGAACTTGAAACTCTCGACCCGCTCCACTACAGCCCCTTTCTCCGTCGATGTGAATGGGGGCGTGCTCGGCCCGTTTCCTGTAGTCCACAATCAGCTCCTTTGTCTTGCTGACATTGAGGAAGAGGTTGTTGTTCCGGCGCCACACTGCCAGGCCTCTGACCTCCTCCCTATAGGCTGTCTCATCATCGTTGGTGATCAGGCCTACCAACGTCATAGTGTTGCACAGTGGTAGGCCTGATCACCAACGACAAGGAGACGATGAACAGGGAGTACAGGACTAAGCACACACCACACAGGGACTATGGTGGTCTGCTTGAAACATTTAGGTATTACAGATTGGGTCAGGGAGAGGTTGAAAATGTCAGTGAAGACACTTGCCATCTGGTCAGCGCATGCTCTGAGTACACGTCCTGGTAATCCATCTGGACCTGCGGTCTTGTGAATGTTAACCTGCTTAAAGGTCTTACATTGGCAACAGAGAACTTGATCACACAGTCGTCCGGAACATGCTCTCATTAGGGAAGGAGCGCTCAGGTCACACACCCAATCATTCAGCGACAACCAGGCCTGCGAAGAACAGTGGGAGAAATGTGCAGAGAAAGCAAACAATATTATAATACACACCTGCAGGACATTTTTAACATTGAATTGTCAAAGATTCACGTAGACAAAATGTTTTATCGGCCGAGCAGGACAGTGGTGATGATGGAGACCAGCCCAGTGATCATCAATGCAAACACCAGAGAGGACTTCATGTTTGGCCAGAGTACAGAATGGATGTTAGACCAGCTGCTCTAAGACCCATGTAAGTATGAGAGGGATATGTGATATGTGAACAAAATACATAAGGCATTAATGCTGATAAGAATAACTGTAAGAGAAGAAAAATGTGAAAGAAAAAGATGGGAAGTTCATTTTTAGAGTTTGTGGGTTTGCTAATGAAATATGACCAAATATACTGCTAAAAAAAATAAAGGGAACACTTAAACAACACAATGTAACTCCAGGTCAATCACACTTCTGTGAAATCAAACTGTCCACTTAGTAAGCAACACTGATTGACAATACATTTCACATGCTGTTATGCAAATGGAATAGACAACAGGTGGAAATGATAGGCAATTAGCAAGACACCCCCAATAAAGGATTGGTTATGCAGGTGGTAACCACAGACCACTTCTCAGTTCCTATGCTTCCTGGCTGATGTTTTGGTCACTTTTGAATGCTGGCGGTGCTTTCACTCTAGTGGTAGCATGAGACGGAGTCTACAACCCACACAAGTGGCTCAGGTAGTGCAGCTCATCCAGGATGGCACATCAATGCGAGCTGTGGCAAGAAGGTTTGCTGTGTCTGTCAGCGTAGTGTCCAGAGCATGGAGGCGCTACCAGGAGACAGGCCAGTACATCAGGAGACGTGGAGGAGGCCGTAGGAGGGCAACAACCCAGCAGCAGGACCGCTACCTCCGCCTTTGTGCAAGGAGGAGCAGGAGGAGCACTGCCAGAGCCCTGCAAAATGACCTCCAGCAGGCCACAAATGTGCATGTGTCTGCTCAAACAGTCAGAAACAGACTCCATGAGGGTGGTATGAGGGCCCGACGTCCACAGGTGGGGGTTGTGCTTACAGCCCAACACCGTGCAGGACGTTTGGCATTTGCCAGAGAACACCAAGATTGGCAAATTCGCCACTGGCGCCCTGTGCTCTTCACAGATGAAAGCAGGTTCACACTGAGCACATGTGACAGGCGTGACAGTCTGGAGACGCCGTGGAGAACGTTCTGCTGCCTGCAACATCCTCCAGCATGACCGGTTTGGCGGTGGGTCAGTCATGGTGTGGGGTGGCATTTCTTTGGGGGACCGCACAGCCCTCCATGTGCTCGCCAGAGGTAGCCTGACTGCCATTAGGTACCGAGATGAGATCATCAGACCCCTTGTGAGACCATATGCTGGTGCGGTTGGCCCTGGGTTCCTCCTAATGCAAGACAATGCTAGACCTCATGTGGCTGGAGTGTGTCAGCAGTTCCTGCAAGAGGAAGGCATTGATGCTATGGACTGGCCCGCCCGTTCCCCAGACCTGAATCCAATTGAGCACATCTGGGACATAATGTCTCGCTCCATCCACCAACACCACGTTGCACCACAGACTGTCCAGGAGTTGGCGGATGCTTTAGTCCAGGTCTGGGAGGAGATCCCTCAGGAGACCATCCGCCACCTCATCAGGAGCATGCCCAGGCGTTGTAGGGAGGTCATACAGGCACGGGGAGGCCACACACACTACTGAGCCTCATTTTGACTTGTTTTAAGGACATTACATCAAAGTTGGATCAGCCTGTAGTGTGGTTTTCCACTTTAATTTTGAGTGTGACTCCAAATCCAGACCTCCATGGGTTGATAAATTGGATTTCCATTGATTCTTTTTGTGTGATTTTGATGTCAGCACATTCAACTATGTAAAGATAAAAGTATTTAATAAGATTATTTCATTCATTCAGATCTAGGATGTGTTATTTTAGTGTTCCCTTTATTTTTTTGAGCAGTGTATGTGTGGTAAGGAAACATATTAGGAACAGAAACGAAAACATGTTCTACTTCTCTTCACAAGGCAACACGATCGACGAGAAAAGATATCGGATTGTGCAAGAGCTTATTCTAACTCTCTCAGTTCCACTCTTTGTCACGCTTGGTTTGTGCAATTAAATTATATTGAAAAGTTGCCCCCATAAAAGAATGCCTGTTCTTCATCAATCCTGTCTGATCTATGGCAATGCCAGATTATAGCTGTACACTTTAGTGAGCAGCTTCAAGTCTACTGTACGTTCAGTGGAGATGTAGGGCCATACAAGCCACACCGAGAAGGATCTTGATTTTCTAACATTTTAGAGCTAGTGTGGTGTTTAAAGGAGTTCAAATGTAAAAATATCAAATAGTAGTGGGGTTAGCTTATCTGATAACTTTTTAAAGAGGTCCTCTAGAAAACTATCTGGGGCTATAGGCATTTCGCATGGGGTGATCGCCTTACTTAAGAATGGTGACTCAAACTATACCTCCAGCTCAGAATGATTGTACAAAACATTAAGAACACCTGCTCTTTCCATGACACAGACTGACCAGGAGAATCGAGGTGAAGGCTATGATCCCTTATTGATGTCACTTGTTAAATCCACTTCAATCCATGTAGCTGAAGGGGAGGAGACAGGTTAAAGAAGGATTTTTAAGCCTTGAGACAATTGAGACAAGACAAAATTGGACAAGACAAAAAATGTAAGTGCCTTTGAACGGGGTACAGTAGTAGGTGGCAGGGGCTCCTTTGTCAGGACATCCTTTGTCAACTCATGACATCACTACCATGCATGAATATGCAGGTTGCTAACCAACCAGGTTCAATGTTAGCAAGCTAACATTAGACTAACTAGCAAAGCAAATGGCTCTAAGATAGGAATAATAATATCATACACGTATTGTTAGCTAGCTAACAGTACACTTTCATTTGAAATGAAAATGACTTTGTCAAAATTAGAAACGTGTAATATCTGAAAATGTAGCTAGCTAGACTATCTTACCAGTATACATCATGGATGGACGCTTCTCCCTGTCACGGATGCCATGGTTGCCCTTAGTTTGAAGCATCTCCTTAGCTATCATGCTCTACTTCTATTCCTCTGATTTCAAAACTTGGTCCTCCAGGAAGTGGAGAGCAACACGTATGCAGTTCTACTACGCAATGCATTTAAAAAAAGCCGCGATGGACAGGATTACCTACACATTCTGACCAGCTCAAATGTGTAGGTAAGCGTGCTATATGGCAGACCAATCCGAACTCATCTCTCATGTCCAGCCCACTCATCTCAGCCAATTATGCCTTAATGGAAGGTTGCTTTCTTTTTATGTGGCTAAACCAGCTAGACTTGTAATTGAACAAATGTATTTGTATTTACAGATGGCATACAAGTCTGTTAAGGCACATGAAAGTTCAAATGTTCCAGAAGGCATTTCTCCCCAAAAATGCATTTTGATTAAAATGGCTCTGCTGTAAAGTAGTGACCCACAACATACGCCTAGTTTCCTGAAACAAGTCACTATTAGGAAGGTGTTCTCATTGTTTGTACACTCAGCGTAGATATGCAGATATGTAAATGTGTCCACAATGCACACATGTTTCATAACATATTTTTTTGTGAAATGTGAAGACCTCAGCAAAGTGGGTTGCGCAGTAAGGGAATCATGAATTGCACAAAGAGGTAGGAATATGGAACACACTTCCTGTCACTGATTCCACCACAACCCCAGTACATGTCCATATTTTGGTTGAATGGTTTCACATCCTGGTAATGAGCTAGATCTTTCTCAACCTCTGCATTTACATAGAAAAAAACTGCCTGCTACAGCAAAAGTAGTAACATCTGTGGCTGTGTACATCTTAAAAGCCAAAGTTGTGCTTAAAAGCCAAAGTTGTTCCTTTTCGTTTCAGTGTGCCGTGGGTACTCTAACACTGACCATGCTGTTGCTCCTGTTGCTCCTGACATCCACTGTGAGTTCTACTCTTTGTCCACACCACCTGTGTACTATTTTACATTACCTATCTCATACATCGAATATCTTTTTTAAACCTCCACAGGTTTATGTTCATTGTAGTTACAGCACACCTGAATTGTTCTTATCTTTTTTTTTTAAGGATTGATAGTATATTTTTGTTAAAGTAGATGTTTTTATTTTGGTGTATGTGTTTAACATGCTTTTTTCTGCATACTGTGTATACACAGAGTAATGGTGATGCCCAGCGTATTCCTGGCTTGACGAAGGATGACTCATGTTCATGTCAGGTCAACAGTAGTGTCTGGGCGTTCCCTGCC
Source organism: Salmo trutta (assembly GCF_901001165.1). NCBI lineage: Eukaryota > Metazoa > Chordata > Actinopteri > Salmoniformes > Salmonidae > Salmo > Salmo trutta. The sequence continues at coordinate 10,112,003 of NC_042963.1, read as the reverse complement.
ATGAAGTTTGAGGGGGTGCTGCAGCTGGTGCAGGACTGTGGCGACTCCCTGCAAAACCTCCAGGCACAGGTAAGGCGTGTCACAGTCGGCTATGATTATGTTCTGAGATGTTTTCCTGTTCCACAAACAACATGACCCTGGATATGGGATAAAAATGACATTTTAGGGTAATAAGAGTGTATTTTAAGTTGATTGATAGCTGAAATTCTCAACTGATTGTTTAGGTGAAGCTGTCCAACGAGAGGCTTCCTGAGATCCAGGCCACCATTGAGAACGTGACAGCTCGCCTGGAGCCGTACCAGTACCTGAACGACCAGGGTCTGTACACCGCCCTGCACCTGCGTCAGCTAGCTAATGAACTGAGGGAGCTGGAGGAAGACATCAGTTCCATACACCAAGACAAGCCAAGTGATCAGACTCAGAAACTGACCCAAGAGGTACATACAGTATAGCTCACTTTAGAAACATGTCATTTTGGCCAATCTTACATGCTATCACAACAACAACAACCCTCTCAGCCCACAGATATATAGATGAATTACAACATGTTATACAATCTGGCCAAGGTGGTTATACATGCATCTCAAATGGGGAAGAAATGAGAGCTTGCCAAGGTCTTTCTCTGGGTAGTCTAATGTGGTAACAAGGCTCCCCAAATTCTATCAGCATATCGATTGTGCTACCAGGGGTAGCAAAACCCTAGACCACTGTTATTCTAACTTCCGCGACGCATATAAGGCCCTCCCCCGCCCTCCCTTTGGAAAAGCTGACCCCGACTCCATTTTGTTGCTCCCAGCCTATAGACAGAAACTAAAACAGGAAGCTCCCGCCCTCAGGTCTGTTCAACGCTGGTCCGACCAATCGGATTCCACGCTTCAAGATTGCTTCGATCACGTGGACTGGGATATGTTCCGCATTGCGGCGAACAACAACATTGACGAATACGCTGATTCGGTGAGCGAGTTCATTAACAAGGGCATCGGTGATGTTGTACCCACAGCATCTATTAAAACATTCCCCAACCAGAAACCGTGGATTGATGGCAGCATTCGCGCAAAACTGAACGAGCGCACCACTGCTTTTAATCAGGGCAAGGTGACCGGAAACATGACCGAATACAAACAGTGTAGCTATTCCCTCCGCAAGGCAATCAAACAAGCTAAGCGTCAGTATAGAGACAAAGTGGAGTCGCAATTCAACGGCTCAGACACGAGAGTTATGTAGCAGGGTCTACAGTCAATCACGGACTACAAAAGAAAAACCAGGCCCGTCGTGGATCACGATGTCTTGCTCCCAGACAGACTAAACAAGTTTTTTGCTCGCTTCGAGGACAACACAGTGCCACTGACAGGGCCCGCTACCAAAACCTGCGGGCTCTCCTTCACTGCAGCCAACATGAGTAAAACATTTAAACGTGTTAATCCTCGCAAGGCTGTAGGCCCAGACGGCATCCCCGGCCGCGTCATCAGAGCATGCGCAGACCAGCTGGCTGGTGTGTTTACAGACATATTCAATCAATCCTTATCCCAGTCTGCTGTTCCCACATGCTTCAAGAGGGCCACCATTGTTCCTGTTCCCAAGAAAGCTAAGGTAACTGAGCTAAATGACTATCGCCCCGTAGCACTCACTTCTCTCATCATGAAGTGCTTTGAGAGACTAGTCAAGGACCATATCACCTCCACCCTACCTGACACCCTAGACCCACTCCAATTTGGTTACCGCCCCAATAGGTCCACAGACGATGCAATCGCCATCACACTGCACACTGCCCTATCCCATCTGGACAAGAGGAATACCTATGTAAGAATGCTGTTCATCGATTACAGCTCAGCATTTAACACCATAGTACCCTCCAAACTCGTCATTAAGCTCGAGACCCTGGGTCTCGACCCCGCCCTGTGCAACTGGGTCCTGGACTTCCTGACGGGCCGCTCCCAGGTGGTGAGGGTAGGAAACAACATCTCCACCCCGCTGATCCTCAACATTGGGTCCCCACAATGGTGTGTTCTCAGCCCTCTACTGTACTCCCTGTTCACCCATGACTGCGTGGCCATGCACGCCTCCAACTCAATCATCAAGTTTGCAGACGACACTACAGTGGTAGGCTTGATTACCAACAACGATGAGACGGCCTACAGGGAGGAGGTGAGGGCCCTCGGAGTGTGGTGTCAGGAAAATAACCTCACACTCAATGTCAACAAAACAAAGGAGATGATTGTGGACTTCAGGAAACAGCAGAGGGAGCAGCCCCCTATCCACATTGACGGGACAGTAGTGGAGAGGGTGGAAAGTTTTAAGTTCCTCGGCGTACACATCACGGACAAACTGAAATGGTCCACCCACACAGACAGCGTGGTGAAGAAGGCGCAGCAGCGCCTCTTCAAACTCAGGAGGCTGAAGAAATTCAGCTTGTCACCAAAAACACTCACAAACTTTTACAGATGCACAATCGAGAGCATCCTGTCAGGCTGTATCACTGCCTGGTATGGCAGCTGCTCCACCCATAACCGGAAGGCACAACGCATCACCGGGTGCAAACTACCTGCCCTCCAGGACACCTACACCACCCGATGTCACAGGAAGGCCAAAAAGATCATCAAGGACAACAACCACCCGAGCCACTGCCTGTTCACCCCGCTATCATCCAGAAGGCGAGGTCAGTACAGGTGCATCAAAGCGGGGACCGAGAGACTGAAAAACAGCTTCTATCTCAAGGCCATCAGACTGTTAAACAGCCATCACTAACATTGAGTGGCTGCTGCCAACATACTGACTCAACTCCACCCACTTTAATAATGGAAAAATTGATGTAATCAATTTATCACTAGCCACTTTATATTATATAATGTTTACTTACCCTACATTGCTCATCTCAAATGTATATACTGTACGCTATACCATCTATTGCATATTGCCATCTTGATGTAATGTATCACTAGCCACTTTAAACAATGTCACTTCATATAATGTTTTCATACCCTGCATTACTCATCTCATATGTATATACTGTGCTCTATACCATCTACTGCATCTTGCCTATGCCGTTCGGCCATCACTCATTTATATATTTTTATGTACATATTCGTATTCATTCCTTTACACTTGTGTGTACAAGGTAGTTGTTGTGGAATTGTTAGATTACTTGTTAGATATTACTGCATGGTCGGAACTAGAAGCACAGGCATTTCGCTACACTTGCATTAACATCTGCTAACCATGTGTTTGTGACAAATACATTTGATTTGATTTGTGTAATATGCTAATTTTGTCACTTCACTGTGTCTCCCAGATAGGTAAGGTACGTAAGGAGGTAGATAAGATGCATTTGTCAAACACCTTTAACATGAAGACGGTGAAGGAAAAACTTCGCTCGCTGAAGAATGGCGTGGAGTCCTGTAGGACAATCCCAGAGGTGTTCATAAGTGAGTGTTGTGTTTATGTATGTTTCTGTGAGATAGCTAAAATATGTTATGGATTTTTTTGTTGTTGATTAATTGCCATCATTTGGACTTTTATTGATGTAGAAAATCAATCCTGCCCTGACTGTATGACCATCTGATTGACTCCATTGTCTCTTATCCCAGGCAAGCAAGGTGTTTGCTCTCAACGCATCATGTCCAACATCAGCCCCCCTGTGATCACAAAGATCAGCCCGTATGGCAAAAGCTATACATCTGGTTCCTGGGGTCGCCAGGCCAAGCAGGTCATGGAAGACCAGGAGGGCAGTGGGGTGTTCTACTGGGTTCAGCCCCTAGTGAACGGCCACAGACTGGGGAACACCGTTCGACGCTACCGCTCCTACGACGACTTCATGGCCTCCAAGAACCACGAGGATGTGTCCGTGGCACCGTCCTACAGCCATGCTAATGCCATCCAGGGCTCCGGCACGGTGGTGTATGGTGAGGCAGTGTTTTATAACTGCTACAACTCCCCTGAGCTGTGCCGCTATGACCTACAAACCAAGGTCACAACTCGTCTGAAGATCCCAGACATCGGTACCAACAACGAGTTTCCCTACTGCTACTACAACTGTAAAGACTGGACGGACACCGACTTTGCTGCTGATGAGACTGGCCTGTGGGTGATCTACAGCACACGGGGTAACCATGGGAACCTGGTGCTGAGCCGGCTAGACAGCGAGGCGTTCAACGTGACACACACTTGGACCACGCGCCTCTTCAAGAAGTCAGTGACTAATGCCTTCATGGTGTGCGGAATACTGTATGCCACCCGTTACATTGACCGGTTCCATGAGGAGGTGTTCTATGCGTTTGACACAGCGACAGGTAAAGACGACAACACCCTGGCTCTTCCCCTGGAGAAGATTGAGAACGGTGTGGCCAGTCTGAGCTACAACCCCATCGACAGACAGCTCTACATGTACAATGACGGTTACCTTCTGTCTTACCAAGCTATCTTTTAAAGTAAACCTTGTGCATGATGTAGAAACGGTGTATACTGTGACAAATACCACATTTTGCTGTTTTTCTGCTTATCTTTATAAACTTGACTTCTTCCGAAAAATAAAACCACAGCAATGAACCTCTGTAATTTTTTTTCATGTTAGTAAGGGTGGGCTAAAATGAGGTTTTAATTGTGTTGAGGTGCTATAAACACAATTATAAACTGAGTTGTTCATGCCCTGAATGCTGATTGGCTGACAGCTGTGGTATATTAAACTGTATACCACGTGTATGACAAAACGTTTATTTTTACTGCTCTAATTACGTTGGTAACCAGTTTATAATAGCTATAAGGCACCTCGGGGGTTTGTGGTATATGGCTAATATACCACGGCTAAGGGCTGTCTCCAGGCACTCGGCGTTGCGTCGTGCTTAAGAACAGCCTTTAGCCGTGGTATATTCGCCATATACAACACCCCCTCGGGCCTTATTTCTTAATTAACAGGCTGAACTGAGCTCTACATTTTTTATTCAGTCAATCTTTTTTCTCAATGGGGGCATTCACTTTCCTTTCCCCAAAGCTACTGAGTTAGACATGTAACACACACACACACACACACTGATGATATGATCTCTCGATGTAGTCTTGTTGTATCCATAATAGTGCTCTTGTTCCCTGAAAATAAATACATAGAACATTCCACTAGTTATGAGCCCTTTTTTTTCCAAAATAGAAAGTATTGTTTCTATAACTCTTGTTCTGCAAATTGTACCCGAATCTTTTTCAGCTTGATTTAATTTTCAGCCTCTCTCCTACATCTCTGCATCTAGCGACAGGTCCAAAGGACTGGGAGGTGAGCTGATGGGTTCACTGGGAGATTCCGGGTCATTCTGGTTGGGATCATCTGAAAAACAGAACATCCTTAAAGCAAATGAATACTGTTTAATGTTCACATTCAAACATAGATATAAATATAAAAACAAAGCTTCGTGGAGATATCAGTAACTTGGTATGGCCAGTGCAGTGTGCTAGAAGGACTAAATGCGATCAGAACATGTTGGCAAAGCTAGCCACACTGACCTGAGTCGTAAATCACCTGCCTCTCTAGGAGCTGTCGTGTCTTCCTTAGTTTGTACTCCAAGAACTGCTGCTCTGTACACACAAACAACACAACAATGCTTCGTAATCTAAATTCTGTACAGCATTGTGGATATGACTGATCAAAACGGAGTAGGACCTATGTCTGAGTATATTATATGAGTATATAAACCCATGTGAAACGGACCTACTCTGTGCCGCCGCTCTCTCTCCTTGTCCAGCTCATTGTTCAGGTTGTCCACATCTCTCCTCTGTAACTCCAGCTGAATGTGTTAACACAAATACACATGATGTATATCTTATTGTGTACCCATTTTTATTTTGCAAATTTTCTGACTTTTTAACTCTGGCTTGTTGGGAAAGGACCCCTAAGAAGATATTTCACAGTAAAGTCTACACCTGTTGTATTCGGTGCATGTGACAAATACAATTTGATTTGATGTACATTTATCTATCCAGGCTATATATTCCATAGGATATCCTCAAAGGAGGAGTAGTTGGTTAGTCTCACCTGTTCTCTAAGGGTCTTGACCTCTCTGACTAGCCTTGTCACACACACAGCCTGCTGCTGATAGGCTGCCAGGGCCTTTGTCCTCCTGACAGAGATAGAGGAGACAACAATGACCTTCTGACAGGGCACAACAATCATTGTGTGTGATCTCACTTTCTATGTATTATGTTACACCATGTAATAACACTGAGACATTGCTGTGTAACCTCTGTGCTACTTTACATAGTCTCTGCTCTAATAAACAATGTTAGGGCTGGTCTCCATGGACACGGTTGGGGAGTGTCATGTGTGCTTAATTAACTCACGCCATCTCCACCTCCAGCTTGAGCTCCGGCAGCATCAAGGAAAACCCAGGGTTACGGCTCTCTGACTCTGGAGGAAGAGAGGACGGTAAGGCTGGATTTATCGATATGACCAGTATTGAGCTCCCTGTGTGGTAAATGTCAGGTGGCTCACCTGTGGTGAAGGGAGGTAGATAACTCATTAGGGTGGTGTTGGTCCACTCATCCCTCACTTCTCTGATGAAAGATAGACAGAGGTCAGATGTAAACAACATGTTGAACAGGCAGACTGGTGGTGGCGAGGATGTGTTTCCGTACCTGAACTTGTCGTTGAGCAGGGCGTCGTCAGTGAGGCCACAGCGTGAGAAGAAGTCCACCGCGTCTGTGTCGGCGTGAGCGAGGAACGCGTCGTAGGCCCCACACACTGATTGGGTCTTCAGCAGCTGACCACCACAGAGGAATAACAAAAACTAAGGTAAGCTTTTAGAATAGTATATCATCATCAAAAACAGATGCTGGTAGAATTGGAACTGACAGGTACTGCAGAACCATACAGTTCATTGTAAAGATCTGCAAATCCTCTCATGGCCAGCAGGGGGCCCTCTAACCACACAGAGACAGAGAGAGGATCAGAGACGCTGTATGACTGTGGCAGCAGACAGAGAAGAGCGCTGCCTTGATTTGACTGACACACCCAAACTCCTGACATAATAACAGACTGCTGGATCATAGTTAAAGAAAACGTACATTCTGTATAGTTCACGCTCTGTGGTTACAGTATTTTGACCTTTCATCATGTACAACTTTCAGTTAGTAATATTATTTTGAACTGGATTTGCCTGGCAGTTATTTTTCATTTAGTTACTCCATACTAAACCAGTATAGCCCAACATTACAGAGGGAATTTCTTCTGATTTCAGGTTCTCACTAAAGCACGGTTCACATGGCTACTGGGAACCTCTACTGTATATTCCCACTGAGCTGACAAACACATGCCCCAGCCCCACCCTACCTCTATGATGTAGCGACCCACTCCACAGTTCCGATAGCGCTTCCTGGTAGCCATCAGAGATAACTGTAGCACCTTCTCTCCTGTTGACCTGGTAAGGTGAAAGAGAGGTCAGACCTTCGCGTTTCTCAGTAGTGTTGTTGTTTGCTTCCGCTCAATGTCATGTCCATATTTCCGCCGATAGCCATTACTATAGCGGTAATGCACATGATGGCCACACTACTATCATCCCCATTACCAGTGATGCTCTTATACTCCTGCATTGTATGCATTAGTGATGATCCCACCAGTTATGGCGATTAGCTAGCAAGCATCTATGCCTGAGTTGATCCCTCTCCTTATGGCCATTACCATCTCTGTTAATACTGCTTGTTATGTCCATAAGTAACCACTAGGGGTAATACTTCCAAATGTGATTAATATTACTGTTCCTATTTTAAGGACCACGTTCAATGGACTGGTGAGCCGCTAAAGCAGCAGATCTGAAACACTGTTGAGCTGCAGACTCTAAGCACTGTTTCACACTCTGCCACCACCATTCACTTCACTGGACAAACTGTGAAAGTGTGGAGGATTGGGTTGGGAGAGGTGGAAGCCATTGGCAGGGAGAGGAGAGGGGAGGGTGGGGGCAGCAGTGGAAAGGGAAGCAGTACGCTGCTGCTGCTCTCTCATTGGGAGGTAATTACACACTACCTCCCTCACAGCTCAGCGCAGTGTTCAGTTCAGCCATCCTCTGGAAATAGACGCAGGCAAGCCGAGAGGGTGTGGGAGGGATGCAGGCCACAAAGGGTGGGACCCAGACCTGACTTCCAGAAGTGGACTTATAATGACAAGGCCTCTTTCAGTTTGAAGATATACATTTAAAAAAACTCTTTAAAAAACCTGGAAGGAATCCACCCAGTCCAAGAGGAGAGGATGGATGGAAATGGTAATGCCTGCTAGACACTGTACCCAGTCTGTTCCCTATACTGACTGGGTCATTGTGTTTAAGGGCATTTCCCGGACGGCCTTGGAGCTAAAACATTCCATTTTAATATGTCCTACCTGATTCATAAAAATGTGGGTTCAAATAGAATGTTGAAAACATGGTTCACACCCTGATGTAAAAGCATTTTCTTCTGTGCAAAAACAGAGACAGGTGCTCAGGAATTCCTATGCTGTTGACAGAGGACTGAAAAAGGATAAATAACAGGAAACAGATTTTGGGAGATAAATGTAGATGAAGACAGACAAGGAAATGATGTTCCTGTGGCAAAACCTGGGCTAGAGCTCAGCAAAAAGTATAGTATCTCTTTCAGGGTGTAACCTGTCCCAAATTTTCACCGAAAGCCCCATCACCTCACCCAGGATCATTTTCCTGTGTTACATTTTGACTAAAATCTTTGTTCAATTTACCACAGTACCGCATATACCTGTGTACCTGATGTCTTACGCCTGCCCTCATACTGCTACTCACAATGTCTTTAACTCGTACGCTGCCGCCCCTACGATGAGGGACTCAGCTCCCACAGCTGTGGGCAGGAGTGGCTTGTCTTCTACCAGAGCCTCTCTCTGTGCCCTCCGCTCCCGTGCCCTGGCCAGGAACTCCTCCAGCCCCGTACAGAAGGTCTCCCACGCAGACCTGCAGGGATGGAACACTGCACAGTTACACACACAGAGATGGACTGACTGGGCCAAATAGTCCTCCTACTATAAGAGGACTAGCGGTATGGCTACGTAATAAGACGCTCTTAGAAGCCAGGCCTAAAGAACGGACACAATGAAGACCACTGTCACTATGAATTACAGACGGTTACACAAGCTAGTAAACAAACACTACCAGGTTTTTCACTACAAAACACAAGAAGATATTTTGCCATGCCTCTGCTGTCTGATAATAAATCGGCAAAACGGTGTCGACACACAGTTATATATCATAATGTTTCCATGCTCTAAAAGCTCTGAGCGGTAGTGTTTCAACGCTCTACCACATCCCCTTGTACTTTGGGGTGCTTCAGTGCTCTGTAATAGAGTAGCTTCATACTGTTCGGTATAGGTTTGTTTCTTCCCCTGTGATAAAGCTGTACTGCAGGCAGGAACTGAGTAGTGGGTGTTTTGATATGGACTCTCCCTTCCAGGAAATGTAATCTCCAGAGCATCAGTGCTAATGTTAGCTGGGCCTGCTCTGCTCTGCTCTGCTGCAGGGAAGCTAAGCTCTAGTTGGACAAGTGAGAGCACTTGGCTGACAGCAGTGTCAGCCTTGGGAGTGGATCTCCTCATAGTCCCTTAATCTCATTATCTTTAATACAGTCGCTCTTGTTAGCCGGGTCTCGCCTTGGGTTTACTTTGCCCTCATTTGTCATTCATGTCCATTACCATCACATCAAAATGCAGAGACACAACCTTGCAGCTATCAACACACTTACACTCACACATGCACTCTCACGCGCACACCCACATATATGCGCAGCTGAACACACACATTGGAGGATATTGACACAACAAGCTGACAACTCACAGTCCTGAGACCATGTCACTACGTATGTAATACACTCAAACACAGTCAGATACTACTCACTGGGAACAGAAGTCAGATACTACTCACTGGGTACAGAAGTCAGATACTACTCACTGGGTACAGAAGTCAGATACTACTCACTGGGTACAGAAGTCAGATACTACTCACTGGGTACAGAAGTCAGATACTACTCACTGGGAACAGAAGTCAGATACTACTCACTGGGAACAGAAGTCAGATACTACTCACTGGGTACAGAAGTCAGATACTACTCACTGGGAACAGAAGTCAGATACTACTCACTGGGAACAGAAGTCAGATACTACTCACTGGGAACAGAAGTCAGATACTACTCACTGGGTACAGAAGTCAGATACTACTCACTGGGTACAGAAGTCAGACACTACTCACTGGGTACAGAAGTCAGATACTACTCACTGGGTACAGAGGTCAGATACTACTCACTGGGAACAGAAGTCAGATACTACTCACTGGGTACAGAAGTCAGATACTACTCACTGGGTACAGAGGTCAGATACTACTCACTGGGTACAGAAGTCAGACACTACTCACTGGGTACAGAAGTCAGATACTACTCACTGGGAACAGAAGTCAGATACTACTCACTGGGTACAGAAGTCAGATACTACTCACTGGGTACAGAAGTCAGATACTACTCACTGGGTACAGAAGTCAGATACTACTCACTGGGTACAGAAGTCAGATACTACTCACTGGGTACAGAAGTCAGATACTACTCACTGGGAACAGAAGTCAGATACTACTCACTGGGAACAGAAGTCAGATACTACTCACTGGGTACAGAAGTCAGATACTACTCACTGGGTACAGAAGTCAGATACTACTCACTGGGTACAGAAGTCAGATACTACTCACTGGGAACAGAAGTCAGATACTACTCACTGGGAACAGAAGTCAGATACTACTCACTGGGTACAGAAGTCAGATACTACTCACTGGGTACAGAAGTCAGATACTACTCACTGGATACAGAAGTCAGATACTACTCACTGGGTACAGAAGTCAGATACTACTCACTGGGAACAGAAGTCAGATACTACTCACTGGGAACAGAAGTCAGATACTACTCACTGGGAACAGAGGTCAGATACTACTCACTGGGAACAGAGGTCAGATACTACTCACTGGGTACAGAAGTCAGATACTACTCACTGGGAACAGAAGTCAGATACTACTCACTGGGTACAGAAGTCAGATACTACTCACTGGGAACAGAAGTCAGATACTACTCACTGGGAACAGAAGTCAGATACTACTCACTGGGAACAGAAGTCAGATACTACTCACTGGGTACAGAAGTCAGATACTACTCACTGGGAACAGTAGTCAGATACTACTCACTGGGTACAGAAGTCAGATACTACTCACTGGGAACAGAAGTCAGATACTACTCACTGGATACAGAAGTCAGATACTACTCACTGGGAACAGAAGTCAGATACTACTCACTGGGTACAGAAGTCAGATACTACTCACTGGGAACAGAAGTCAGATACTACTCACTGGGTACAGAAGTCAGATACTACTCACTGGGTACAGAAGTCAGATACTACTCACTGGGAACAGAAGTCAGATACTACTCACTGGGAACAGAAGTCAGATACTACTCACTGGGAACAGAAGTCAGATACTACTCACTGGGAACAGAAGTCAGATACTACTCACTGGGTACAGAGGTCAGATACTACTCACTGGGAACAGAAGTCAGATACTACTCACTGGGTACAGAAGTCAGATACTACTCACTGGGAACAGAAGTCAGATACTACTCACTGGGTACAGAAGTCAGATACTACTCACTGGGAACAGAAGTCAGATACTACTCACTGGGTACAGAAGTCAGATACTACTCACTGGGTACAGAAGTCAGATACTACTCACTGGGAAACAGAAGTCAGATACTACTCACTGGGTACAGAAGTCAGATACTACTCACTGGGTACAGAAGTCAGATACTACTCACTGGGAACAGAAGTCAGATACTACTCACTGGTACAGAAGTCAGATACTACTCACTGGTACAGAAGTCAGATACTACTCACTGGATACAGAAGTCAGATACTACTCACTGGGAACAGAAGTCAGATACTACTCACTGGGAACAGAAGTCAGATACTACTCACTGGGTACAGAAGTCAGATACTACTCACTGGGAACAGAAGTCAGATACTACTCACTGGGAACAGAAGTCAGATACTACTCACTGGGAACAGAAGTCAGATACTACTCACTGGGTACAGAAGTCAGATACTACTCACTGGGTACAGAAGTCAGATACTACTCACTGGGTACAGAGGTCAGATACTACTCACTGGGTACAGAAGTCAGATACTACTCACTGGGAACAGAAGTCAGATACTACTCACTGGATACAGAAGTCAGATACTACTCACTGGGTACAGAAGTCAGATACTACTCACTGGGAACAGAAGTCAGATACTACTCACTGGGAACAGAAGTCAGATACTACTCACTGGGTACAGAAGTCAGATACTACTCACTGGGTACAGAAGTCAGATACTACTCACTGGGTACAGAAGTCAGATACTACTCACTGGGAACAGAAGTCAGATACTACTCACTGGGAACAGAAGTCAGATACTACTCACTGGGTACAGAAGTCAGATACTACTCACTGGGTACAGAAGTCAGATACTACTCACTGGATACAGAAGTCAGATACTACTCACTGGGTACAGAAGTCAGATACTACTCACTGGGTACAGAAGTCAGATACTACTCACTGGGAACAGAGGTCAGATACTACTCACTGGGTACAGAAGTCAGATACTACTCACTGGGAACAGAAGTCAGATACTACTCACTGGGTACAGAAGTCAGATACTACTCACTGGGAACAGAAGTCAGATACTACTCACTGGGAACAGAAGTCAGATACTACTCACTGGGAACAGAAGTCAGATACTACTCACTGGGTACAGAAGTCAGATACTACTCACTGGGAACAGTAGTCAGATACTACTCACTGGGTACAGAAGTCAGATACTACTCACTGGGAACAGAAGTCAGATACTACTCACTGGATACAGAAGTCAGATACTACTCACTGGGAACAGAAGTCAGATACTACTCACTGGGTAACAGAAGTCAGATACTACTCACTGGGAACAGAAGTCAGATACTACTCATGGGTACGAAGTCAGATACTACTCACTGGGTACAGAAGTCAGATACTACTCACTGGGAACAGAAGTCAGATACTACTCACTGGGAACAGAAGTCAGATACTACTCACTGGGAACAGAAGTCAGATACTACTCACTGGGAACAGAAGTCAGATACTACTCACGGGAACAGAAGTCAGATACTACTCACTGGGTACAGAGGTCAGATACTACTCACTGGGAACAGAAGTCAGATACTACTCACTGGGTACAGAAGTCAGATACTACTCACTGGGAACAGAAGTCAGATACTACTCACTGGATACAGAGTCAGATACTACTCACTGGGAACAGAAGTCAGATACTACTCACTGGGTACAGAAGTCAGATACTACTCACTGGGTACAGAAGTCAGATACTACTCACTGGGAACAGAAGTCAGATACTACTCACTGGGTACAGAAGTCAGATACTACTCACTGGGAACAGAAGTCAGATACTACTCACTGGGAACAGAAGTCAGATACTACTCACTGGGAACAGAAGTCAGATACTACTCACTGGGTACAGAAGTCAGATACTACTCACTGGGATACAGAAGTCAGATACTACTCACTGGGTACAGAAGTCAGATACTACTCACTGGGAACAGAAGTCAGATACTACTCACTGGGTACAGAAGTCAGATACTACTCACTGGAACAGAAGTCAGATACTACTCACTGGGTACAGAAGTCAGATACTACTCACTGGGTACAGAAGTCAGATACTACTCACTGGGTACAGAAGTCAGATACTACTCACTGGGAACAGAAGTCAGATACTACTCACTGGGTAACAGAAGTCAGATACTACTCACTGGGACAGAAGTCAGATACTACTCACTGGGAACAGTAGTCAGATACTACTCACTGGGAACAGAAGTCAGATACTACTCACTGGGTACAGAAGTCAGATACTACTCACTGGATACAGAAGTCAGATACTACTCACTGGGAACAGAAGTCAGATACTACTCACTGGGAACAGAAGTCAGATACTACTCACTGGGACAGAAGTCAGATACTACTCACTGGAACAGAAGTCAGATACTACTCACTGGGAACAGAAGTCAGATACTACTCACTGGATACAGAAGTCAGATACTACTCACTGGGTACAGAAGTCAGATACTACTCACTGGGTACAGAAGTCAGATACTACTCACTGGGAACAGAAGTCAGATACTACTCACTGGGTACAGAAGTCAGATACTACTCACTGGGAACAGAAGTCAGATACTACTCACTGGGTACAGAAGTCAGATACTACTCACTGGGTACAGAAGTCAGATACTACTCACTGGGAACAGAAGTCAGATACTACTCACTGGGAACAGAAGTCAGATACTACTCACTGGGAACAGAAGTCAGATACTACTCACTGGGAACAGTAGTCAGATACTACTCACTGGATACAGAAGTCAGATACTACTCACTGGGTACAGAGGTCAGATACTACTCACTGGGTACAGAAGTCAGATACTACTCACTGGGAACAGAAGTCAGATACTACTCACTGGGAACAGAAGTCAGATACTACTCACTGGATACAGAAGTCAGATACTACTCACTGGGAACAGAAGTCAGATACTACTCACTGGGAACAGAAGTCAGATACTACTCACTGGATACAGAAGTCAGATACTACTCACTGGGAACAGAAGTCAGATACTACTCACTGGGTACAGAAGTCAGATACTACTCACTGGGAACAGAAGTCAGATACTACTCACTGGGAACAGAAGTCAGATACTACTCACTGGGAACAGAAGTCAGATACTACTCACTGGGAACAGAAGTCAGATACTACTCACTGGGTACAGAAGTCAGATACTACTCACTGGGAACAGAAGTCAGATACTACTCACTGGGAACAGAAGTCAGATACTACTCACTGGGTACAGAAGTCAGATACTACTCACTGGGTACAGAAGTCAGATACTACTCACTGGATACAGAAGTCAGATACTACTCACTGGGTACAGAAGTCAGATACTACTCACTGGGTACAGAAGTCAGATACTACTCACTGGGAACAGAAGTCAGATACTACTCACTGGGTACAGAAGTCAGATACTACTCACTGGGTACAGAAGTCAGATACTACTCACTGGGTACAGAAGTCAGATACTACTCACTGGGAACAGAAGTCAGATACTACTCACTGGGTACAGAAGTCAGATACTACTCACTGGGAACAGAAGTCAGATACTACTCACTGGATACAGAAGTCAGATACTACTCACTGGGTACAGAAGTCAGATACTACTCACTGGGAACAGAAGTCAGATACTACTCACTGGATACAGAAGTCAGATACTACTCACTGGGTACAGAAGTCAGATACTACTCACTGGGAACAGAAGTCAGATACTACTCACTGGGAACAGAAGTCAGATACTACTCACTGGGAACAGAAGTCAGATACTACTCACTGGGTACAGAAGTCAGATACTACTCACTGGGAACAGTAGTCAGATACTACTCACTGGGTACAGAAGTCAGATACTACTCACTGGGAACAGTAGTCAGATACTACTCACTGGGTACAGAAGTCAGATACTACTCACTGGGTACAGAAGTCAGATACTACTCACTGGGAACAGTAGTCAGATACTACTCACTGGGAACAGAAGTCAGATACTACTCACTGGGTACAGAAGTCAGATACTACTCACTGGGAACAGAAGTCAGATACTACTCACTGGGAACAGAAGTCAGATACTACTCACTGGGAACAGAAGTCAGATACTACTCACTGGGAACAGAAGTCAGATACTACTCACTGGGAACAGAAGTCAGATACTACTCACTGGGTACAGAAGTCAGATACTACTCACTGGGTACAGAAGTCAGATACTACTCACTGGGTACAGAAGTCAGATACTACTCACTGGGTACAGAAGTCAGATACTACTCACTGGGAACAGAAGTCAGATACTACTCACTGGGAACAGAGGTCAGATACTACTCACTGGGAACAGAAGTCAGATACTACTCACTGGGAACAGAAGTCAGATACTACTCACTGGGTACAGAAGTCAGATACTACTCACTGGGAACAGAAGTCAGATACTACTCACTGGGAACAGAAGTCAGATACTACTCACTGGGTACAGAAGTCAGATACTACTCACTGGGTACAGAAGTCAGATACTACTCACTGGGTACAGAAGTCAGATACTACTCACTGGGTACAGAATTCAGATACTACTCACTGGGAACAGAAGTCAGATACTACTCACTGGGAACAGAAGTCAGATACTACTCACTGGGTACAGAATTCAGATACTACTCACTGGGAACAGAAGTCAGATACTACTCACTGGGAACAGAAGTCAGATACTACTCACTGGGTACAGAAGTCAGATACTACTCACTGGGAACAGAAGTCAGATACTACTCACTGGGAACAGAAGTCAGATACTACTCACTGGGAACAGAAGTCAGATACTACTCACTGGGTACAGAAGTCAGATACTACTCACTGGGTACAGAAGTCAGATACTACTCACTGGGAACAGAAGTCAGATACTACTCACTGGGAACAGAAGTCAGATACTACTCACTGGGTACAGAAGTCAGATACTACTCACTGGGTACAGAAGTCAGATACTACTCACTGGGTACAGAAGTCAGATACTACTCACTGGGAACAGAAGTCAGATACTACTCACTGGGAACAGAGGTCAGATACTACTCACTGGGAACAGAAGTCAGATACTACTCACTGGGAACAGAAGTCAGATACTACTCACTGGGTACAGAAGTCAGATACTACTCACTGGGAACAGAAGTCAGATACTACTCACTGGGAACAGAAGTCAGATACTACTCACTGGGTACAGAAGTCAGATACTACTCACTGGGTACAGAAGTCAGATACTACTCACTGGGTACAGAAGTCAGATACTACTCACTGGGTACAGAATTCAGATACTACTCACTGGGAACAGAAGTCAGATACTACTCACTGGGAACAGAAGTCAGATACTACTCACTGGGTACAGAATTCAGATACTACTCACTGGGAACAGAAGTCAGATACTACTCACTGGGTACAGAAGTCAGATACTACTCACTGGGTACAGAAGTCAGATACTACTCACTGGGTACAGAAGTCAGATACTACTCACTGGGTACAGAAGTCAGATACTACTCACTGGGTACAGAAGTCAGATACTACTCACTGGGAACAGAAGTCAGATACTACTCACTGGGAACAGAAGTCAGATACTACTCACTGGGAACAGAAGTCAGATACTACTCACTGGGTACAGAAGTCAGATACTACTCACTGGGTACAGAAGTCAGATACTACTCACTGGGAACAGAAGTCAGATACTACTCACTGGGTACAGAAGTCAGATACTACTCACTGGGTACAGAAGTCAGATACTACTCACTGGGAACAGAAGTCAGATACTACTCACTGGGAACAGAAGTCAGATACTACTCACTGGGAACAGAAGTCAGATACTACTCACTGGGAACAGAAGTCAGATACTACTCACTGGGAACAGAAGTCAGATACTACTCACTGGGTACAGAAGTCAGATACTACTCACTGGGTACAGAAGTCAGATACTACTCACTGGGAACAGAAGTCAGATACTACTCACTGGGTACAGAAGTCAGATACTACTCACTGGGAACAGAAGTCAGATACTACTCACTGGGTACAGAAGTCAGATACTACTCACTGGGTACAGAAGTCAGATACTACTCACTGGGTACAGAGGTCAGATACTACTCACTGGGAACAGAAGTCAGATACTACTCACTGGGAACAGAAGTCAGATACTACTCACTGGGTACAGAAGTCAGATACTACTCACTGGGAACAGAAGTCAGATACTACTCACTGGGACAGAAGTCAGATACTACTCACTGGGTACAGAAGTCAGATACTACTCACTGGGAACAGAAGTCAGATACTACTCACTGGGTACAGAAGTCAGATACTACTCACTGGGAACAGAATTCAGATACTACTCACTGGGTACAGAAGTCAGATACTACTCACTGGGTACAGAAGTCAGATACTACTCACTGGGAACAGAAGTCAGATACTACTCACTGGGAACAGAAGTCAGATACTACTCACTGGGAACAGAAGTCAGATACTACTCACTGGGTACAGAAGTCAGATACTACTCACTGGGTACAGAAGTCAGATACTACTCACTGGGAACAGAAGTCAGATACTACTCACTGGGTACAGAAGTCAGATACTACTCACTGGATACAGAAGTCAGATACTACTCACTGGGAACAGAAGTCAGATACTACTCACTGGGTACAGAAGTCAGATACTACTCACTGGGTACAGAAGTCAGATACTACTCACTGGGTACAGAAGTCAGATACTACTCACTGGGAACAGAAGTCAGATACTACTCACTGGGAACAGAAGTCAGATACTACTCACTGGGAACAGAAGTCAGATACTACTCACTGGGAACAGAAGTCAGATACTACTCACTGGATACAGAAGTCAGATACTACTCACTGGGAACAGAAGTCAGATACTACTCACTGGGTACAGAAGTCAGATACTACTCACTGGGAACAGAAGTCAGATACTACTCACTGGGAACAGAAGTCAGATACTACTCACTGGGAACAGAAGTCAGATACTACTCACTGGGTACAGAAGTCAGATACTACTCACTGGATACAGAAGTCAGATACTACTCACTGGGTACAGAAGTCAGATACTACTCACTGGGAACAGAGTCAGATACTACTCACTGGGAACAGAAGTCAGATACTACTCACTGGGAACAGAAGTCAGATACTACTCACTGGGTACAGAAGTCAGATACTACTCACTGGGAACAGAAGTCAGATACTACTCACTGGGAACAGAAGTCAGATACTACTCACTGGGTACAGAAGTCAGATACTACTCACTGGGAACAGAAGTCAGATACTACTCACTGGGTACAGAAGTCAGATACTACTCACTGGATACAGAAGTCAGATACTACTCACTGGGAACAGAAGTCAGATACTACTCACTGGGTACAGAAGTCAGATACTACTCACTGGGAACAGAAGTCAGATACTACTCACTGGGTACAGAAGTCAGATACTACTCACTGGGTACAGAAGTCAGATACTACTCACTGGGTACAGAAGTCAGATACTACTCACTGGGAACAGAGGTCAGATACTACTCACTGGGAACAGAAGTCAGATACTACTCACTGGGAACAGAAGTCAGATACTACTCACTGGGTACAGAAGTCAGATACTACTCACTGGGTACAGAAGTCAGATACTACTCACTGGGAACAGAAGTCAGATACTACTCACTGGGAACAGAAGTCAGATACTACTCACTGGATACAGAAGTCAGATACTACTCACTGGGAACAGAAGTCAGATACTACTCACTGGGTACAGAAGTCAGATACTACTCACTGGGTACAGAAGTCAGATACTACTCACTGGGAACAGAGGTCAGATACTACTCACTGGGAACAGAAGTCAGATACTACTCACTGGGAACAGAAGTCAGATACTACTCACTGGGAACAGAAGTCAGATACTACTCACTGGGAACAGAAGTCAGATACTACTCACTGGGTACAGAAGTCAGATACTACTCACTGGGTACAGAAGTCAGATACTACTCACGGGAACAGAAGTCAGATACTCCTCACTGGGAACAGAAGTCAGATACTACTCACTGGGAACAGAAGTCAGATACTCACTGGGTACAGAAGTCAGATACTACTCACTGGGTACAGAAGTCAGATACTACTCACTGGGAACAGAAGTCAGATACTACTCACTGGGTACAGAAGTCAGATACTACTCACTGGGTACAGAAGTCAGATACTACTCACTGGGAACAGAAGTCAGATACTACTCACTGGGAACAGAAGTCAGATACTACTCACTGGGTACAGAGGTCAGATACTACTCACTGGGAACAGAAGTCAGATACTACTCACTGGGTACAGAAGTCAGATACTACTCACTGGGAACAGAAGTCAGATACTACTCACTGGGTACAGAAGTCAGATACTACTCACTGGGTACAGAAGTCAGATACTACTCACTGGGAACAGAAGTCAGATACTACTCACTGGGTACAGAAGTCAGATACTACTCACTGGGAACAGAATTCAGATACTACTCACTGGGTACAGAAGTCAGATACTACTCACTGGGAACAGAAGTCAGATACTACTCACTGGGTACAGAAGTCAGATACTACTCACTGGGAACAGAAGTCAGATACTACTCACTGGGTACAGAAGTCAGATACTACTCACTGGGAACAGAAGTCAGATACTACTCACTGGGAACAGAAGTCAGATACTACTCACTGGGAACAGAAGTCAGATACTACTCACTGGGTACAGAGGTCAGATACTACTCACTGGGTACAGAGGTCAGATACTACTCACTGGGAACAGAAGTCAGATACTACTCACTGGGTACAGAAGTCAGATACTACTCACTGGGAACAGTAGTCAGATACTACTCACTGGGAACAGAAGTCAGATACTACTCACTGGGAACAGAAGTCAGATACTACTCACTGGATACAGAAGTCAGATACTACTCACTGGGAACAGAATTCAGATACTACTCACTGGGTACAGAAGTCAGATACTACTCACTGGGTACAGAAGTCAGATACTACTCACTGGGAACAGAAGTCAGATACTACTCACTGGATACAGAAGTCAGATACTACTCACTGGGAACAGAAGTCAGATACTACTCACTGGGAACAGAAGTCAGATACTACTCACTGGGTACAGAAGTCAGATACTACTCACTGGGTACAGAAGTCAGATACTACTCACTGGGAACAGAAGTCAGATACTACTCACTGGGTACAGAAGTCAGATACTACTCACTGGGTACAGAAGTCAGATACTACTCACTGGGAACAGAAGTCAGATACTACTCACTGGGTACAGAAGTCAGACACTACTCACTGGGAACAGAAGTCAGATACTACTCACTGGGTACAGAAGTCAGATACTACTCACTGGGAACAGAAGTCAGATACTACTCACTGGGAACAGAAGTCAGATACTACTCACTGGGAACAGAAGTCAGATACTACTCACTGGGAACAGAAGTCAGATACTACTCACTGGGTACAGAAGTCAGATACTACTCACTGGGAACAGAAGTCAGATACTACTCACTGGGTACAGAAGTCAGATACTACTCACTGGGAACAGAAGTCAGATACTACTCACTGGGAACAGAAGTCAGATACTACTCACTGGGTACAGAAGTCAGATACTACTCACTGGGTACAGAAGTCAGATACTACTCACTGGGAACAGAGGTCAGATACTACTCACTGGGAACAGAAGTCAGATACTACTCACTGGGAACAGAAGTCAGATACTACTCACTGGGAACAGAAGTCAGATACTACTCACTGGGAACAGAAGTCAGATACTACTCACTGGGAACAGAAGTCAGATACTACTCACTGGGAACAGAAGTCAGATACTACTCACTGGGTACAGAAGTCAGATACTACTCACTGGGTACAGAGGTCAGATACTACTCACTGGGAACAGAAGTCAGATACTACTCACTGGGAACAGAAGTCAGATACTACTCACTGGGAACAGAGGTCAGATACTACTCACTGGGAACAGAAGTCAGATACTACTCACTGGGAACAGAAGTCAGATACTACTCACTGGATACAGAAGTCAGATACTACTCACTGGGTACAGAAGTCAGATACTACTCACTGGGTACAGAGGTCAGATACTACTCACTGGGTACAGAAGTCAGATACTACTCACTGGGTACAGAAGTCAGATACTACTCACTGGGAACAGAAGTCAGATACTACTCACTGGGTACAGAAGTCAGATACTACTCACTGGGTACAGAAGTCAGATACTACTCACTGGGTACAGAAGTCAGATACTACTCACTGGGAACAGAAGTCAGATACTACTCACTGGGAACAGAAGTCAGATACTACTCACTGGATACAGAAGTCAGATACTACTCACTGGGTACAGAAGTCAGATACTACTCACTGGGTACAGAGGTCAGATACTACTCACTGGGTACAGAAGTCAGATACTACTCACTGGGAACAGAAGTCAGATACTACTCACTGGGAACAGAAGTCAGATACTACTCACTGGATACAGAAGTCAGACACTACTCACTGGGAACAGAAGTCAGATACTACTCACTGGGTACAGAAGTCAGATACTACTCACTGGGAACAGAAGTCAGATACTACTCACTGGGTACAGAAGTCAGATACTACTCACTGGGAACAGAAGTCAGATACTACTCACTGGGAACAGAAGTCAGATACTACTCACTGGGTACAGAAGTCAGATACTACTCACTGGGAACAGAAGTCAGATACTACTCACTGGGTACAGAAGTCAGATACTACTCACTGGGAACAGAAGTCAGATACTACTCACTGGGTACAGAAGTCAGATACTACTCAATGGGGACAGAAGTCAGATACTACTCACTGGGAAACAGAAGTCAGATCTACTCACTGGGTACAGAAGTCAGATACTACTCACTGGGAACAGAAGTCAGATACTACTCACTGGGAACAGAAGTCAGATACTACTCACTGGGTACAGAAGTCAGATACTACTCACTGGGAACAGAAGTCAGATACTACTCACTGGGAACAGAAGTCAGATACTACTCACTGGGAACAGAAGTCAGATACTACTCACTGGGAACAGAAGTCAGATACTACTCACTGGGTACAGAAGTCAGATACTACTCACTGGGTACAGAAGTCAGATACTACTCACTGGGAACAGTAGTCAGATACTACTCACTGGGAACAGAAGTCAGATACTACTCACTGGGAACAGAAGTCAGTCCAACATTTTGTTTTGATTTACATTGGATTGATTTCAAATAAAATCAAACTCAAATCCAACTTTTTTTGCCACATGAGCCGAGTGTAGACTTTGCTGTGAAATGCTTACTTACAAGCCCTTAACCAACAGTGCAGTTCAAGAAGAAGAAAAAGTTTACCAAGTAGGCTAAAATAAAAAGTAATAATAAAAAGTAACACAATAAGAATAACAATAACGAGTCTATATACAGGGGGCACCGGTACCGATTCAGTGTGCGGGGGTACAAGCTAGTTGAGGAAATCTGTACATGTAGGTGGGGGTGAAGTGACTATGCGTAGGTCACAAACAAACAGCGAGTAGCAGCAGTGTACAAAAGGGAGGGGTAGGGGGGGTCAACTTAAATTGTCCGGTGGTGATTTTTATGACTTGTTCAGCAGTCTAATGGCTTGGGGGTAGAAACTGTTGAGGAGCCTTTTGGTCCTAGACTTGGAGCTCCGGTACCGCTTGCCGTGCGGTAGCAGAGAAAACAGTCTATAACTTGGGTGACTGGAGTCTCTGACAATTTTCTGGGCTTTCCTCTGACACCGCCTATTATATAGATGCTGGATGGCAGGAAGCTTGTCAACTAACGTGAATTCAAAGTAAAATGAACAACAACAAAAATACAATCTAATTGGATTTAGGGTCAAAGTTGGATCTGCCATGTCCTGTTATTCCAGAGCAGGGATTCTGGTATCCCCTTCTGTTTGTAAGTGTCTTTCAGCCCATCCTATTTAAGCACCAAACAATCCTCTCAGCTTTCTGGTTCCCCTGAGGATCCACCTTTATATTCATCTTTCTGTTGGACTGATGAACTAATAGAGTTGTTTGGAAATGACCTGCCACAGATAATTATTTATTCATAGACTTGGTGATCAATTCAACCCAGTATTCAGACCAATAAATATAATTTCTATGTCACTCACTACGGCAATGCATTTGGAAATGACTTCAATGTGCGTAAATCCCTTATTTCATTCATTCATTCGTTTGTTTGTTCATTCGTTTGTCTTAAATTCTTGGATTGTTTAGGGATTAGTGAGACTGATGTTGGCATTCTAAGTCAGTGCTATATGGATCCATCATGTATTAGTGTGAGCTCATGGATCAACACACCTGCCAATACCAAGAAGAGCTTTTTGAAATCAGGAGTGTTACAGTACTATGAGCCAATGTAACAGTGGGTCAGAGGCAGTGCAATGGGATGCATGAGTTACTGTAGCACTGTACCTGGGCTCTGTGCCCTCCTCGCCATCTTCATGCTCATCAGAGCTGTCATCTGAACTGTCTTCTGATTCGCTGAACACTTGGAGGTATCGTCCCTCTGATTCTCTATCCCCATTTACCACTGCAGGGACAGGAGGGCTCACTGGTTCCCGTCGAGGACTGGGCAGTGGTCTGCTTCTGTACTCTTCTAAAACATCTGGAGAGAGAGGAGCAGGGGGAAGAGAGAGAGGACCAGGGGGAAGAGAGAGAGGTGCGGGGGGTGAGAGGAGTAGGGGGAAGAGAGAGGAGCAGGGGGAAGAGAGAGAGGAGCAGGGGGAAGAGAGAGGAGCAGGGGGAAGAGAGAGGAGCAGGGGGAAGAGAGAGAGGTGCGGGGGGTGAGAGGAGTAGGGGGAAGAGAGAGGAGCAGGGGGAAGAGAGAGGAGCAGGGGGAAGAGAGAGAGGAGCAGGGGGAAAGAGAGAGAGGAGCAGGGGGAAGAGAGAGAGGTGCGGGGGGTGAGAGGAGTAGGGGGAAGAGAGAGGAGCAGGGGGAAAGAGAGAGGAGCAGGGGGAAGAGAGAGAGGAGCAGGGGGAAAGAGAGAGAGGAGCAGGGGGAAGAGAGAGAGGAGCAGGGGGAAAGAGAGAGAGGACCAGGGGGAAAAGAGAGAGGAGCAGGGGGAGAAAGAGAGAAAGGAACAGGGGGAAAGTGAGAGAGGAGCAGTGGAGAGTTAGAGAGGAGCAGGGGGAAAGAGAGAGAGGAGCGGGGGGAAAGAGAGGAGTAGGGGGAAGAGAGAGGAGCAGGGGAAGAGAGAGAGGAGCAGTGGGGAGAGAGAGAGGAGCAGGGAGGAGAGAGAGGTGCAGGGGGAAAGAGAGAGGAGCAGTGGGGGGAGAGAGAGGATTAGGGGGAGAGAGGAGCAGGGGGAAAGAGAGAGAGGAGCGGGGGGAAAGAGAGAGAGAAGCAGAGGGGAGAGAGAGAGGAGCAGGGGGAAAGAGAGAGAGGAGCAGGGGGAGAGAGGAGCAGGGGGAAAGAGAGAGAGGGGCATAGAGAAAGAAACAGAGAGGTGCAGGGGGAAAGAGAGAGGAGCAGTGGGGGGAGAGAGAGGATTAGGGGGAGAGAGGAGCAGGGGGAAAGAGAGAGAGGAGCGGGGGGAAAGAGAGAGAGAAGCAGAGGGGAGAGAGAGAGGAGCAGGGGGAAAGAGAGAGAGGAGCAGGGGGAGAGAGGAGCAGGGGGAAAGAGAGAGAGGGGCATAGAGAAAGAAACAGAGAGGTGCAGGGGGAAAGAGAGAAGAGCAAGGGGGAAGAGAGAGAGGAGCAGGGGGGAGAAAGAGAGAGAGGAGCGGGGGGGAAAGAGAGAGAGAGGAGCAGGGGGAAAGAGAAAGAGGAGCGGGGAGAGAGGAGCAGGAGGAAAGAGAAAGAGGAGAATGGAGATAGAAAGAGAGAGAGGAGCAGGGGGGAAGAGAGAGAGGAGCAGGGGGAAAGAGAGAGAGGAGCAAGGGAAAAGAGAGAGTGGAGCAGGGGGAAAGAGAAAGAGGAGCGGGGAGAGAGGAGCAGGAGGAAAGAGAAAGAGGAGAATGGAGATAGAAAGAGAGAGAGGAGCAGGGGGGAAGAGAGAGAGGAACAGGGGGAAAGAGAGAGAGGAGCAAGGGAAAGAGAGAGGGGAGCAGGGGGAAAGAGAGAGAAGAGCAGGGGGAAAGAGAGAGGAGCGGGGGGAAAGAGAGAGAGGAGCAGGGGGAACGAGAGAGAGGAGCAGGGAGAACGAGAGAGAGGAGCAGGGGGAAGAGAGGGTAGCAGGGGGGAGAGAGAGAGGAGCAGGGGGAAAGAGAGAGTGGAGCAGGGGGAGAGAGGAGCAGGGGGAAAGAGAGAGAGGGGCATAGAGAAAGAAACAGAGAGGGGAGCAGGGGGGAAGAGAGAGAGGAGCAGGGGGAAAGAGAGAGAGGAGCAGGGGAAAGAGAGAGGGGAGCAGGGGTGGAGAGAGAGAGAGTTGCTGCGACAAAGATGGAGCAGGATATTACAGAGCATGTTTGATGTCTGATGTCTATCTCCAAAAAGGCCCACTCTAACTGTGTGAATAATAATCATACTTTAGAAAGTGAAGTATACCTGAGGGTTGCCTGAGCAGGATAATAGTGTGCGTTCCATGGCTGTGTACCGTGTCATGGACGTCTCGAGGGCCAACATCCGGGAGAGACACATCAAACAGAGCAACCACTGAACTCAGGATATCCATATTTTCTACCTATGGAAAACACACTCATGAACACACACACACACAACCCTTCCATATCCTACTCTTCCAAGACACTGAGATTTAGCAGGATTTGAAAGTGTAATCAATTAAGAATGAGAGTTCTGGGACAAGTAAAGGCCTGAGGCAGGAGGAATACCATTGATGATAATATGACCTATATGTATAAAATCCACATCTGTACAGACAGGCTCGTGAAACGCGGAAGAAGCCAGGAAATGGGAGGCAGGGAAGTCGAAGGGGTGGAAAGAATATCTTAATGAAAGTATGAACGAGAGGAAATGAAATGGGTGATGAGAAAGAGATAATGGGAGAAGGTGTGTGTTTTGTGTGTGTGTACGTGCCTACACTTGTTTGTGTACAGTTGTAAGATCTTAATTTGAACACTTGTTGCTTAATATTAAATGCAGACGAGCTTCATGATTCACATAAATTCACTAATAACCTGAACTAACACTTGGTTATATTAACAGTATTGTACTTTTCATATATCCTCATTTTGTCCAGCTAATAGCCTAACCACCAGTCAAGCAACATTATGGACTAAACGTTCAAATCCTGTTGCTGCGGGATTATTTTGCTGCGACAATAGTGGTCAAATTAAGATCCAACACCTGTATGTGTGCACTTGCTATTTTTCTCTCCCTCCCTCTCTCTCCTATTCTACTGTAGCTATTGCAATAATGTGTTTAGTCATCTACAGTGGTTTCGCAACAAATGAACTTCACAACCAAAGCTAGATTCAGTGTGTGTCTATGAATAGGATGAGAGTAAACCCCAGGCAGCAACACATGCACACAACCCACACAAATGCGCATGAGAATACAGACTTGGCTGCACGACTATACAGTATCTTCTAATGATCAAACATAAGGGCAATGTTTCTATATGTTGCATCTTGGCTACACAGCAACACTCCCTAACCCCTTTGGCAGAGCCAGGCATTGCCGTCATGTATTTTTAGTGGTCCCAGAAGAGTGGATGCATTTGGACTGCACTCTATAATTAATCTGATTGCCTGTGAGAGGAATTCATCATAGAGTCTGTGGGTATGATGACACTTGTGCTGTTTCCAGCGGAAAAGGGGTGCTATGGTCGGGAGGGGATGGACACATGCACACAAGTTATTCAATGTGAGTGAGGAGGTATGTCTAGATAAGAATGAAAACGGATGCAGGGGAGTGGCAGGAGTTGCGAGTACCTGTGGAACGAGCTCATTGGCATCACTGATTCCCAGCAGCTCGTAGAAGTGAACTTTGATGGGCTGTGCAGTAAAGTCACATCTGCTGCCATCTATTTTGGGCTTGAATTTCACTGTGTGGAGACGGACCACACAACCATCCATATTCACAGGCTCTTTATTTACCCTGCAGTAATGACAACAACAACAAAAATACTTGTCATGTTATCATTCAAGTCGAAGCTAACAGCTAATTAGCTAGCCAGTGTCTGATACGAGCTATGTTACTTACTTGCCTGCTGCTGGTAGCCTACAAAAACTCCAATGTTATGTTATGGTAACTATGGAAACACTGTGACCGACTGTGCCTTCTGGGAATTGAAGTCTAAGACATTTTACACCACAAAAGACGCGAACTAGAATCTCACTGAGAAGTGACGTGTGGTGTCAGGTAGCGTGTTTGAGTGAGCCATGCAATCTCACGTTTGCATTTCTACTTAATTCAAATAGTACATTTAATGGAGTTAAAACAACAAGAACCAGAGTGGTCGTCATGAGAGGTTACAAGGTCTGTCTCTGCCTTTCGATTGGCGGTGGTCGTTATGAAAAGGGAGTGGCATCGTAGCCGGTGAGCTATGACGTCAATGGAGCTGTTCAAAGTGTGGTGGTGCTGGAAGGAATCTCACGCAGTTCATCAGCACAGGCTCCGCGGCCATAAAGTGGACTGGATTTCAGAGCATCAAAGGCTATTATCACGGTTCAGAGGGGGAGAATACCGAAGACAAATAGTGTTCCACCTGTTTGAATAAATCGGCGAGATCTGAAAGAAGTGAGTAGCTATTCTGAATCGCATGATTTGCCAGGGAACAAGGGTTGGGATCATGAAGAAATGTGGATTTTTAGAACATCTTGAGCACGTTGCGATAGTAAAAATGTTTCTTTGCCCTTGTGAATTTTTAACCATAGACAAACGGTCCTGATTGGTTACTTCGGGTTACCTCTAGCCTATAATAGCTTTATTGATGCGTTTTTGTCTTTGTAATCCGCTCCTTTCACCTCAATGACTATTGCATGCACAATGGGATGATTTGACTGGTATTTCCATAAGTCTCAAGGATCGAATGTTCAAGGCACATCGAGTGTGTGTTTGTGTGTAAAAGACGAGGGAGAGCGAGAAAGAGAGACGTTGTTCGTTTCACATAGACTAGTCTAGTAAATCAAACCCATGGAATAAAAAAAAACATGCGCGCACGTTTCATATAGCCTACTCCTCGTAATTAATTTTCTCTAAATATTATATTCTCTTCAACATGATTGTGAGGGGAGGGCTGTGTCGGGCGGCTAGGTGAAGTCACTCGGACATAGTGGCTAGGAGAAGTCACTTGGACATAGTTAGACTAATATACCCTTTTAGGAGAAGTCGTAATAACAGTTTACATGAAATCAGTAGGCCTAGATATCAACACTGTCTGGACAGAATTGTAGCCTACACTCTTTCCAAAAGGGTTCTTTGCTGGGGATAGGGTTCTACCAAGAAGCGTTTTTATCTGAAGAGCCCTTTTTGGAAGCCGTGGGTTCTTTGAAGGCAATGGGTTCTACCTAGAACCTTTTTCATCCCAATAGCCGTTTTTAGAAGAAAGGGTTCTTTTATGATTATTTGGAAGGCAATAAGGATTCTTTGGAAAGTACGAAAGGTTCCACATACATTGAACACTTTGAATATGGATACTTTTTTATTTTATTTGACCTCAGGGTTTAAACTTGGACAGCAGGAGTTTGAGTAATCTTAAAAAGATAGATGTGAGCATGTTTTAAACTGTACCAATAAAGGCATATTTGTAGGCTGAATGTATCTGGTATTCTCTTATTCATCTTATATGTACACTACTGACATAGTTGATATCTTTGCCATGGTTTCTTTCTTTAAAATGAGTATTTTCTGTGATTTTATTGAGCAGAATAGGATTATAGAAGGGAGTATGTATGGTACACAGTAAATTGGCCAGTTTGACTGACCTCATGATGATTATTCAGTGTAACATTTCTAGTGTTGATTCAGGAGTTAAATTAACTTAACACTCAGTGGTGTGAAATAACCTACAACCAGAGTTGAACGTAGAGTAAAACAATCAAAACCACACCCATCATTAGGATATTTCCCAGCATGGTCTATTGCAGGTTGATTTTCAGAATTGTTTGTTTCAGTATCTGTGTTTTTGCATGTAGATTGATTAGTTCATTAATCTTATGCTATACAAAGATACATAATATACATTTTTCTAAATTAATCCAAACTGTTAGTAGTTGGACTTATTGCACCCATTACTGAGATTGATGTTCCAGTTTAGATAATTTACGTACTCTCATTAATTAATCTTCCCTGCCCTGACATGTGTTCTGTATGCATGTGGTGGGTGATTAAAAGTACCAATTGTTGGATATCCTCACTCTGGCTGGATTCCAATAGGAATTACACATCCCTTTGTAAGCCAGCATAATGTGACTTGCAGGCCTGATGTGGTCTGTAAACCAGGAGTTTCAGAGCACTGTTTTAATGTATAACTAAGCCCTCTACAAAAGGCCTAATGATATATGTAATGTATTGTAATAAATCGTTTTTTTAAAGGCTATTGCGACTGGTGGAACCGTTCATAGACGGTTCTAGGAATAACTTTTAGATGAGTAAAGGGTTCATGGTAGAGCCATTTATAGAGGATTCTATAAGAAGAACCCTTCATAGAGGGTTCTAGGTAGAACCATTTACAGAAGGTTCTATGAATTACCCTTCATAGAGGGTTCTAGGTAGAACCCTCTGGAAAGGGTCCTCCCTAGAACCAAAAATGATTCCCCTATGGAGACAAGCCGAAGAACCCTATATGGTTATACTAAGCACTTTTTTTCTAAGAGTGTATTGAAATAGGGTAGTGTTATTGACTGAACATGGCTACTGATTTAGCCCCAATGTTGCTGTAGATTCAGTGGAAAGAAAATCTTTGATTTCGGATGGTGATGTTATTCCAATGATAGGTGTGGCACAGCCGGTGTGCACAGGCTGCTCTCTCAGTCGGTGTCCATCTCTGATCCGCTTTTTGGCTGACGTGGTGAAAAAGAGTCAGGTGCTATAAAACTCCTCCCTTCTCGTGAATAGACGCTCAAAGCTGAGGTGACAAGGGAGGGAGCAAGAGGATGCTGGTAGCTGATAGGCCTAAGTGTGTCCCATTCATTAAAACACAGCCTGCAACTCGTAATTCTTCTTTTTTTTTATCGGGGCACTGATGGCCAAGTGTGATAGGCTATCTTCAAAATGTGGGTAAAGAAAATATAGGCATACAATCTTCAAAGTAGCCTATAATTGGATAGAATTGAGTGGGTCTACTTTCACTGTATCACAGACCTGCCCAGTGTATGTCTGGCTTGCCTATCAAACGCCCATCTAACCACTGTTCAATAATGAACCAGGTGGTCGGGCCAGATGGGGGTTGATGGGCCTTGCACAGGTGATACAGGATACTTCAGGATTCGGTTTCTTTTATGTGTAACCTACATTACAGTCTCATGAGTAAGTGACAGCCAAATGTGAATAAGAGGCCAGTGACAGTGGTGACAGAAAAACATTCATGTTCAGTGTCACTGTCATTATAGTCTTCAATACATAGGCCTTGTGTGTGTTTTTGTCCATGCAGCTCCAGAGGGAGTTGGGTCCTTAAAGGAAAAATACATTTTGGTATTCTTTTTCATTAGTGTTAGCAATCAAGTTTTCAAGATATAGGACTTTCAAAAAGCAAATTGTCACCTCCTACGTCATCGTGTATCATGTATCAACAGTGGACTAATGGGCTCCTTTAAGTGCTATCAAGTGAGGCTGAATACACGACTCGGTACATGGAAATGCCCTGTTGTGTATCCTGCAAGCAGGCAATTTTCTCAGCAAGAGGATGCAATCACTAATCAAATGCATTGTTGAATGCTTTTAGCAAAAGAGCAGCAATACAACACTGGTCCCACTGTAAACATCTCCAGTCTTGGTGACAAAAAGTTGTTCCTGAGCGTCTAGAGGGGATGGGGCCCTCTGCCATTCTAGGCCTACACTGCTTTCACTTTTTGTGACACTGAGCAAGTTGACAAGGCTCTCTCTCCATTTAGGCCCATACACTTAGAAAAAAGGTGCTATCTAGGACCTAAAAGGGTTCTTTGGCTGTCCCCTTAGGAGAACCCTTTGAAGAACCCTATTTGGTTCCATGTAGAACCCTTTCCACAGAGGGTTTCACGTGGAACCCAAGAGAGTTCTACCTGGAAAAGGGTTTTACCTGGAGCCAAAAAGTGTTCTCCTATTTCTTAAGAGTGTGTCTTCTTCCTTCTTTCTTTCATTTACTCCATTCTAACCATCTGCCTATTTTCAGCATACATTATCTTTCCATCCAAGTCCATTTGCCTTTCACTGTCTCCTCTCTCACACAACCCTGTCCCTCTCTGTCTGTCTCTGCCATCTCCCTTTCCTCTCCATCTGTTTGTTTCCATTCACAGTGCCTGAGTTAGGTTGTCAGTGTTGTGTAGCCTGATGTTCCCGTGGATGTATTATTATACAAAGTGTAATGGTCCAAAACTCAGCGAAGCTGGCTCAATTTAGTCTAACCCACGTCACAGTATTGACACAGCAAACTGAATCACATAAATACATCATGTAAGAATACCTGAAAATACTTCTCTCAATGCTTCCACCTTTCAGCATAAGACATGCTGGCTCGGACAACAAACATCATGCAAAAATATATTTCAGTAAGATTTATTTGAACACTGTTATAATGATTCTTCATATATCTGAACAGTTACACAAACTATGAACCCCACTTTAAACACTCAGGCCTAAGAACAGAGGATTTACTGCAGGTTTATTAGATGCACATGACCCCTCTGATTCTATGGCATTTAGAAAAGATTACTGGCATCTCAGACGTCATTCAGAGTGGGCACTCAAACAACACACAGAGACGGAACAATATAACACAGTTCAATTGATGATCCCAAACAGTATAGCAGATTTGATTTGTGTGCTCTAAAATCTGATCTCTTCAGATGAAAGTAACTGTACAGTGTTTACAGGTTTCTCTGAAATATGACCTATAATGAATTACAATATGAGTGAAATAGTTGCTAATTAAGTATGTTAAAGTGCAGCTTTTCTGTGTTGGAATGGTGTGGGCGTACCCCAACAACCAAATGGTGTGGGTGTATACCGGTCATTACAAATATTAATGCGAGTACACTGCTGATTGGCCAGCTCATCCTACTCGGGATGACATCATCCTCTATGAGGAAATAGCAAGCATTTTTTTTTCAAGTCTGTTTGAGATACAAGTTTAAGGTGGGGTTTTTTAAGTGTTTTTTCTCCAATTTATGCTTTGGCCACAAATACAAGTATAGGATGAGTCAACAACATTATTTGGTAATGAGCTAATAGAATATGAACTTTTAAAAGTGAGATTTTCATTGGACGTTTAGGGAAAAAAAACATTTGCTGGTGGATTTTCATGTGCTAAAAATATGACTCAAAGTATAGGACAGAGCAGCCTACAATTATTCTAGTAGAGTGCCATGGTGGGATTTACTCAGCAGGGATATGCTAAGTTTTATTTAATGACCTCTCACTGATCATGTGTTTAAGCCAGTTCATAGTATGTGTGTTCATAGTATGTGGTAGGGAAGGAGGGACGGGGAGACCTGGGTGATATTGGCAGTGTTGTGTGAACAGACTTTGTGAACATGGAGAGATGATGTGTCCTCCACTGGTAGAGGGGAAAATATGACTGACACAAGAGGGGGAGGATTTGGGTTTTGTTCACTAAGCCACGGGTTTGTTTTAGACTATATATGTGCCCATGTGCATGTGTGTGTGACTACCAGCCCTCAACTTGTCCTGTCCGACTTTGCCGTCCACTTATCAATGCACTCAGCCACCCACACTGCCAGGCTTGACCCATACCATCCTCTCTTCTACAAAGCCAGAGCAGAGCTGTGTCATTAGGTACAGTATGCTGCCGGTTGCTGGTCTGGGTGGGTGTGTAATTATGGTGCTGTATGGGTGCTCAGGGTGGTGCTATGGTCTTGCCCCAGACGGTGGATCGTGTGGAGACAGGCACTGATCACAGGGGGAGAAGTCAGTGTGGGTCTGGGTGGGGTTCACTCCTCCATCCCAACACACCCTGCCTATCCTTCTGGAACCTATCAGATGGTCTTTCATTACCAAGAGGCCATGCTCTGACCTCAAAAAGTGTGTGTGTGTGCGTGTGTGCGTGTGCGTGTGTTTGTGTGCGTGTGTGGTTGTGGTTGTGTGTGTGTTGTACATTTGGTCTGCGTGTCCTGTACATGCGTGTGGAGCAATGCTTCTGTGTCATTAGCCTACTACCCTCTGTTGGCTTGTATACTGTGATTGGAGATGGGGTGGACTGGCGCAGTGGGACATTCAGCCTCAGCTACACACAGACCTGGAGAGCAGCTCTAGGAGGGCTGCTGTACTACATGTAGGATATGGTGTGTTCTTCAGAACCTGTTCACGTGGTGGTGCTTGTTGTGACGGGCAAAGGTACGGACACTCGTTTTCACTCTCTCCATCTCTCTCCCTCTTCTCTCCCGTCTCTCTCTCTCCGCTCCTATATGGTCTTGTACTCACCTGTGTTTGCCGTTGCCTGAACTTTGAGCGGTTTCCATGGCAACCTTCACCTCACACTTCAGGGAATACCTGTGATCTCTCTCTTTGTCTGTTCTTTCTCAATCTCTCTTGTTTTTCACATTTTGTTACTCCTGTTATGAGTAGCTATGTGCGTTGGTACCTTTACATAATTGTACGTGCTGATATTGCGTTATCCCACTGCTAAAGGGATTGCCATGTTTATTATGCCAGGCCTTTGCTTTGAAGCTAAGCAGCTTATTCAAAAAGTGGCAGTTCCTTCAAGTGACAGCTGGTTTAGTTTCTAAAGACCATATAAATGGAAATATGGTTTCTCAGTGTGCAGCTTTTTGTAGAGCTTCTTTAAAATTACAAATCTACTATTAACTGGTTGAAGAACCCTAGAAAATATCACACTCTCTCTCAAGTTCCACACCTAAATGACAAGGGGCCTTTTAACTGTATGGCCTTCAACCCTGCAGGAATGGTGCAACGTCACAGTTCATGCCAGAGGTTTTCAGTCCAAGGCTTGCTTTCTATTCAAGGCATGGCTGGCTTTTAGTCCAATGCTGGCTTGCTTTCCTCACAAATACACGTTTTCTCTATCTGTATTTTGAATATAAATGTATTTGTTTTCACTGTCTGCAAGTTATCAGACTGAAACGAACAGTTTTGACATTTCAGATCAGTGTTGCCGTAGCCTTTAACATGACAAATGTGGAACAAATCAATGGGACAACCAATCCATATCTGTCTGTAGAAAACCAGGGCAGGGTTCGAGCTAGTGATGGATCACTTACCGTTTGTTTGTGCGTGTATGTACACTACATGACCAAATGTATGTGGACACCTGCTCATCGAACATCTCATTCCAAAATCATGGAGTTGGTCCCCCCTTTGCTGCTATAACAGCCTCCACTCTTTTGGGAAGGCTTTCCACTAGATGTTGGAACATTTCTGCGGGGACTTGCATCCATTCAGCCACAAGAGCATTACTGATGTTGGGCAATTAGGCCTGGCTCACAGTTGGTGTTCCAATTCATCCCAAAGGTGTTCAATGGGCTTGAGGTCAGGGCTGTGTGCAGGCCAGTCAAGTTCTTCCACACTAATCTTGACAAACCATTTCTGTATGGACCTCGTTGTGTGCACTGGGGCATTGGCATGCGGAAACATGAAAGTGCCTTCCCCAAACTATTGCCACAAAGTTGGAAGCATAAAATGGCATTGAATGCTGTAGCGTTAAGATGTCCCTTCAACGGAACTAAGGGGCCTAGCCCGAACCATGAAAAACAGCCCCAAACCATTATTCATCCTCCATGGCACTATGCATCGGGGCAGGTAGCGTTCTCCTGGAGTCCGCCAAACCAAGATTGGTCCGTCTGACTGCCAGATGGTATAGCGAGATTCATCACTCCAGAGAACGCATTTCCACTCCTCCAGAGTCCAATGGCGACGAGCTTTACACAACTCCAGCCGATGCTTGGCATTGCGCATGGTGATCTTAGGCTTGTGTGCGGCTGCTCGGCTATGGAAACCCATTTCATGAAGCTCCAAACAAACAGTTCTTGTGCTGACGTTCCTTCCAGAGGCAGTTTGGAACTCAGTAGTCACTGTGTTCTTCAGTAAGGCCATTCTACTGCCAATTTGTGTCTATTGAGATTGCATGGCTGTGTGCTCAATGTTATACACACCGGTGTGGCTGAAATAGCCAAATCCACTAATTTGAAGGGGTGTCCACATACTTTTGTACATACAGTGTATGTGAGCACACATGCATGCAGGATTTGCTATGTTACTGTAACGAATGTGAGAATGCATGATGTCAGCCCATATGTCTGTCTGTGAATGTTTTTCAAGGGCAGGGGAGTAGGCTACACGTTTACAGAAAGAGGAAGCAGGAGTATTTTTAGTGGTAGAGCTTGGTCATGGGTGACTGAGGGAAGGCTGGGGTCAGAGTTCATGAGTCGGGGACAGAGAAACAGGGACAGACATGGTGCAGAGGTTAGTGTGTAGTCGAGGCACGGTGGGGGGAGGGGCACAGTACATTGCATGAAGTGTATGATGGCACATCAGCTCACTCGTATTGATCCAGCATGATCTAGATTTGAAAGTATATTTAGTGCAGCTGCCCAATGGCAGTGTGAGCCCATATAGGCCACAGCCCAGGGGCATGCTGGGTAATTCTGAATCATCATCGTAATCCCCCATGTCAGTAGACGCCAAGCCAAGGAGGTCTCTTTATACATAGCCCAGCAGTAATACTCCACAGCACTACTGTATACTATTCCAGTTCTCTCTTTCTCTCACACATCTGTTTTCTTCTTGGTACCCCTTTAAAGTACAGTCAATTTCTCTTATACAGGGTTGGGTAGGTTACTTTCTAAATGTAATCTGTTACAGTTACTAGTTACCTGTCTAAAATTGTAAACAGTAATGTAACTTTTGGATTACCCAAACTCAGTAACGTAATCTGATTACTTTCAGTTAGTTTCGGATGACTTTCCCCTTAAGAGGCATTAGTAGAAGACAAAAATAATCCATCAAATGCATGGTGTGTCATAATAGTGGTCTCTGACTCGCTCAGGTGGAGCAAATTTAAACGTGTGCCATTTTTCAATGCTGATTTGACTGTCATTGAGAAAACAGAAAGGTTTTCACAGACATCCTTTCTGAATTTAAAAGTAATCCAAGAAGTTAGCCTAATCATCTATTTTTTCGAAAGTATCTGTAATCTGATTACAATATTTTAGCTGGTAATGTATCTGATTACAGTTATAGTTTTTGTAATCAGATTACATGTAATCGGTTACTCCCCAACCCTGCTCTTATACCTGTGCACAGTAATAGCTCTTTAGTTACTCAGCAACAATCTTAATTAACAAGTTGTTACATAATAAATGAGTAAATCTGTTTAATCACTAAATAACACAAACATACACGAATAGAGACCAATTTCCCTGTGCAAGCCCTTAGAGGGAAGCTTGAGGAATGATTGTTCCTTACTAAAAAGCAGGTGGCAGGAGGGGCTGATTGAGTTATAGTGATGATTGCATTGTGGTAATAGTGATGGCATTATCCATTTCCTCTAACAGTATTACATTTCCAATTACACCCAGCCCAGCGCACACTGTGGCTCCCACACGGGCTTCCGAGTGGCGCAGTGGTCTAAGACACTGCATCTCAGTGCAAGAGGTGTCACTGCAGTACCTGGTTCAAATCCAGGCTGCATCACATCCGGATGTGATTGGGAGTCCCATAGGGCGGCGCACAATTGGCCCAGTGTAGGCCGTCATTGTAAATAAGAACTTGTTCTTAACTGACTTGCCTAGTTAAATAAAGGTAAAAAATAATAAAAAATAAAACTGTCCTGTCCTGCATAGAAATAGTGATGAAAGAGAGAGAGAAACTAATAAAATGATCCAATGGGTTGTTCTAACCCAGTCTTCTACCAGCCAAAAACAACCAGTGCTGCTGAGAAAAACCCTTCAGGCTGTTTGTCCGGACAATGCAACAAAACAATAATAGACTGACCCTTATACCATAGAATATTCAGAGCATTTGGCAAAGATGCTAATCTGGCCAATATGCTTTCTAGGTTTGGACAGGTGTAATGATGATGGATTGATTGTCTAATGAGGCTTTGGGAGGTATTGTTTTCAGCCAGCCTTTCTCATAGGGACTTAGTCAATAGTAGAAGCCAATCTTATGACATTTAAGAATGACAAGTGCTTATTTATACCACACTAGACAGGGCCAGGGGTATTTTACAGAAACCTGAGTTAGTGTGTCAGGGTGTCTATCTGCCTGTTGGAGTGTGGATCTGAAGTACACCTGAATGCTCTACCTGTGTCTCAGGCTCACCATTATTAAATTGCTTGTTCAAATTTTAAAAGGTACCTGTATCCTTGACCAGGCGTGTGTGTTTGCCAGAGTGTGTGTGTGTGTGTATTTAATCGAAAGTGCAGTTGTGTAGAGTTAAGGTTAGACACAAACATGTGTGTGGTCGGGGAGTTGGAGGTGGGCAACATTCACCATCACACACCAACAGGCCTCGCTAGTACCTGAGTGCATGTGACTAGGTCACCATGACAACCAAAATCCGCTAGCGGAACGTGTAGATGTAAGAGGTTAAGAATACTCGGAGTAGCGTCACCGCTGGCTCTGGCAGTGGAGGAAGAGCGGGAGGCATCTTCCAAAGCTCACAGGGAAGAGAAAGAGATCCAGAGAAAGAGATCCAGAGAAAGAGATCCAGAGAAAGAGATCCAGAGAAAGAGATCCAGAGAAAGAGATCCAGAGAAAGAGATCCAGAGAAAGAGATCCAGAGAAAGAGATCCAGAGAAAGAGATCCAGAGAAAGAGATCCAGAGAAAGAGATCCAGAGAAAGAGATCCAGAGAAAGAGATCCAGAGAAGGGCCATCCTTAGGGAAGAGGGAAACGTAGTGGGTCTGCATATGCTCCAACTCTGTTCTGATGGTTTACTGGTCTGGTCTGTTTTAGTGCTATGGCCTGAACACAGACATCTGCCGGTGTCTCATAATGTAGCAGCGTCGTACACTTAAACGCTCCACAATTCTGCACCATTAATAATGAAACAGAAGGAAACCACCACAGCCGGCTAGATGGGCCACATCGATCTCTGTGGTCACCGGATACTTAGCAGTACATCACTCATTTGCCCACTCTAAAACGTATTGACACAAACAGAGCCTCCACACACAAGCACACACACAACATACACACACATACACATGCACACACACACACACACACACACACAAGCACACACACACACACACACACACACACACACACACACACACACACACACACACACACACACACACACACACACACACACACACACACGTATTCACCCAGGATTCAGCAGGAGCTTTCTCCCTTTGTCATTATCAGTATTGATCCAATGGAGGAGGACATTTCGTAAAACAAATCCATAGGGAGCGGTTGAGGCAGCCGGACCCCATTAATTTGTCATGCTCGTCCCCACTGAAGCTTGCTGATGAGTCTCTCTGGGTTGGTTATGCTTCAGTTGACTGTGACTTTTTCAGGCAGGAAGACCCCTTGGGTAACTTATGAAAGATGCCAAAACATTGCTTGGAGATATACGACACGATTATTATCCAAGTGGTTTTAATTCCAAAACAAACACATGGTTGGCTAGCTAGATGAAACAGATAGCCCCCCTCTCAGCGGGGGATGTGTTCCTAGATTCCTTCAAGCAAACAGATAACAGTTGTTAGTCATGTAAACACAGTAAATACCAGAGAGCTGGCTACTGAGTTAGCTACTCAGGCAGTCAGACAGGAAGGCTCTCTCAATGTCAGTACTAGATGGAGGTCAGGACACTGCTTTGCACTCTGTGTGTTTGTGTGTGTGTTTGTTTGTATGTGTGTGTGGGTGTTTGTGTGTGTGTGTGTGTATGTGTGTGTGCGTGCGTGCGTGCGCACGCGGGTGTGTGTGGGCGGGCGGGCGTGAGTGTGTGCATGTGTTCTTGTGTGGCTACAGACTGCAGAAGCATTAGAAGCTGTTGAGATTTCTATCTCTTCCTGTGCTCAAACCCTGACTACAGCATTATTTCAGTTTTTATGTTCTGCCCGAGCACAAGTAGTGTGTTCAGGCAGAGATCGTCACACTCAGGCCTGGTCATACTGTAGGTTCAGCATCCTGCCGTCTATCACCACCAGGGGTGGGCTACAGTGATGCACTGGCCTGTCTTCAGCAGGAGTGAACCCAGCAGAGCAAACACTGCAACAAAATAGCAGATTGTTTCTGACAGCGAACACCCTCTATGTAAGTGTTCTTCTGTGTTTGGTTGTGTCACTGTGCATCTGTGTCTCTGAGAGAACTGGTGTTTGTGTATGAATGTTTTATGTGTGCGTATGTGCAAATATGTCTATGAAACTGAAAGTAGATAGGATACTATTCATACCGTTTTTGCAATGTGGCACTGTGGTATGCATGTCTGTGTGTCCTTTTTATGTGTGGGTTAGAGACAGAGAGAGACAGAAATGATGTGTCGGCTGTTACACAACCCAGTGATGTTTTCTCTATCCTCACTGTGGAGAAGTATGGTTAGTTGAGTCTGGATAAGACATAGGGTGACTGTTTGATAAAACAACTGGTGTTTTTCTCTCCATTTTCCCCTATTGATCCTGCCATCCGTCACCAGGGTTGGGGAATAACGTATTACATGCAATCAGTTACATGTAATCTGATTACAACAAAACTCTAACTGTAATCGGTTACGTTACCAGCAAAAAAAAAATTTGTTAATCAGATTACAGATACTTTTGAAAAACTAGATGGTTACTTCTTGGATTACTTTGAAATTCAGAAAGGATGTTTGAGAGAAAAACAACACGATGACACCTCTATGTGCGTTTGATGGATCCTTTTTGTCTTCTTCTAATGCCTCTTATGGGGAAGGGAGACTTGTCGTGGAATGTTCTAATCAAGTGAGAGAGACTTTGTCATTTCTTCAAACAATCATCTTTATTCAATATCGATTCATTATTGCAATAATGAGGCTGGTCAACCCCCCACCCTTGAGTGTTGGACCGAGTAACCTAACCTTTACACAAATGCAGAGTACTATATATAGCTGACACTTAAAATGCTTAGTCATGGTTGGTTCCACCCGTCCCATGCAGATTGGGGCATCATAAGCCACTCTGGGTTCATCCGGTCGTTATCTGCACAGGGTTGTTGTCTTAACCCCACCCTGGCTTAGTTTCCCAGATGCAAGGATGATT
The DNA here is from genome assembly GCF_901001165.1 of Salmo trutta. NCBI lineage: Eukaryota > Metazoa > Chordata > Actinopteri > Salmoniformes > Salmonidae > Salmo > Salmo trutta. The sequence goes on along the minus strand of NC_042963.1, from coordinate 10,071,040 downwards.
TTGAGACAATGAGGGATTGTTCTACTCCTAAGCTATCCCTAGTAAAACACATTCTTGTCTATGTAATGCAGTCTTTAACTCATTTGTCAGCTCAAGCCATCTCCAGTGACCATATGCCCAGATTAGCTGCAGGGAACTAGAGTGGAGACCATACAAACACAGACACTAGTAGGACAGAAATGTCTTAATATAAGTTAAATATTTATTGTTAACCATTAATATCAAATAAATCAGGTAAATACGTAATTTTTCTCTCACTTTATCCAAAGTAACCAGATTATGTTGCAGATCCAAAAGTTACATTACAGATAACAATTTTGGACAGGTAACTAGTAACTGTAACAAATAACATTTTAGAATGTAATCTAATCAACCCTGTCTGTCACCCACCCCTACGATGCAGAGGTGCAAAGGGAGATAAATGATGATGAGAACAGGAACCGGCTCTGCACCTGCTCTTTCTCTCCTCTCCATCTCTCTTCTTCTTCTCTCCTCTCCATCTCTCTTCTTCTTCTCTCCTCTCATCTCTCTTCCACTCTTCTCTCCTCTCCATCTCTCTTCCACTCTTCTCTCCTCTCCATCTCTCTTCCACTCTTCTCTCCTCTCCATCTCTCTTCCACTCTTCTCTCCTCTCCATCTCTCCTCACTTCTTCTCTCCTCTCCATCTCTCTTCTTCTTCTCTCCTCTCCATCTCTCTTCTTCTTCTCTCCTCTCCATCTCTCTTCTTCTTCTCTCCTCTCCATCTCTCTTCTTCTTCTCTCCTCTCCATCTCTCTTCTTCTTCTCTCCTCTCCATCTCTCTTCCACTCTTCTCTCCTCTCCATCTCTCTTCCACTCTTCTCTCCTCTCCTCTGCTCTTCTCTTCACTATATCTCTCCATCTCTATCTCTCCTCTGCTTTCTCTCCATCTCTATCTCTCCTCTGCTTTTCTCTCTTCTCCTCCTCTTTTCTCTTCTCTCCTCTGCTTTTCTCATCTCTCATGCTCCAAAACATTAGGTGCATGGTGCTTCTGCTTGTGCACGCAGATTTGCTTTTGTCTAATTTCATAAAAGGGTCCAGTCTTGTTGTACTCTGTGTTAATCACCATGACACAGCTTTAACCTGTCACCCTGAACAGTGAGATGCATTAAGAATATTGCATATGATCAAAATATATTACGCTAGGTGATTCAAAACAGTAGTCAAAGCACTATAAAAAGGATCAATGCCAATACAAGAGATTTTTGGAAGCCAAGTCTGAGGCCTCAATATGAATAGTAGTAATTGCATTTGTGATGCTGCATTATATTCCATACATACGGTGTAGCATTGAGAGCTATCTTGCTGTCATCTGGACATCAAGATACCAAGATGATCTATCTAGCCAACAAAACCTGTACAGTTTTAAAAATACAGTATCTTCCAGATAAATATTGCTTATATTGTTGTATAGCGTTGTATATACATAATTATCTTGTCAAAGGAAGTGGCACATTCTCTATATTGAAGATAGAATAGATCACCGTTATTATGGCTTCATTCCAACAAACACTGACAGTTTCACATTGGAAAGGAAATGAGCGTGTCAAGACAGCTAAGAAAAGTTCACATTGAAATGGCTTCTCATCGGCGCAAAACCTATTCACAGTTGTCCCCACTGCCATTTCAGCCCAGAGGAGAAGGTCACAAACAGCCCCGGGTGCTGCCTGAACTCCACCTCAACATAGTCATGGTCAGAGGTCCAGAGACAGATGCAGTTAGTGTGCAGCCACCCTGGGCATACTCCTCATTTAGCAGCTAGACAGACAGACACAGGGGCTGCATCCCAAATGGCACCCTTTTCCCTCTATAGCGCACTACGTCATGCTGTATGTCATCAGGGACAGATAAGGGCCCTGGTCAAAAGTAGCGCACTATATAGGGAATAGGGTGTGATTTGAGACACAGCCAGGGCCTGCTCTGGGCACTATCTGTCCCTGATGACATAGAGCGTGACGTTCCACAACATGATAGAAAGTTTGGCATTAATCAGAGTGGTGACAAACAGTGACGTTACTCATGATGAGACACCATGTAACCAGAGATGGTCTATAATCTTGTAACAGGCTTTGATGTACGAGATGGATGATGAGGGGTTCTTAATAAGGGAGCTAGTAGCATCAATATATTTCTGATCCATTGAACGTTTATTTGGCATCAGTCCTAAAAGGACTCACTAACTGCTTTGTTATCCTAAAAAGTCCATTGACAGGGACTGCATAGTCCATTGACAGGGACTGCATAGTCCATTGACAGGGACTGTATAATCCATTGACAGGGACTGTATAATCCATTGACAGGGACTGTATAATCCATTGACAGGGACTGCATAATTCAGTGACAGCAGCTGCACTATTCTTTCTGTTTCGTAAAACAATGACATTTTCATATGATCCTGATCGATTCAGAGCAGCATACATACTGGCCGTTTATACAGTGTTTGTGACACAGTCTTGCCCCAGGGTCGCGGTGGCACACAGTCCAGAGTCATATTGCTGTTGCTGTGCTGAATATGGTTTGGTGGCTCTGGGGTTAGGCTAAGGCCAGTGGCCCTTCTGTGTTTCAATTCATGAATTAACAATTAATGATTTATTTATATTGTGTGCATTGCTTCACTTTCCACTCAACCCTATATTTATATAAGGTTACCCCACTGAGTGAGGCCTGTGTCTGATTATCGTTTACAGCAGTGTTATTTGCTATGAATTCTGCAGATTTATTAACCATGTTTTGGCACTAAAACCATTTGGTGTTTTTGTTGTGTTATGTTAAAAACAAGTCTCATTTTGACTGTTTAAACACACGGAGATTCACACAAGCCTATCAGAAACTGTGTATCACCTGTGATGCAGTATTTCTAACCATTGGGGGACATTAGGGAAATGAACAAGGCCCATTTTGCTGACCACACATTTTCATCTCAGTGAGTCATTGCACAGCTGATGCCCCTTCCCTTTTTTTCTCCCTCTCTCTCTTCGACTCTCTCTCTCCCTCTATCCTTCTGTCCTCCCTCTCCTCTCGGCAGGTTCTGAAGCTGAGATGGTACTGAGATTCACTTCTTCATAGACCCGCCTTCCTGGTGTCCATGGATTCCTTCTGACTACAGCAGCTAGTTCTACGTCATCAAGATGATCTCCACCCAGAGACTCTAGTTCCTCATTCCTCCATTGGAGGGCCACTGTGGTGAGGGGAGGGGGAGGGTGAAGGAGCCTCCTGTCATCAGGCAAATAGCTGCGGAGCCTGCTGGTGAAAGCGATGGGAACCATGTAGTGTTCATTTCTCCACCCAGGGGGAGGGTAGATTTGAGTCAAGTTTGTTTTCCATTGATTTTAGTGTGAGAGTGTTTTATGTGAGCCAGAGAGGAGATGGTCCTCCACACCTCTCCCTACTCCAGTGCCTTCCTGCGGTGCCTCACTAGCCTGTCATGGGGCTTCATCTTCCCTTGCTACTGGCTGCTGGACCGCCTGCTAGCCTCCTGTGTGGCCACCTCTCTGGAAAAGCGCCGGCGCTCCCAGGACCCCTGCTCCTTTGTGACGCTGTATGTGCTGGTGTCCACTCCACTCTACCTGCTGCTCCTCCTGGCCTCGCTGCCCTTCGCTCTGCTGGGATTTCTGCTGTGGGCTCCCCTGCAGACGGCCCGCCATCCCTATCTCTACACCCACCGCCGCCCGAACAAGCACCAGGCCGAGCAGGGGGGCGCGGCATCACTGGCCGACTGGAGGCCGCAAGGCCGCAGCTTCTGCTTCGGCAGTGCCAACGTGTGCCTACTGCCAGACTCCCTGGCACGCTTCAACAACCTGTCTGAGACCCAGCGCCGTGCCCGCGAGGTGGGAAAGCGCATCCGTAACGGGGCCAGCCGGCCACAGATCAAGATATACATCGACTCCCCCACCAACACCTCCATCAGCGCCGTCTCCTTCAGCAGCCTGGTCACGGGGTTCCCACGCACCTCCTCACTGGACCAGCGGCCCGACAACACAGCCGAGTCCGAACCCCTCACCGAGTGCCCTGTACACAATGCTAGTGCAGACTGCCCAATACACACTGCCGGTGCAGACTGCCCCATACCCACCGCTGGTGACGACTGCCCCATTCACCCAACAGGGGACCAGAGCTCCTCAGATTGTCCCGTCCACGTAGCTGGTGGAGAGAACACACCAGAGTGCCCGCTTCACACTGCTGGTGCCTATAACAGCTCTGACTGCCGTGTTCACACCACAGTGGCCCAGAACTCCCCAGACTGCCCCTTGCACGCCTCTGGGGTCCAGATCAGTATCAGTGCCCCAGAGCCAGACGCCCCAGAGGCCGAGACAGGAAACCACCAAGGCGAGGGTGACGCGGAGAGCCTGACAGGAGGGGTGCCTTCTAACAACACCCTGTCCCACCGCACCTCCATGTTCAAGAAGCACAGCGGCCGCAAGCGGCGCCAAGGCGACGACGGCATCGACCACGAGATCTCGGCCTTCTTCCCTGCCAACCTGGACTTCCTGTGTCTGCAGGAAGTGTTTGACCACCGGGCCACATCCAGGCTGAGGCGGCAGCTGCACCACTACTTCCCCTACATCCTGAGTGATGTGGGCCGCTACGCCTGGAAGGGCTGCTGCTCCCGCTTCAAGTTCCTCAACAGTGGCGTCATGCTGGCCAGCCGCTACCCCATCCTGGACGCCCACTATGAGTGCTACCCTAACGGGCGAGGGGAAGATGCCCTAGCAGCCAAAGGAGCTCTCTTTGTCAAGGTTAGGTGTTTTTTCTCTCTCTCCTAATGATAGCATTGGCAAGGGCTGTACATGTGTAAAAGGCTGAAGGAATGATCATAATTAGGGTAACACTTTGAGTGTTAACAATAAGTTACTGCCTCTTATAGCACCAGATCATTGGTAAAGGAGCTAAATGTCCTCCAGGCTGCATCCTCACATCTGGCTGCTTTTTGAGGTTGGATGTGTTTCCACTGTTGTTAGACAGATATATTCAATCTTACTGTTGCAGAAACTTTGTGAACACAATGAAGTTGAATTATTTAGGCATAGTTCCCTGTACCCTTGGCTTAGGGGTAATTGAAAGTTGAAAATCTCTCTTGCAATTTTTTGCAGAGACCAGGAAATAATAAATGCCCTTTTTTTATTCAGTCTCAAATTAAATAATACATAACTGTAGACCTTATTTTTCATTTGAGGGTTGAAGATACACTACCTGTCAAAAGTTTGGACATACCCACTCATTCAAGGGTTTTTCTTTATTTTTACTATTTTCTACATTGTAGAATAATAGTGAAGACATCAAAACTAGGAAATAACACATATGGAATCATGTAGTAACCAAAAAAGTGTTAAACAAATCAAAATATATTTTATATTTGAGATTCTTCAAAGTAGCCACCCTTTGCCTTGATGACAGCTTTGCACACTCTTGGCATTCTCTCAACCAGCTTCATGGAGTAGCCACCTGGAATGCATTTTAATTAACAGGTGTGCCTTAATTTGTGGAATATTTGTGTGCCATAATTTGTGGAATATCTTTTCTTCTTAATGCGTTTGAGCCAATCAGTTGTGTTGTGACAAGGTAGGGGTGGTATACAGAAGATAGCCCTATTTGGTAAAAGACCAAATCCATATTATGGCAAGAACAGCTCAAATGAGCAAAGAGAAATGACAGTCCATCATTACTTTAAGACATAAAGGTCAGTCAATGCGGGAAAATGTCAAGAACTTTGACATTTTCTTCAAGTGCAGTCGCAAAAACCATCAAGCCCTATGATGAAACTGGCTCTCATGAGGACCACCACAGGAAAGGAAGACCCAGAGTTACTTCTGCTGCAGAGAATAAGTTCATTAGAGTTCCCAGCCTCAGAAATTGCAGCCCAAATAAATGCTTCACAGAGTTCAAGTAACAGACACATGTCAACATCAACTGTTCAGAGGAGACTGAATAATTGCCTTCATGGTCGAATTGCTGCAACGAAACCAGTGCGAAAGGACACCAATAAGAAAAGAGACTGGCTTGGGCCAAGAAACATGAGCAATGGACTAGACCGGTGGAAATCTGTAGTTTGGTCTGATGAGTCCAAATTGGAGATTTTTGGTTCAAACCGCCGTGTCTTTGTGAGACGCAGAGTAGGTGAACGGATGATCTCTGCATGTGTTGTTCCCACCATGAGGCATGGAGGAGGAGGTGTGATGATGTGGGGGTGCTTTGCTGGTGACACTGTCTGTGATTTATTTAGAATTCAAGACGCACTTAACCAGCATGGCTACCACAGCATTCTGCAGCGATACGCCATCCCATCTGGTTTGCGCTTAGTGGGACTATCATTTGTTTTTCAACAGGACAATGACCCAACACACCTCCAGGCTGTGTAATTGCTATTTGAGAGTGATGGAATGCTGCATCAGATGACCTGGCCTACACAATCACCCGACCTCAACCAAATTGAGATGGTTTGGGATGAGTTGGCCTGCAGAGTGAAGGAAAAGCAGCCAGCAAGTGCTCAGCATATGTGGGAACTCCTTCAAGACTGTTGGAAAAACATTCCAGGTGAAGCTGGTTTAGAGAATGCCAAAAGTGTGCAAAGCTGTCATCAAGGCAAAGGGTGGCTACTTTGAAGAATCTCAAATATAAAATATATTTTTTTTTGTTTAACACTTTTTTGGTTACTACATGATTCCATATGTGATATTTCATAGTTTTGATGTCTTCACTATTATTCTATGATGCTATTCCCATATCTAGCCTACAGCACGTCTTTGATTCTAATTTTGTGGGCTGTCTATTTATACTGTGACAGTATTTATTAAGTCCTAAAACAAGGGGTTCAAATGTGAATTAGCACAGGGCAACAGGAAGAAATTGTAGAATATTTAATATTTTTAAGGATAATCTTCTGTTATTGCTGTTTACAGGCTTTCGAGTTGCTCCAGAACTACAGACCGCTGCTATTTCAGAACATGAATTAAGTCATATTTAGCTAGTCTAACCCATTTTCAACAGTGAGCTTCAGTCGTTTTCTGGTGTGGCAGCGCCATGCCGTGAGCTGCAGGTGACTGATGAGGCTCCATTGGGGAGACTGATGACAGGCAGGGCTAGGGCTGGGGCTAGGGCTGTGTGGCTGGGGATAGAGTTGTGTGGCTGGGACTAGGGCTGTGTGGCTGGGGCTAGAGCTGTGTGGCTGGGGCTAGGGCTGTGTGGCTGGGGCTAGGGCTGTGTGGCTGGGGCTAGGGCTAGGGCTGTGTGGCTGGGGCTAGAGCTGTGTGGCTGGGGCTAGGGCTAGGGCTGTGTGGCTGGGGCTAGGGCTGTGTGGCTGGGATCTAGAGCTGTGTGGCTGGGGCTAGGGCTAGGGCTGTGTGGCTGGGGCTAGAGCTGTGTGGCTGGGGCTAGGGCTGTGTGGCTGGGGATAGAGTTGTGTGGCTGGGACTAGGGCTGTGTGGCTAGGGCTAGGGCTGTGTGGCTAGGGCTAGAGCTGTGTTTCTGGGGCTAGGGCTGTGTGGTTGGGGCTAGAGCTAGGGCTGTGTGGCTGGGGCTAGGGCTAGAGCTGTGTGGCTGGGACTAGGGCTGTGTGGCTGGGGCTAGGGCTGTGTGGCTGGGGCTAGGGCTGTGTGGTTGGGGCTAGAGCTAGGGCTGTGTGGCTGGGGCTAGGGCTAGAGCTGTGTGGCTGGGGCTAGGGCTGTGTGGCTGGGGCTAGAGCTAGGGCTGTGTGGCTGGGGCTAGGGCTGTGTGGCTGGGGCTAGAGCTAGGGCTGTGTGGCTGGGGCTAGGGCTAGAGCTGTGTGGCTGGGGCTAGGGCTGTGTGGCTGGGGCTAGGGCTGTGTGGTTGGGGCTAGAGCTAGGGCTGTGTGGCTGGGGCTAGGGCTAGAGCTGTGTGGCTGGGACTAGGGCTGTGTGGCTGGGGCTAGGGCTGTGTGGCTGGGGCTAGGGCTGTGTGGCTAGGGCTAGGGCTGTGTGGCTGGGGCTAGAGCTGTGTGGCTGGGGCTAGGGCTAGGGCTGTGTGGCTAGGGCTAGGGCTGTGTGGCTAGGGCTAGAGCTGTGTGGCTGGGGCTAGGGCTGTGTGGTTGGGGCTAGAGCTAGGGCTGTGTGGCTGGGGCTAGGGCTAGAGCTGTGTTGCTGGGGCTAGGGCTGTGTGGCTGGGGCTAGAGCTAGGGCTGTGTGGCTGGGGCTAGGGCTGTGTGGCTGGGGCTAGAGCTAGGGCTGTGTGGCTGGGGCTAGGGCTAGAGCTGTGTGGCTGGGGCTAGGGCTGTGTGGCTGGGGCTAGGGCTGTGTGGTTGGGGCTAGAGCTAGGGCTGTGTGGCTGGGGCTAGGGCTAGAGCTGTGTGGCTGGGACTAGGGCTGTGTGGCTGGGGCTAGGGCTGTGTGGCTGGGGCTAGGGCTGTGTGGCTGGGGCTAGGGCTAGGGCTGTGTGGCTGGGGCTAGAGCTGTGTGGCTGGGGCTAGGGCTAGGGCTGTGTGGCTAGGGCTAGGGCTGTGTGGCTAGGGCTAGAGCTGTGTGGCTGGGGCTAGGGCTGTGTGGTTGGGGCTAGAGCTAGGGCTGTGTGGCTGGGGCTAGGGCTAGAGCTGTGTGGCTGGGGCTAGGGCTGTGTGGCTGGGGCTAGAGCTAGGGCTGTGTGGCTGGGGCTAGAGCTAGGGCTGTGTGGCTGGGGCTAGGGCTAGAGCTGTGTGGCTGGGGCTAGGGCTGTGTGGCTGGGGCTAGGGCTGTGTGGCTGGGGATAGGGCTGTGTGGCTGGGGTTAGGGCTAGGGCTGTGTGGCTGGGGCTAGGACTGTGTGGCTGGGGATAGGGCTGTGTGGCTGGGGTTAGGGCTAGGGCTGTGTGGCTGGGAATAGGGCTGTGTGGCTGGGGCTAGGGCTGTGTGGCTGTAGTTGTGTAGCTGGGGGTGTAGTTGTGTAGCTGGGGCTGTAGTTGTGTAGCTGGGGCTGTAGTTGTGTAGCTGGGGCTGTAGTTGTGTAGCTGGGGCTGTCTGGCTGGTGCTGTGTCTGCGGTTGTGGGGTTGTGTCCCAAATGGCAGCCCTTGGTGCCATTTGGGATGCATCCCTGGTTCTGGCTGGGCTCCAGGTCCTGCTGGGCAGTTCAGCAGTTCTCAGCCTGAAGGTGATGATGGGAGGCTGACAACAAGCCTGCTAAGTTCTGTAGGCACCTTTTAGTTCCACCACTCTGACAACCATGTTTGATACCTCCCACCTGCTGCTTATTGATTCAGATAACAAGCTCCTATGGCTTTGCCTCTATGTGCCTCCCTCCTCCGTAGGGTCATTCTGGGTCATCATCTCACTCTCTCCAGAGCTCCTGTAGGACTGACCCTTAGCTTCAGGGTCCTCGTGCAGCTTGACCCCACAGACTAGTAGGCTTTAGAAAGAATGATGTATCCAAGTGGTCTTTCTCTGCAAGATTGGGAGTCTTGTGACCAAACAAACATTATCAAACCACATGGTAATTTTCCTCTAACAATGTACGTTCTAAGCAGACCTACATGAAATGTAAGTGGCAGATTTAATTTGCAATACAAAGTGACAAACTCAGACATTACAAAGACATGAGCTCCGAAGGCAAAGGGAAAGGGTGAATGGGAGGAAGAGATACAGGGAAGGAGGGAGGGAGGGAGGGAGCAGAGCAACAGGGAGGGAGGGAGGGAGATACAGGGAGGGAGGGAGAGAGAGGGAGAGAGAGAGAGAGGGAGATACAGGGAGGGAGGGAGAGAGAGGGAGATACATGGAGGGAGAGAGAGATACATACAGGGAGGGAGGGAGGGAGGGAGGGAGGGAGGGAGGGAGGGTGTGTAGAGATACACAATTAATTAAAAATGTCTCCCTGAAGAGCAACCCAGTAATTAAAGCCTTTCGGTCTCAACATTTATCCCTCTTATTATTATTTAAAACCACAAAGTGCAAGGTTGAAGGAGGAGTGTGTGAGTGAGTGTGTGTGCATGCGTGCGAGAGAGCGTGCATCTTTGTGCATGCTTGTGCCTGTTTGTGTGGAGTTTGAATACATTACTGAGAGAACCTTAAAACAGGCCCACTCAAAGAACACATTGAATGGAAATCAATGAAAGAAATAAACCTTAGCTTCTCCCTTTGCTTTTAATGACCAAGAACTCCTTTCAGTGCTGAGGTCGACTCCATTTGTTGATATAAATTACCTTCCTTCCTGGGATAAAGGGACTTGCTTTTACTCTGCCTGTGTCGATGTGAAAGTCTATTTAAGCATTGGACACAGTAATGGGGTACAGTAGAGGTCTTGGCTCCTCTCTCTAGCGTCCATGCTGAGAGAGAAAACGGTCTGGTTGCAGGAGAATTTAAAGTGGGTCACATAAACTACATGACCAAAGGTATCTGGACACCTGCTCGTCGAACATCTCATTCCAAAATCATGAGCATTAACATGGAGTTGGTCCCCCGTCTGCTGCTATTAACAGCCTCCACTCTTCTGGGAAGGCTTTCCACTAGATGTTGGAACATTGCTGTGGGGACTTTCTTCGATTCAACCACAAGAGCCTTAGTGAGGTCGGGCATTGATGTTAGGCAATTAAGCCTGACTCGCAGACGGCTTTCCAATTCATCCCAAAGGTGTTCGATGGGGTTGAGGTCAGGGCTTTGAGCAGGCGAGTCAAGTTCTTCCACACTGTTCTCAACAAACCATTTCAGTACGGAACTCACTTTGTGCACAGCGGAATTGTCATGCTGAAACAGGAAAGGGCCTTCCCCAAACTGTTTCCACAAAGTTAGAAACACAGAATTGTCTAGAATGTCATTGTATACTGTAGCGTTAAGATTTCCCTTTACTGGAACTAAGGGGCCTGAACCATGAAAAACAGCCCCAGACCATTATTCCTCCTCCACCAAACTTTACAGTTGGCACTATGCATTGGGGCAGGTAGAGTTCTCCTGGCATCCACCAACCCAGATTAGTCTGTCGGACTGCCAGATGGTATAGCGAGATTCATCACTCCAGAGAACGCATTTCCACTGCTCCAGAGTCCAATGGCGGTGAGCTTTACACCACTCCAGCCGACACTTGGTATTGCGCATGGTGATCTTAGGCTTGTGTGCATCTGCTCGGCCATTGAAACCCATTTATGAAGCTCCCGACAAACATTTATTGTGCTGACGTTGCTTCCAGAGGCAGTTTGGAACTCGGTAGTGAGTGTTGCAACCGAGGACAGACGATTTTTACATGATACGCGCTTCAGCACACAACGCTCCCGTTCTGTGAGCTTGTGTGGCCTATCACTTCGCGGCTGAGCCGTTGCTGCTCCTAGACATTCCCACTTCACAATAAGAATCAAATCAAATTAAATCAAATTTATTTATATAGCCCTTCGTACATCAGCTGAAATCTCAAAGTGCTGTACAGAAACCCAGCCTAAAACCCCAAACAGCAAGCAATGCATGTGAAAGAAGCACGGTGGCTGGGAAAAACTCCCTAGGAAAAACTCCTGAGAAAGGCCAAAAACCTAGGAAGAAACCTAGAGAGGAACCAGGCTATGAGGGGTGGCCAGTCCTCTTTTGGCTGTGCCGGGTGGATATTATAACAGAACATGGTCAAGATGTTAAAATAAGAGCGCTTATAGTTTCCCGGGGCAGCTCTAGCAGGGCAGAAATGTGACGAACTGGCGTGTTGGAAAGGTGGCATCCTACGATGATGCCACGTTGAAAGTCACTGAGCTCGTCAGTAAGGCCATTCTACTGTCATGTTTGTCTATGGAGATTGCATGGCTGTGTGCTCGATTTTATACACCTGTCAGCAACGGGTGAGGCTGACATAGCCGAATCCACTAATTTGAAGGGTTGTCTACATACTTTTGTATAATACTGTTGAAGTCAGAAATGTACATACACCTTAGCCAAATACATTTCAACTCAGTTTTTCACAATTCCTGACATTTAATCCTAGTAACAATTCCCTGTCTTAGGTCAGTTAGGATCACCACTTTATTTTAAGAATGTGAAATGTCACAATAATAGTGGAGAGAATGATTTATTTCATGCCTTTAAATTGTTTAACTTGGGTTAAATGTTTCGGGTAGCCTTCCACAAGGTTCCCACAATAAGTTTGCTGAATTTTGGCCCATTCCTCCTGACAGAGTTGGTGTAACTGAGTCAGGTTTGTAGGCCTCCTTGCTTGCACAGGCTTTGTCAGTTCTGCCCACAAATGTTCTATGGGATTGAGGTCAGGGCTTTGTGATGGCCACTCCAATACCTTGACTTTGTTGTCCTTAAGCCATTTTGCCACAACTTTGGAAGTATGCTTGGGGTCATTGTCCATTTGGAAGACCCATTTGCGACCAAGCTTTAACTTCCTGACTGATGTCTTGAGATGTTGTTTCAATATATCCACATAATTTTCCTTCTCATGATGCCATCTATTTTGTGACGTTCACCAGTCCCTCCTGCAGCAAAGCACCCCCACAACATGATGCTGCCACCCCCGTGCTTCACGGTTGGGATGGCGTTCTTCGACTTGCAAGCCTCCCCCTTTTTCCTCCAAACATAACGATGGCCATTATGGCCAAACAGTTCCATTTTTGTTTCATCAGACCAGAAGACATTTCTCCAAAAAGTACGATCTTTGTCCCCATATGCAGTTGCAAACCGTAGTCTGGCTTTTTTATGCCGGTTTTAAAGCAGTGGCTTCTTTCTCGCTGAGCAGCCTTTCAGGTTATGTTGATATAGGACTCGTTTTACTGTGGATGTAGATACTTGTGTACCTGTTTCCTCCAGCATCTTCACAAGGTCCTTTGCTGTTGTTCTGGGATTGATTTGCACTTTTCACACCAAAGTATGTTAATCTCTAGGAGACAGAACGTGTCTCCTTCCTGAGCGGTATGACGGCTGCGTGGTCCCATTGTGTTTATACTTGTGTACTATTGTTTGTACAGATGAACGTGGTACCTTCAGGCGTTTGGAAATTGCTCCCAAGGATGAACCAGACTTGTGGAGGTCTACAATTCTTTTTATGAGGTCTTGGCTGATTTCTTTTGATTTTTCCATGATGTCAAGCAAAGAGGCACTGAGTTTGAAGGTAGGCCTTGAAATACATCCACAGGTACATCTCCAATCGACTCAAATGATGTCAATTAGCGTATCAGAAGCTTCTAAAGCCATGACATAATTTTCTGGAATTTTCCAAGCTGTTTAAAGGCACAGTCAACTTAGTGCATGTAAACTTTTGTCCCACTGGAATTGTGATAGTGAATTATAAGTGAAATAATCTGTATGTAAACAATTGTTGGAAAAATGACTTGTGTCATGCACAAAGTAGATGTCCTAACCAACTTGCCAAAACTATAGTTTGTTAACAAGAAATGTGTGGAGTGGTTGAAAAACGAGTTTTAATGACTCCAACCTTAGTGTGTGTAAACTTCCGACTTCAACTGTATAGTGTATCTTGTCCTTTGGGTTCACATTGAACTTTTACCTTGCTACTAGTTTACTCAAGATGCAAGGAATTCAGATTTTCATAATAATCATTATAATTTATTTATTTTCTAACATGTAGCCTATGTAAAGCACAAACACAAACAGCGTGCACACACCTGCACATGCACCCACACACAAGCGGGTCCTAGACACATGACCATGATTCCCTTCAGGCCTGTTGTCAGTTTTAGAGCACACACCTACCCAAGCATGGATAAGCCTCTGAAATATTCATACACAGGGACACAGGCAGAGAAAGAGAGAGAAGTGAAAGGAGAGAGAAAGAGGATGGGGAACAGGATTAGAAGGTAAGAGAGTTGGAAAGGGACCTGCTATACAGACTGGGTCAGGGAATGTACAGTGCATGTGTCAGGCCAAGTGGACAGAGGATGGCTCCAAATCTCTGCGGAGGAAAAAATGTCACAGAATGTATTGTGTTGTAGTCTAAAACGTAACCCTTGCATTTCATTTTAAAGTCTAGCTAATTGGGCTAATGCTTTACTGTGGTCCTAAGCGTTTTCTATGAGGGCCTTGTCGGTGAGACCAAGCCAAGACTGCGATCCAGTGATTGCATGACTGCACAGTGACTGAACAGAGAGCTTGAGCACACTGTAATCAAATCTAATCAAACCTGCAATCGCCCTGATGACAGAGGAGATCTATTGAACAAGTCCTGAAAGGTCTTTAGATAGATCTTTTCTGACACTAGGTAACACTTCAAAACAATGCACATTTCCAACCCACTCAATCGAATACTGTAGTCCATCCCTATTACCTGCACCCAACTGTGTAGTCCACCCGCCCCTGACACTCAAAAGCATCAGTCTATCCATTCAGTATAACCATTTTTGGCCCTGGCTCACAGGCCCAGTGTAATCTGCAGTAAAAGCCTCTCCATTCATTCCAGGATCATCAGTGTTTCTATGGCCAATTCGGGCCTGTAAATGGAAACAGTGAGGAACAGACTATCTCCACTGAGGGGATTTCAAACAAGAACAATGTCAGAGTTACGGGTGTGGGAGAGGGGAGAGAGGGAGGGAGGGAGGGAGGGAGGGAGGGAGGGAGGGAGGGAGGGAGGGAGGGAGGGAGGGAGGGAGGGAGGGAGGGAGGGAGAGAGGGAGGGAGGGAGGGAGGGTTGTTTTTGGATTGGGCCAATGACAGAGAAAGTGAGGAGCAGAACGGAGGCTAGAAAGGGGACAGTTAAAAAAATAACTATATATTTTAACTAAGCATGTCAGTTAAGAACAAATTCATATTTATGAACAGTGGCTTAAGGAACAGTAGGTTAATAACTGCCTTGTTCAGGGGCAGAACAACAGATTTTTACATTGTCAGCTCAGGGATTTGATCCAACAACCTTTCGGTTACTGGCCCAGTGCGTTAACCACTAGGCTACCTACCACCCCAGAGTGGGCAGCATCGAGACAGAAGTAGGTCTGTAGATGTACAGGTTACATTAATATATGATATTATGTGGTATTAAATGTTTTCTAATTCACTGTCCAATCTGCTTGTTGTCAGAGATATATAACTTCCTATTTTTCTCTCCCTATTCTCTACAGGTGCAGGTGGGAACCTCCCATCAGGAGCAGAGAGTTGTGGGATACCTCACCTGCACTCATCTACACGCCATTGAAGGTATTTTTAAGTTTATAGTATACAGTACAGTACATGCTCACACACCAATACATTTTTTAGCTTCTTTGCTAATTGGATCCTAGCTTCTCCTCCCTACTTTGATTAGGTCTATGCTGGCTCTGTAGTCTTATGTGAATACCAGAGGTAAACGGAACAAATGTTTGGGAATAAAAAAGGGTTTGAGAGTCAAATCATATCAAAGTTTATTGGTCACGTACACAGATTTGCAGATACAATAATACAGTAATATACACACAGCAATACAACAACAATACACATATTATCCAAAAAGTTTTAAAACATCTGAAATATCAAAGCCAGCAATGTCAGAGTCCTGAATATACATACAGTTGAAGTCAGAAGTTTCATCCACTTAGGTTGGAGTCATTAAAACTCGTTTTTCAACCACTCCACAAATGTCTTGTTATCAAACTATAGTTTTGGCAAGTCGGTTAGGACATCTACCTTGTGCATGACACAAGTCATTTTTCCAACAATTGTTTACATACAGATTATTTCACTTATAACTCACTGTATCACAATTCCAGTGGGTCAGAAGTTTACATACACTAAGTTGACTGTGCCTTTAAACAGCTTGGAAAATTCCAGAAAATTATGTCATGGCTTTAGAAGCTTCTGATAGGCTAATTGACATCATTTGAGTCAATTGGAGGTGTACCTGTGGATGTATTTCAAGGCCTACCTTCAAACTCAGTGCCTCTTTGCTTGACATCATGGGGAAATCAAAAGAAAACAGCCAAGACCTCAGAAAAAAAATTATAGACCTCCACAAGTCTGGTTCATCCTTGGGAGCAATTTCCAAACGACTGAAGGTACTGCATTCATCTGTACAAACAATAGTACGCAAGTATAAACACCATGGGACCACACAGCCGTCATACCACTCAGGAAGGAGACGCGTTCTGTCTCCTAGAGATGAATGTACTTTGGTGCGAAAAGTGCAAATCAATCCCAGAACAACAGTAAAGGACCTTGTGAAGATGCTGGAGGAAACAGGTACAAAAGTATCTATATCCACAGTAAAACGAGTCCTATATCGACATAACCTGAAAGGCCTCTCAGAAAGGAAGAAGCCACTGCTCCAAAACCGCCATAAAAAAGCCAGACTACGGTTTGCAACTGCACATGGGGACAAAGATCGTACCTTTTGGAGAAATGTATTCTGGTCTGATGAAACGAAAATTGAACTGACTATCGTTATGTTTGGAGGAAAAAGGGGGAGGCTTGCAAGCCGAAGAACACCATCCCAACCGTGAAGGACAGGGGTGTCAGCATCATGTTGTGTGGGTGCTTTGCTGCAGGAGGGACTGGTGTACTTCACAAAATAGATGGCATCATGAGAAGGAACATTTTGTGGATATATTGAAGCAACATTTCAAGACATCAGTCAGGAAGTTAAAGCTTGGTCGCAAATGGGTCTTCCAAATGGACAATGACCCCAAGCATACTTCCAAAGTTGTGGCAAAATGGCTTAAGGACAACAAAGTCAAGGTATTGGAGTGGCCATCACAAAGCCCTGACCTCAATCCTAACGAAAATGTGTGTGCAGAACTGAAAAAGTGTGAGCGAGCAAGGAGGCCTACAAACCTGACTCAGTTACACCAACTCTGTCAGGAGGAATGGGCCAAAATTCACCCAACTTATTGTGGGAAGCTTGTGGAAGGCTACCCAAAACGTTTGACCCAAGTTAAACAATTTAAAGGCAATGCTACCAAATACTAATTGAGTGTATGTAAACTTCTGACCCACTGGGAATGTGATGAAAAAAATAAAAGCTGAAATAAATCATTCTCTCTTCTATTATTCAAAAATGTCACATTCTTAAAATCAAGTGGTGATCCTAACTGACCTAAGACAGGGAATTTTTACTAGGATTAAATGTCAGGAATTGTGAAAAACTGAGTTGAAATGTATTTGGCTAAGGTGTATGTAAACTTCTGACTTCACCTGTATATTTATAATGGTGTGTATAGACAGTATGGATAGTATATGAATATAAAAGGTGTTTATATAATGGTATGTATTGGCGTGACTTGACTTTAACATTAATCTGAAGACTGTTATTTATCTAATCAACTAACTGTATTTAATTGTTACCCAATTAAATTAATCATGTAACAAGGAACTCATATGGGGAACCACGAGAGCGGTTCTTTAAAGAGTTACCATCTCCTGAATTAAACTCTACTTATCACATCTATAAACAGTCAACTTATTCATCATTAACTTTGTTAAAAGTAAATAATAGAATAAGTATAATTTTTTTTGTTATTTGTAAACTCAGGTTCCATTTATCTAATATCAGGTTTTGGTTGAAGATCTGATAACATTCACTATCAACAATATAAATAGAGAAAATCAGAAAAGGGTCAAATACTTTTTCACGGCGCTGTATAAATATAAAGTGGGTCAAATAGTATGTAAACATTGTTCAAGTGACCAGTGTTCAATCTCTCTATATACACGGGGCAGCAGTCTCTAAGGTGCCGGGCAGAGTACCGGGCAGGTGGCCTGCTGGTGATGGCTGTTCAAAAGTGTGATGGCCTGGAGATAGAAGCTGTTTTTCAGTCTCTCAGTCCCCGTCTTTGATACGCCTGTCGCCATCTGCTAGATGAGCAGGGTGAACAGGCTGTTGCTCGGATGGCTCAGGTCCTTGATGATCTTCTTGGCCTTCCTATGACACCGGGTCCTGTAGATGTCCTGGAAGGCAGGCAGTGTGCCCCCAGTGATGAGTTGGGCTGAACGCACCACCTTCTGGAGAGCCATGCAGTTGAGGGTGGTGCAGTTGCCGTACCAGGCGGTAATGCAGCCTGAAAGAAAGCTCTCAATGGTGCATCTGTAGAAGTTTGTGAGGGTTTTAGGGGCCTTGATGAATTTCTTCAGCCTCCTGAGATTGAAGATGCACTGTTGCGCCTTCTTCACCACAGTGTCGGTGGAACCATTTCAGGTCTTTGGTGATGTGCACGCCAAGGAACTTGAAGCTTTTGACCCTCTCCACTGCGGCCCCATCGATGTGGATGGGGACGTGATCTCTCTGCTGTCTCCTGTAATCCACAATCAACTCCTTTGTTTTATTGACAATGAATCAAATAGCCACCGGACTATTTACATTGACCCCTCCCCTCCATTTGTTTTGTACACTGCTGCTACTCGCTGTTTATTATCTATGCATAGTCACTTCACCCCTACCGCTATGTACAAATTACCTCGACTGACCTGTTCCCCGCACATTGACTCGGTACCGGTACCACCTGTATATAGCCTCGTTATTGTTATTTTATTATGTTACTTTTTATATTTTTTACTTCAGTTTATTTGGTAAATATTTTCTTAACTCTTTCTTGAACTGCACTGTTGGTTAAGAGCTTGTAAGTAAGCATTTCAGGGTAAGGTCTACACTTGTTGTATTCGGTGCATGTGACAAATAAAGTTTGATTTGATCTTGAAGCAAGTGGGGATGACAGACTGAGATAGGGAGAGATCTGAGTGATTGTACACGAGTGTGTGAACACAATAGTAGTAGACAGATGGTGTAAGATGGATGGTGTGTGTAGTAGCCTACTCTGCTTTCAACCTCAGAGCAGATAAATGAATGCATCAAACCCACACACTTGCTCTGCACACATGCTCTGTTCCCATGGCGATGGGCTCAAACTGTTTTAAGAGTCAGGCCTATTTAAAGCCTCTGGTCTCTGGGTCTCGTTTTTTTTTTCGAAGACAGATCTCCCTGCTATTTTTGGAGCATCCTACACCTCTGAGAGTCTGCTCACTGGGCTAACTATAGAACAAGGGCTATTTCTAAAGACAAATGAAATATAGGGAAGAGAGAACAAGAGAGGTCTTATTATGTTCTAGGTGATGCTTTACACAGTACAAAACCGATCTTTACAACGAGGCACATTCCTATTGCTGCTTGTTTTTCATGTACCATTTTCCCCTCTTACTGCTTGTTCTCTGTGTGTGTGTGTGTGTGTGTGTGTGTGTGTGTGTGTGTGTGTGTGTGTGTGTGTGTGTGTGTGTGTGTGTGTGTGTGTGTGTGTGTGTGTGTGTGTGTGTGCGTGTGCGCGTGTGTGTGTGATTTCTGCTTTTACTTCTGTTTATTTTGGCCTTTGCTGCTTATAACCCATGTTTTCATTGTCTTCGTTGACTCATAAATGATCAGCATTGAATAGATGTTGTCAAAGGGTTCCAGACCACCCCTGCTCTCCCCACACACAGATCTGTTTAGTAGCTTGGTCATCCTTGCTGGCCACAGGGAGCCTCCCCATTCCCCAGCCAGTAGCCCATAGTGACCATTATGCACTGTGCTGTAAATACTGTTTGAGTACATTCTATGTATTTTTTCTCCCTCTTTCCTTGTGGTGCAGCCAAAATCCCATCCAAAGCTAAGCCACTCACATTTTGTATTTCCATCCCCCTAACCACACTCCTTTCTCTCTCGCTCTCCCTCTATCTCTCTCTCCCCCCCTATTTCTCTCTCTCTCTGTCTCTCTCTCTACGTCCTTTAGGAGATGCAGCTGTGCGTTGTGAGCAGTTGGATCTACTCTTGGAGTGGGGGACGGATTTCCGCAAGGCAACGTCCCGCCCCTCGGAGGAGAAGGGTCTGGAGGACCAGGTGGCCTTTGATGTTGTCCTCGGCGACCTCAATTTCGACAACTGCTCCTCAGGTAGCTAGCTCTCTGACTGTGTGAAAAGCTTCTATTCTCTGACATCCTGCAGAAATTGTATGTTTGGGTGTTGTACCTATCATTCCATGTATCTGGACTAATAACTGGGGGATCTGGACAGACAAGCCCCTCTTTGTTTCTCATTGTATCCCTCCATTTCAGAGGATAAACTGGAGCAGCAGCATTCCCTCTTCACGCAGTACAAGGACCCGTGTCGCCTGGGGCCAGGGGAGGACAAGCCATGGGCTCTGGGTGAGTGGACAGGAGTTTGGGCTGGTACTGGTAGGAGTGGGTGTGCTTGTGTCAGGGAACTAGGCTTTGTCTCTTTGTCAGAAAATCTGGGAACACATTGTGCAGATCAAAATAAGTACAATAGATTATGAGACAGCAATAGTGGCATAAACCTGGAGAATGATGGTCTGGAACTGAATCTAAAGGAGAAGGGACATTAGCAAATCAAATCAAATTTTATTGGTCACATACACATATTTAGCAGATGTTTTGCGGGTGTAGCGAAATGTTTATCTGGGACACACAGTGATGTTTGGAAAGTGATATGTGCTGTGATGGCAGGGAGATGGTAGGATGGATGCTGGCATATATTCAACCAAGCCAAGTTTATTGTACACTAGAGCCAACGTGTAAATGCTGTATATGGGAGTTATGTTAATCACTGTGAGTCACCATGTTCTCCTTCTCATCTACTGCTCATTTAAATGTCGTCTCGCCCTCCTCCTTGTGGGAGACATCATTAGCCTAAGACTAGGTCCTCAGAGGTCCTCATTACTGGTACTGCACATTTGTTTGCTAACCACAATTCTCTAAATGAACATTTTAGAGGTCCGGTGAGAGATCTGTTATGTCACAGAGGAGGAAGATACTGGAGTGCTCATTTTTTTTTCTGCCCAACTACAGTTCATCCATTTGTGTTATTGTTGAGCTCTTGAGAAATTACAGAGAAAACAGGCTTCAGAACTACATGTTCTTTTGAGCTGCCATCCATTGTCAGATTTCAAAATTGGTCAGGTGAACTCAAATTCCTCCCTGCCAGCTGTTCTCTAACCCAGGTGTGTGTGTGTGCGTGTGTGCGTGTGTGCGTGTGTGCGTGTGTGCGTGTGTGCGTGTGTGCGTGTGTGTGTGTGTGTGTGTGTGTGTGTGTGTGTGTGTGTGTGTGTGTGTGTGTGTGTGTGAACAGGAACACTACTGGACACCAGCGGGCTTTATGACGAGGAGGTCAGTTCACCAGAGAGTTTGCAAAAGTAAGTAAAACAACCAGTATCAACTCCCACACCGACATAATAATAATAACACGTAGTACATAGAATACATAGCACCCAGCTCGCACCTTTGGTTCCTTGGAAATTGTGGAAACATGTTTTTGGTTTCACAATGGTTGTCGGAACGAAGCCATTTGTTTCCTGACTGGTAAAAAAATTCTGTTTTTTAAACATTCTGAGAACAGATGTGAAAATTGTGTTCGACGAATGTGCATTTTTAGGTTACAGGGAGGTTCTGACAACGTTTTACTCTGGTTCCCTGAAAGTTTTCCTGGGTGGTTTTATTAACGCTCTGAGGACGGAAATTATAGGTAATTAAATAACATTCTGAGAACATTCTCTAAATGTTGTCAAAGTTTCGGTATGGTTATATACTACCCATTAAAAGTTTTAGAACACCTACTCATTCAAGGGTTTTTCCTTATTTTATTTTTTAGTAGAATAATAGTGAAGACATCAAAACTATGAAATAACACATATGGAATCATGTAGTAACCAAACAAGTGTTAAACAAATCAAAAATATATTTTATATTTGAGATTCTTCAAATAGCCACCCTTTGCCTTGATGACAGCTTTGCACACTCTTGGCATTCTGTCAACCGGCTTCACATAGAATGCAGTCTTGAAGAAGTTCCCACACATGCTGAGTACTTGTTAGCTGCTTTCCCTTCATTCTGCGGTCCAACTCGTCCCAAACCATCTCAATTTGGTTGAAGTCGAGGGATTGTGGAGGCCAGGTCATCTGATGCAGCTCTACATCACTCTCCTTCTCGGTCATATAGCCCTTACACAGCCTGGAGTTGTGTTGGGTCATTGTCCTGTTGAAAAACAAATGATACTGTAGTCCCACTAAGCCCAAACCAGATGGGATGGCGTATCGCTGCAGAATGCTGTGGTAGCCATGCTGGTTAAGTGTGCCTTGAATTCTAAATAAATCACTGACAGTGTCACAAGCAAAGCATCCCCACACCATAACACCTCCTCATCCATGCTTTACGGTGGGAAATACACATGCGGAGATCATCTGTTCACCCACACCACGTCTCACAAAGACACGGCGGTTGGAACCAAAAATCTCCAATTTGGACTCCAGACCAAACAACAAATTTCCACTGTTCTAATGTCCATTGCTCGTGTTTCTTGGTCCAAGCAAGTCTCTTCTTCTTATTGGTGTCCTTTAGTAGTGGTTTCTTTGCAACAATTCGACCATGAAGGCTTGATTCACACAGTCTCCCCTGAACAGTTGATGTTGAGATGTGTTTGTTACTAGAACTCTGTGAAGCATTTATATGGGCTGCAATTTCTGAGGCTGGTAACTCTAATGAACTTATCCTCTGCAGCAGAGGTAACTCTAGGTCTTCCTTTCCTGTGGTGGTCCTCATGAGAGCCAGTTTCATCATAGCGCTTGATGGTTTTTGCAACTGCACTTGAAGAAACTTTCAAAGTTCTTGAAATTTTCCGGATTGACTGACCTTCATGGCTTAAAGTAATAATGGACTGTCGTTTCTCTTTGCTCATTTGAGCTGTTCTTGCCATAATATGGACTTGGTCTTTTAACAAATAGGCTATTTTTTGTATACCATCCCTTCCTTGTCACAACACAACTGATTGGCTCAAACGCATTAAGAAGGAAAGATGTTCCACAAATTAACTTTTAACAAGGCACACATGTTAATTGAAATGCATTCCAGGTGACTACCTCATGAAGCTGGTTGAGAGAAAGCCAAGAGTGTGCGAAGCTGTCATCAAGGCAAAGGGTGGCTATTTGAAGAATCTCAAATATAAAATATATTTTGATTTGTTTAACACTTTTTTGGTTACTACATGATTCCATGTGTGTTATTTCATAGTTTTGATCTCTTCACTATTATTCTACAATGTAGGAAACAGTCAAAATAAAGAAAAACCCTTGAATGAGTAAGTGTTTTAAAACGTTTGACCGGTAGTGTATATATGAACATTTTCTTTACACTTTAAGAACTAAGTCTAAAGGTTATTTAAAGGTTTTTGAATAACTTTCTTAAAACTTTCAATGAATTTTTTAATAACACATTTAATAACACCTCCAGCTTATTCTGGGTTAACTCTTATGAACTCCAAGGACATATTGAGTAGGACACATGGAAATGAATTTGCTTAGGTATTAATCATGCAAAGATTTAAAAAAATGTACTGTCTATTATGGCTTCAGTGAGATTCAAACCTCTGATTTTCTGACATAAAAGAGAACCATACATTCGCTGAACGTTCTGAGAACATTGCTTAAATCACACCATTTTTTTTTTTACATTCCCAGAATGTAGTAAATATATTACATTAAATAGGACCTGTGGAATGTTCTGTAGAAGTACTGAAATTCCCACAGAACAACATTGTTTCTTTAAAAAAACTTTTTTATTTAACTAGGCAAGTCAGTTAAGAACAAATTCTTATTTACAATGACGGCCTAGCAGGGAACAGTGGGTTAACTGTCTTGTTTAGGGGCAGAACGACAGATTTTTACCTTGTCAGTTCGGGGATTTGATCCAGCAACCTTTTGGTTCCTGGCCCAATGCTCTAACCACTAGGCTACTTGTCACCCCCTTTTTCTTAATGTTATTCTGAAAGATTTGAGAACATTACTTTACATAGAACCATGAGGAAACCTGTGGGAAACATTATGCTGAAGAGCTTAAATTCCCACAGAAGAATGTTGTTTCTTAACATTCTCTGAACCGGATGGAGAGCATTCCTAAAACATGACCAAAATTGAAATTAAATGTAACCGTGTTTGAGCTTTTAGGAAACATTCTGTTAAAGTAATGAAATACCAAGAAAATATACATGTTTTCCCCTTAAATGTTCTGAGAATGTTCCAAAGCCAAGCAACTAACCTGTACCATTCCCAGAAAGTTGCGGGAAGGTTGTATGCAAAATAACAATAGAACAACCCCGCTCTCACCAAGTTCTAAAATATGGTTTTCAGAACGTTATGTGCAGCTGGCTGTTGAAATCGTTAAGGTGTTTTTAAGTAAATGGTTGATTGTTTTCATTGATAGAGTGATGGAGAATGAGGAGGGGAGGAAGGAATACTTGGTGTTCCCTACCAATAAAAACCACTGTCCTAATCAGAAGGGCAGAAAGATCCCCCTGAAAGGCAACGGGAGGAGGATCGACTACATCCTTTACAGTGAGGCGGTGCAGCAGGACTGGAAAGTGGTACGTTCATTGCCAAATATGGAAACCCTGGCTAAAATACCCTCAAGATCCCAAGGAGGTTGAGATGTAGAAACACACAAAAGAAGGAGACTGAGCATAACAGCATAGCAGCTGATCAAGACCAGATCAAATAAATTGGGAAAGAAGGGTTAGGGTTAGGACAATGTTTTCATCACATTTTGTGTATGGAGCAAAGAGGATTAGAAAACCAAATTACTTTATTTGCATAGGTTGCAAATCTGTGCTCAACAACATCTCGCTTTTCTCATTATGAATCATGGCACTGAACTGCCACCTTGTGATTAAATGTAGCAATGGCAAGAATTCTGAGTGACATACATTTTCAGATAAACCATATTTTCAAGGACATTATGCACAATGGCTCAGAAGATTAGGATTTAAAATACGCTGCGTTGTAATCTAGTATTATGATAACGTGATATAATTAATCTGTAATCCCATAATGTTGTATTATGAAATTATAATGATGTCATGTACCTACTCTCTGTTGCCATCTGTAGGACATTGAAGAGTTTAGCTTCATCACCCAGCTGGCTGGCCTCACTGACCACCTGTCTGTGGCCATGCGTCTGGCTGTGTCCACAGGAGAGGAGGAGCCTTAGGCCCACACCCTTTACACTGCCACGGAGGAAGAACGGGGACGGAGGAGGCAGAGAGAAGGCAAGGAACTCAGGCCTGAGAAAGACAGAGCTTGAAAAAGGAGAAGAAATGGATGGACATAACGAAGAAGAAATAAAGGAGCAGATGCAGAGGAGTCATGTGATCCAGAGAGAACCTGGTGGAGAGAGATAAGAGAGTGGTTGTTGTGTGTGTCAGAGGTCTGGACTGGGCCCAATGCGGACCTGAGGGACTGAGCCAAAGACTCACACACCTACAGGCCACCGTACCATGTATCACCTCTGGTCCTCGGGGTCTATCAGCTCCCTGATGATGGAGTACCAATGATTGACTTACTATGAATCATTTCCTGTATTTAGATACTTTTATGTTTTCAGGCCTCATTTATGTCTGACCTTTTTATGTTTATACTTTTTGGGCTCGGAAGCGTCTAAACTTAGTTCTTTATTTGATTTAAAACGGTGACATGAGACTTCTCTTGACTCATGGAATATAGAGTGTAGCCTGGCTTACTGTGTTGGTGTGTTTGTTCCTCTCTTACCTTAACCTCAGTTCATGGATCCTCAGCATAATGTCTTTTTTTCTAACTCTTTCTAATGGTTTCTATGGTCAACGTACCATCTTTGTAGGGAGTTGAAACACCCACATTTAATACTTTAAATTTATAATGGAGGTATTGTATGAAAAATAACATCTGAAAGGGATATTTTCCGGGCCAATCTGACCGGCATCTCATGTTTCAGTGGTTGTTTGGTTGTTATGCAGAGCTGAGCAGTGAGGAACACCTGATATGATTAGATAAGAGGAACTTAGTTAGGAGGGCCTGGGTGGGGGAGTGGGGGGGTTCTACATGGGGAGGGTAGTGAGGATATCAGATGCAATCCCTCAATAAGAATTTTAATCACAGACTGTTTGGGTTGAAAGCCTGGTCTCCAGGGCGATAAGCATGTTCCCCTGACGATGCAATCTCAAATGCTGCCAATGCAATGATTCTGCATGAAATGCCACCCTGCCAAAACCCACAAACACACACACCTGCACACTCATTACATACACAGACACCATTGGCACTGATGCCTGCCTCATTTGTGACAACACCTTTTTACTCTCTCACCTGTTCTTATTGACACTGTTGCTATTGCTGGCTGTATCACAGGACGATAAGGGATGTGCGTATGTGTGCAGAGCTGGCATTGGGATATGTGACGACCCCATTTAGCATGGTGCAGTATTTATAGATCTTATGCCTGGTTGTGGCCACAGCAGAGGCGAACGTTTACACACCTGCTTACTTGTTTCAGGTTATGGAGGGATCCTGGTCAGTCAGAATATCTCTGTACTTTAATATGTATGTACTGTATGTATGCCCACCTGGCGTTTCTACTCATCTACTATCACCTGGCTGCTTTTATACGCTCTAAAGCCTCTTTATTATTATTAGTAGTAGCAGTAGTATTGGTAGGGTTTATATTTGTGCTTTTTAATACAGTACATGGCCCATCTTGCATTGATCTGTTCCATATTTAGGATGCTGCAGTTCCCTGGTTTAAGAAACTCATAGAGATAACATCTCCCCTGTGCTGGTCTGACTCTCCAGTCCCTCAGCCTCTCTGCAGTTGGGTCTGTTTTTGAGTCAGGGACTAGGGGGGTCAAGGGGCAGGCAGAGGGACTGCTGTAGCTGCTTGCAAAGTGTTATGATGATGCTCCATGGCTTCTAGTCTCTCCACAGATAATGCATCACATTGCTATCCTTTTGATTTTGTTCTCTATAATAACTGATGGTCACTGATGGTTTTTTAAATCATTTTGTGGGGAATGCTGCTTTGGGGTAGCCTCGTTATCTGAGTGATGTGGCAGGGAATTGGCTCTCTTTTTTAAGCTTATTCAACAGCTCATTTTCTTCTGCTTTAAAAAAAAGTATATTTTCCCTCTTTGAATCACTGGCTCTTTGTGTCTTTATTTGAGTGTGGAGTATATGTCTGAAGGAGTCTCATTCACCAACAGTCATTCTTTGCCAAGCCTCCAGTGGAAAACTGTCTCACTGGGACTTAGGGACTGTGTGTGTGTGTGTGTGTGTGTGTGTGTGTGTGTGCGTGTGTGTGTGTGTGTGACCCAAACTGACCCATAAGTGTGTGTTGTGTAGGTCTTTGTATAGCAAGCGGGCCGAATAAATGTTGCTTTACCTTTGCTGAGCGTCAGATACCCAGAGGAAGAGTGGTGGGTTACACAAAGACCAGCCAGCAGTGCGTGCGTACCTGTGTGTGAATTTGTTCTCACAACCTCAAGTTGTGTAACCCATGCCCATGAACATACCACAGCTCACAGCTATTTCATGAGCTTCACTGTCTATGAAAGCTTAGTGTTACACAGGATAATTGTGTTTAGTGCCACATTATATAGGACATAGAAAGGAAATAAACAACTTGTGCATAGAAAGAGAGAAAAGTGACAAGGAAGTAAAACCTTGTGTGTACTTTCCTCGTATGACGTGGACTTCTGCTTTTTGATATCAGGGGAGAGGGGAGTTCTATGTTACACTTGATGAACAACAAAGCACTCTTCGCTGTGACAGCATTCCCTTGAATGAGCTTTTTTGAAAACCCCAAGGAGGGGAGTCCCTGTGAACATAAACCAAAAACAAATAAACAGAGACACAAGACCAAATGTGAGATAAACATTTGGCCATTTTGGCATCTTTTGCCAACCAGAAGGGTCCATAATAATGGCATTCCTCCAAACCAATAACACATGCCTTATAATTTGTATCTAATTTTCGAGGTTATTATTGTTTATTCGAGCTTGATGATATGCCCTATATGCTAATGAGTTCTGCAGATTGCGTGCTCAGTCAACCAAACACATATTTGTTGCTAATAAAAAGCAACTCTCATTTATAATGACAACATTCAGGCATAAATACAGTGAATTTGTGCCAACGGCAATTCTATACTAAAGCCTTCTACATGCATGACCAGAAACACATGTAGAAACACTGTAATAGGAGGACTTTTAATAAAGAGGGGAAATCACCTGCTTGTGTAAAACTTTACATACCACAATATACTGTACGTTAGTGGTGCGTGGGTCATCTGTTTGTTCACCCGCACCCATCTGCAATTGCTAATGACCCATCCACAACCGCCTGACTATGCGTGATGAAGTGAAAATCTGAAATTATATTGCTCCACTCCTGTTCCCATACAAATGTTGCCTACATTTGGTGTATAGTTTTACTGCAAGAAATGTTACATTCTGCCGGAGTTATTATTAAGGCTATGTGAGAGGTTATAGACCTACAGTCAGTGTCCAGATTTCAGTTTCCATTTAACCCATCTAACTGTAGAATAGGCAGTACCTGTGACAGTCAAATTTGAATAACACCTCACAATCATCACACATAACAGCCACCAGCACCGCTATCATCCTCTTTTACCACTTGACCAAATCTTTTCCAAACATTACTTTTCTGGCCCTCTCGTCTCTTTATTTTCAACTCTCCTTTCGCAGCTTTTGTCTTATTGAATTCAACTTCGACAACGTATTTTTTGCCTTTGTGGATTGACATTAACTTTTTCTGCCCGTTCCCAAAATAATTATTTGGCGATTGGCTGTGTAGGCTATTTGGCACGCGTACAGTTAAGCCCTAAAGTTTAGGTTTATGCACTAATACCAGATAGCCTAAATATAACCTGGCACAGAAAATGTATTCATTTATTTCAGCATTACAGTACATGAGATCTGAGAAAAATGAATGTTCTTAATGGTTCTTCATCAGCTCTTAAGATTCCTTGGACAACTCTTGCCTGGTAAAGAACCTTTGAGTTAAGTGTGGGTTTCTTGACGTAGCATCTACGCTTCTTCAGAATTCTAAAAGGTTCTTGAAATGTATGGCAACCTGCAGATGTATCCCTTTCATACCACACAGCAAATTGGCCAGGTTTAACCTGTAAAAGTCTAAGCCTTTTGGGGGGGGGGGGGGGGGGGGGTTAAGATGGTCATACCATGGATCATTTAGCTATATGACTTGTAGTTTTAGGACCTCTGTATGTATAACTTTTTTTTTTTTACCATTGTGTTCGTGACGTCTCATCTTTCCATAGAGTGGTCATATGACTTTGTATAGCTCAGGCAGGTTCCACTGCAAATGCGGAAGGCCAACATAGGTGGATGTGGTAGACTGGCGCACGGGTGCATCAATAGTAACTAGTGTTCTTTTTCAGTGTAGCATTTCTAGTGTTGATTCAACAGTGAATAAAGAGAAACAATACCTTAAAAAAATCCATAAATGTATACTTCTTGTGCAATTTATATAGGCTACTTTGAGGTTTTTCTTTCATTATCTAACTCTAAGAATTGTTTTGCTGATCAACAGATCAACAGGCTATAGAACATAAAAGTCCCACAAATGATGTACTTCTGGTGTAAAAACCAATGGCGAAAAAGGGAAGTGAAATACAGGCATGTCATAACGGGAGAAGGCAACACACTGATGCATGGGATGAAACCCACCCACATGTACACATACTAAATGCCAATCAGATGTAAAAAAAAAAAAGTGACCGAGACCATCACTTTCTGGATATCCCCCTAACACTCTCACCAGACTATAAAGATTGGTCCTCTGTTCCCTCCACCACACAGCAGACAAGAAAGCTTGAGACCAGTATTCACAGCAGACTTCTCCTCATCTAATCTCCATCCCACCTGAGCCAGCATGTTCACCCCTCGTCTTGCTATGCTGTCTGTGCTTGTTCTTGTACTGAGTACCATCACATTTAGCGAAGGTAAGAGACAACTGGAACGTTTGTATGTTTGAGTGTGGAAGTGTTTAACTATATTTGTGGGGACCAAAAGTCCCCACAAGAATAGTAAAGGAACACATAATAGGATTTTGAATGGGTCACTGAATTGTGTGTCTCCACAAGGTCAGTTATACAAGACTGCGTGTGTGTGTGTGTGTGTGTGTGTGTGTGTGTGTGTGTGTGTGTGTGTGTGTGTGTGTGTGTGTGTGTGTGTGTGTGTGTGTGTGTGTGTGTGTGTGTGTGTGTGTGTGTGTGTGTGTGTGTGTGTGTGTGTGACCCAAACTGACCCATAAGTGTGTGTTGTGTAGGTCTTCGAATGTCAAGCGGGCCGGAGAAGTGCTGCTTTACCTTTGCTGAGCGTCAGATACCCAGAGGTAGAGTGGTGGGTTACACCAAGACCAGCCAGCAGTGCTCTAACCCAGCAGTTATGTGAGTAAACCCTATTGTACTTATGCTATTGATGTGTGTGTAAGTGGATATGTGTGTGGCGATGAGAGTTAGGCTTATTACAATTTGATTCAAACACTCAAGATGCCGTACCGTATGTAGGAATTGAAATGAATGAAATGTCAAAGAAACAGTGATATGTTGTAAAAGTAGTGTGAAATAGAGGTGTCAGACAGACATAGAGTCATTGATTCAATCATGCTGTGACTGGGATAGTTACAGGGGGTTAGGGTTACCCGTTAGTGGCCGAATCCTCAAAGCAATCTGTGTTAGAGATCAATCCACCAGATACACAACAACCTCTTATCATCCAGGGGTCAAATTCAATGTTTCGACTTTTTTGTGAGTTTACCTCTGTTGTAAAATGCAGAATGTGCTATATTCCTCCTTCATGTGATTGATTTTCACTCCTTCACTTTCACGTTGGGCATTTTCCTCTCAGATATGATCATTTTATTTATCTACGCAAGTCAGTTAAGAACAATTTCTTATTTACAATGACGGCCTACCCTGGCCAGATTTGGATGACGCTGGGCCAATTGTGCCCAGTGTGGAATTGAACCAGGGTCTGTAGTGACACCTCTAGCACTGAGATGTAGTGCCTTAGACCGTTGCGCCACAAGTCACGTCATAATCCAAAAAAAAGATGTCATGAGTATCAACGGTATCTTGTATGTGCATTTCCCTATGGGGTTCATACTGTTATTCTGTGCTGATAACAGTGTATTTCTATGTTCAGGTTTAAGACTCAGAAGGGGAGACAGGTGTGTGCCAGGCCCTCAGACAGATGGGTGAAGGACTACATCAACATCCTGGACGGCAAGAACTTTGGGAAGCAGACGCCACTCCTGTAACCATGGTGATGTGACCCTCATCTATGTCAACGCCAAAGCAAATCCTTCAAAACCTATTTTGTTCCTCGGTTACACAAGAAGGACATGGCCAGAACTCTGCCTCAGAGAGAGCAGTTAAGGTCCTGAGCCAAAACACCACCTGGGTCTATCTGGGCAAATAGATAAGCTAAATGATCTCCATATAACTGTAATGCTGTGAGCAGTCTGCGTTGCTGTGTATACCTCTCTCTTTACCATTTGGTGCCTGTGATCGATACTCAATATTTATTTTTTGAATCCATAAAACACATAATTGTGCCGAATGAGTTGTGCATAGTGATGATTAGATTCAATTAGAATGTAGTTCCATAGAATGTCCTATGGAACTGCATTCTATAGGCCCATTCTGTTTGATTGCCTTCAATGAATTAAAATGCATGTGGATAAACCATTTGTTGGTTTTAATGCTTACCTGATGAAACAGGACTGTAAACATCTATCTAAACCACATTCAGTTGTAAGCTACTTAATTGGGTCTGTGTCTAACCCTCTCAGCATGAAGAACATGTTATATGCCATTTAGCAGACACTTTTATCCAAAGTAACTTACAGTCATGCATGCATACATTTTACATATGGGTGGTCCCAGGAATCAAACCCACTACCCTCAAGTTACAATTGCCATGCTCTTCCAACTGAGCAAAAAAAAACACAAAGTGGCCAGCTAATTCTGGTGCTCATCTGCTATCTGCAACTGACCTCTAGTGGTAGATTTCTAACTCGTGTGTGTGTGTGTGTGTGTGTGTGTGTGTGTGTGTGTGTGTGTGTGTGTGTGTGTGTGTGTGTGTGTGTGTGTGTGTGTGTGTGTGTGTGTGTGTGTGTGTGTGTTTGTGACGTTCCAAAAATGTGCGTGGGCCAAAATAACCATTTTACAATCACCAACCGTGCATTCTAACAGAACATAGCTAATAGGCCTAATACCGCTGCTTCAACTGCACAGCCACAAGAGAGCGCAACTAGACCGTGTACGGTCAAAAGACAATGTGGGATGAATGAATGTATGTATGTTTCTGTTTCTTGATCATCCTGTTGAGAATCCTAAGAAGAAGCACACATGTATGCGATATTTGACCTGTGAAATATACAAATCCAACAGCGCATTTTTGGTTTGTACGTCCAAGGCATTCGTAAAAGATTCGAGGTAAAAGGCTCGGTTCGCCACAATGCAGGCAGTTCACCTTTAGAACCAATGGAATTCGGTAGGCTGTCGGATCTTGTCTGACATCACCATTTTAGATGTCTTTAGCCAATAGGCATGCAGTTCCGAAGGGGGACACAATCGCCTTTTGAGATTTGTAGCTTGGAGAAAAAAAATTCCCTTCTGCTGTTCATGATGCTTTACTAGTGGTATGTCGATACCACCTACCCAATTTCATTATTTTGGGCCCGTTTAGAGGCATTAGGGTTCTGCTGCTACATAAAGACGTCAAATTGCCTGAATAGGACGTGTCTTTTTGAAAGCAGCGTCTCTAACGCTTTTGTTTCGTAGTTTTGTTATTTTTTTGTATGCCTGATTTATTCGGCTCCTGGGTGGGTGGTGTCACGCTAGTACTACAATGATCGAACGACCAGAATCTACAGTTGCCAGCATTGCAGTAAGTGTTATTCTGATCACATTAAATCAATGTTGATACTCTGTCTCGTGTGAACTGGATTTAAACATTTCCATGAATTAATTGAAACCAATGACTTTATGCAACCGACGTTGTCTCCAACGGTAGAACTCCATTATGGTCCATGGCAATACTATAAGAGAAAGAGGAATGTGACCAAAAATGCTGATTTCATCTAGCTCTCAGCCAGAGTACGGGTTAATTCCACTCCATTCTCGCGTATAATTGACAAGAAGAGAAGGGTTCCGCGCCCGGTCGTGGAGAGGAATGGACATGCATACTTATGCGCGTTTGAGAATCCACGGGGGAATTTATAAGATGTTTCCATTAATTTTTTGGT
Organism: Salmo trutta; assembly: GCF_901001165.1. Taxonomy (NCBI): domain Eukaryota; kingdom Metazoa; phylum Chordata; class Actinopteri; order Salmoniformes; family Salmonidae; genus Salmo; species Salmo trutta. The sequence goes on along the minus strand of NC_042963.1, from coordinate 10,038,089 downwards.
TTCCATGCCTTGTTTTTTTTTTATTTATTTGCGCCCGTGATGAAGGCTATTATGTAGTCTTTGATAATGTCATTATAGGCATAGTCTATAAAAAAATATTTGGTCTTAGTCAAATATTGATTAAACATGTTCAGTTCATTATTGTATTAGAATGCAGAAAAACGTGATCACTTGACACATATGCATTGGCAAACAGAGAATCCGAATGCAGTTGCTGTCATCCAGCTAACCCTGGTGTGCTTTTCATTCTGCACCACACACCCACATCTTTATTCACAGTCCTCGGATCTCTCTCTTCTCATTCTCTCTCTCTGTCTCTCTCTTTCTGTCTCATACACATGTATTTATACCTACATCAGTCCCTCTTCAAAAGGTCCCCAATAATTCTAGCTTCTACCATCTGTTACGTGTTAACCCCAGGTGATGAGAGAGCTGAGATTACATCACAGCAAAGTTATATAACCCAGCATGGGTAGGGAGGGAGTATGGAAATTGCTTTGGGCCCATTTAAAATCACTATGTGCTTGTACACATAGTGAACTGTAAACAACAGCAAGATATCAATATTGGATTGATATGAACCCTTTATGTATGTGACCTTTTGCTTGGACATGTTATTTTCCACCAACAATGTACGTGTGTAAATTGGAAAAACTCTTGATTGCCACCAGGGTTGCAAAGGGTCGGAAACTTTCCGGTAAATTTCAGACATTTTTCGGAAATTTTCCATGAGAAGTTAAGCCCAGGAATTTGGAGAATTTTAATTAAAATCATCAAAAAAGTTAGCTTATAACAGTCAACCTTTTTTTGTGGGATACACATAAGGCAATTCTAGGTATTGTGGCATATTTTGGTTAAACTATCCCCAATTCAATGGAATTTCAACCCTCTGCATGCACAGTGCATTCTTCCATCACATGTACAGCTGATTCTCAAGATCTTGCACACTAATGAGATGCTATTGAGCCCACACTACTACACTGTCTGAGCCAAGGACTAAATGCTTTCTGGTAAGTTATTACAATACTGGGTTGGGTGAATATATTTTGTATGACATATGTTGTTTTTGTTTACTAGTAAATGGTAGCCTACAGCAAAGTGTGTTTAAATCATTTCTAACTTGTTAACAATTTCTGCTAGTTAGTTTTTGCTACCATGTGGGTTTTAGCTTGCTTGAGCCTGCTAACTGAGGAGTGTTAATTCACCTGTTTCCATACATGTTTCATTTTAAAACATTTATCTAACGAAGGAGTTGATTAATCTAACTGCTTAACTATTTAAGGAATTGTTTTTGTTTTTTTACTAATTATTTTCCCGGAAAATGCCACGGGCACTATCTGATGTGTGAAGACATTTCACTGCAGCTAATGTAGAGGGAAAAGCAGTGTACATTTGCAAATACTGTGCCAAATCATATGTGAAGAATGCAACAAAGATGCAGAATCATCTGGCCAAGTGCATAACGTTCCCTCAGCGCTCACAAGAAGCAACCTCTGACAAAAGTCTCTCTACTTCTATTCGAGGTGAAAATGATGAATCAGACACCTTATAAATAGCAACAGCTCATGATCCTGGAATAAAACGCTTTTTTGACTCAATGGAGGAATTTAGTCAGATAAATTCTGATGAATATCTTGCTCGAGCTGTGTATGCAACTGGTTCACCTCTGATGCACACAGGCAATGTGTATTGGAAGAGATTTCTGAATGTTCTTCGCCTAGCCACCCCTCCAACCAGACATGCTTTATCTACTCATTTGCTGGATGTTGAGTTCAACAGAGTTCAAGTGAAGGTCAAGCAAGTCAGAGAAAGCAGACTGAATTGCAATCATCTCTGATGGGTGGTTGAATGTTTGTGGGCAAGGAATAATTAACTACATCCTCTCCACCCCTCAACCAGTATTCTACAAGAGCACAGACACAAGGGACAACAGACACACCGGTCTCTACATTTTACATTTGCAGATGAGCTGAAGGCAGTCATCAATGACCTTGGACCTTGGACCACAGAAGGTATTTGCACTGGTGACAGACAATGCTGCGAACATGAAGGCTGCTTGGTCTAAGGTGGTGTCCTACCCTGAGATCACACCCATTGGCTGTGCTGCTCATGTATTGAATCTGCTCCTCACAGACATCATGACACTGAAAACAATGGATACATTCTACAAGAGAGCCAAGGAAATGGTTAGGTATGTGAGGCAAACTACCTCACTAAGCAAAGTGAGAAGATTAAGAGCCCCCACATTGAAGCTGCCCAGCAACACCCGTTGGGGTGGTGTTGTCATAATTTGACAGTCTCCTGGAGGGGAAGGGGTCTCTCCAAGAAATGGCCATATCACAGTCTGCCGACATGGACAGCCCTACCAAGAGGATCCTCCTGGATGATGTATTTGGGAGAGAGTGGTAAGCTGCTTGAAACTCCTGAAACCTATAGCAGTAGCCATTGCACGGATTGAGGGAGACAATGTCATCCTGTCTAATGTTCAGACTCTGCTTGCAGATGTAAGAGAATAAATCCGCCCTGCCCACTTCACTGTTGCTCCTAGCAGAGGAAACTGCAGTTCTGAAATGCATCAAAAAGCGTGAAGACTTCTGCCTGAAGCCCATACAAATGCCGCAGCGTACATGTGGACCCCAAGTATGCTGGCAAGAACATCCTGTGTGGTGCAGAGATCAACAAGGCCTATGGTTTCATCACTACCGTGTCTCGCCACTTTGGCCTGGATGAGGGCAAGGTTCTTGGCAGTCTGGCAAAGTACACTTCCAAGCAAGGGCTTTGGGATGGAAATGTAATATGGCAGTCATGCCAACATATTTCATCAGCCACCCGATGGAAGGGAATTTGAATTTTGTCCCACTCCTCTTTGCAGATCTTCTCCAAGTCATTAAGGTTTCGAGGCTGACGTTTGGCAACTTGAACCTTCAGCTCCCTCCACAGATTTTCTATGGGTATAAGGTCTGGAGACTGGCTAGGCCACTCCAGGACCTTAATGTGCTTCTTCTTGAGCCAGTCCTTTGTTGCCTTGGCTGTGTGTTTTGGGTCATTGACATGCTGAAATACCCATCCACGACCCATTTTCAATGCCCTGGCTGAGGGAAGGAGGTTCTCACCCAAGATTTGACGGTACATGGCCCCGTCCATCGTCCCTTTGATGCGGTGAAGTTGTCCTGTCCCCTTAGCAGAAAAACACCCCCAAAGCATAATGTTTCCACCTCCATGTTTGGCGGTGGGGATGGTGTTCTTGGGGTCATAGTCAGCATTCCTCCTCCTCCAAACACGGCGAGTTGAGTTGATGCCAAAGAGCTCCATTTTGGTCTCATCTGACCACAACACTTTCACCCAGTTGTCCTCTGAATCATTCAGATGTTCATTGTCAAACTTCAGACGGGCATGTATATGTGCTTTCTTGAGCAGGGGGACCTTGCGGGCGCTGCAGGATTTCAGTCCTTCACGGCGTAGTGTGTTACCAATTGTTTTCTTGGTGACAATGGTCCCAGCTGCCTTGAGATCATTGACAAGATCCTCCCGTGTAGTTCTGGGCTGATTCCTCACCGTTCTCATGATCATTGCAACTCTACCAGGTGAGATCTTGCATGGAGCCCCAGGCCGAGGGAGATTGACAGTTTTGTGTTTCTTCCATTTGCGAATAATCGCACCAACTGTTGTCACCTTCTCACCAAGCTGCTTGGCGATGGTCTTGTAACCCATTCCAGCCTTGTGTAGGTCTACAATCTTGTCCCTGACATCCTTGGAGAGCTCTTTAGTCTTGGCCATGGTGGAGAGTTTGGAATCTGATTGATTGATTGCTTCTGTGGACAGGTGTCTTTTATACAGGTAACAAACTGAGATTAGGAGCACTCCCTTTTAGAGTGTGCTCCTAATCTCAGCTCGTTACCTGTATAACAGACACCTGGGAGCCAGAAATCTTTCTGATTGAGAGGGGGGTCAAATACTTATTTCCTTCATTAAAATGCAAATGAATTTATAACATTTATGACATGCGTTTTTCAGGATTTTTTGTTGTTGTTATTCTGTCTCTCACTGTTCAAATAAACCTACCATTAAAATTATAGCCTGATCATTTCTTTGTCAGTGGGCAAACCGTACAAAATCAGCAGGGGATCAAATACTTTTTTCCCTCACTGTAGATGTAGGGTGCTGTGGGTGATTACACCACTGTCACATGCAGATGCACAGACCTGATTACATGAATGTCCCATTTTCCCTGAAGGAACATGCTATACAGTGGTAAGAAAAAGTATGTGAATTCTTTGGAAATACCTGGATTTCTGCATAAATTGGTCATAAAATTTGATCTGATCTTCATCTAGGTCACAACAATAAACAAACACAGTCTGCTTAAACTAATAACACACAAACAATTACACGTTTTTATGTCTTTGTTTACACGGTGTGTTCAATATTCACAGTGCAGTGTGGGAAAATTATGTGAACCCTTGGATTTAATAACTGGTTGACCCTCCTTTGGCAGCGATAACCTCACGCAACTAAAGAAAACATTTGGTTATCAGACCTGCACAACGGTCAGGAGGAATTTTGGACCATTCCTCTTTACAAAACTGTTGGGATGAGGTTTTACAGTTGGGATGAGGTTTTGATGTTGGTGTGCTGTGCTTTTTTTTTCTCCACACATAGTGTTGTGTGTTCCTTCCAAACAGCTCAACTGTAGTTTCATCTGTCCACAGAATATTTTGCCAGTAGCGCTGTGGAACATCCAGGTGCTCTTTTGCCAAATTCAGACGTGCAGCAATGTTTTTTTTTGGACAGCAGTGGCTTCTTCCGTGGTGTCCTCCCATGAAGACCATTCTTGTTCAGTGTTTTACGTATCGTAGACTCGTAAACAGACGTTAGCATGTTCCAGAGATTTCTGTAAGTCTTTAGCTGACACTCTAGGATTCTTCTTAACCTCATTGAGCATTCTGCACTGTGCTTTTGCAGTCATCTTTGCAGGAAGGCCACTCCTAGGTAGAGTAGCAACAGTGCTGAACTTTCTCCGTTTATAGACAATTTGTCTTACCATGGACTGATGAACATCAAGGCTTTTAGAGATACTTTTGTAACCCTTTCCAGCTTTATGCAAGTCAACAATTCTTAATCTTAGGTCTTCTGAGATCTCTTTTGTTTGAGGAGTGGTTCACGTCATGTAATGCTTCTTGTGAATAGCAAACTCAAATTTTGTGAGCATTTTATAGGGCAAGGCAGCTCTAACCAACATATCTCATTGATTGGACTCCAGGTTAGCTGACTCCTGACTCCAATTAGCTTTTGGAGAAGTCATTAGCCTAGGGGTTCACATACTTTTTCCAACCTACACTGTGAATGTTTAAATGATCTATTCAATATAGACAAGAAGTACAATTTGTGTGTAATTAGTTTAAGCACACTGTCTATTGTTGTGACTTAGATGAAGATCAGATCAAATTTTGATCTATGCAAAAATCCAGGTAATTCCAAAGGGTACACATACTTTTTCTGGCCACTGTAGGTAGGCAGAGATGGATATGGGCTTTGCTATAGGGCCTATTTGATGGTCAAAATAGCCTAGGTGTTTTTGTCCCTGCTACTATGGATTATCTGGTTTTATAAGCCACTTCTCTTTGACAGGATGTGCCCTGATTTTCTCCATTGACCTGTTATCATTATTTTCTAGCACAGTGATTGCACTGTCACACTGAATGTCTTAAAATACAGAAGAGGACGGTGAGGAAGGTTTCCCATCTGCCCCTTAGTCTTGTTGTCAAAAAACAGTTTGGGGGCAAAGAGTCTTAGGATTTAATTTGTCATTGTATGTGTAATAACACATTTGTTATCACAGCCTATAACAACACAATTGTTATTACATATTCAATCAGGGTTAAGGCTTAAATCCACTCAAATCTACCAGCTTCTGATCGGTGTGGGGTTGGTTAATGAAGCTTGACATGTGGAATAGGATACACAAAGACTGTCGTAGAGCTTTATGGGTTAATACTCCACTAACTCCTTTCCTCAAATGGAAGCATTTAGGGCAATTGCCTGTACACCTCCGACAAGCCACAACAATGTGTTTGCTCCCAAAGCAGCCTTGTTGTGTGTCTCCTGACTCTCCTTGTTACTATAGGAATGAGAGGACACGTTTTCAGGGTGGTAGACGGTGTCTGACTGAGGTGTTGTGTGGGAGTGACTAGTGTGGCCCCTTTTCTACCCCTGTGTTGTCCATTGGGACACGCATGAGAGGTCCTGTGAACAGGGGCGAGCAGTGATCAATTGTTTGCCTTGTGCAGCATGAGTGACAACGCGCTGGGAGAGAGAGAGGATGAGATTAGAGCAGGCAGAGGGAGGAATGGAGAAATACGGTACTCAAGAGAAGGACAACACACAACTTGGGAACGCGTTGGCTGTCATCTGGTGTGAGATCCACTGTCTCCATGACGACGTCTCTCAGATGATGGATATGATGGATATGATGCGACTCGTAAATAAACACAGGAGGATCAGTTAGACTACCTTACCCCCTTCCTCTCCTTTTCTACCTATTTTTTTTTTTAATGTAATTTTACTCACCTCAAACCCATAACCCTGTTCCCGTTTTACCCCACTCTTTCAAAGGTGCTTTGTCACTCCAGGCCAGAGAAATGCTAATCATGGCCTCTAAAACCAGCTCTTTGTCTCTCTGTGTGTCTGTGTACGCAGAAGTGCTTTTCTCACCCCAGGAGATTCCAGAGTAACTCTGTGTGTTTTCTTCCAGCAGAGGAATCTGGAGGGGTACGTGGGGTTCGCCAACCTCCCCAACCAGGTGTACAGGAAGTCAGTGAAGAGGGGCTTTGAGTTCACACTAATGGTTGTTGGTGAGTCACTTTGTCTGCTTCTCTTTTTATGTGTGGGTCTCCCTGGTCAGGTTAATTTGTCTGTCTATATGTGTCTGTCTGTGAAAAAGGAACATGAAGCATGTCATTTGAGGTTCCATATTTGGTTTGAATGCATTGTATGGATCAATGTGTGTTTCCTATTTCTCTGCATGGAATTCAAGTAAAATGTCACAGTTTCAGTGAATTTGTTCATTACTTTTTTAACTCTAGCTCTGTGAATTGGTAAACTGAGTGCATTTAAGAATTATTGAACCACAGAATTCCAATGAACTTGGAATGGAATCTGGTGGCTATAAGGAGATTAGATGAGAGTGGAGGAGTGATTGGTTATACCAGCCAGGTCGCTCAAGATCCACTGCGAAAGTAGACATCCGTCCAGGTAAACAGGACGTCAGGCGATTACTTCAAAACCGGCCACTAGGGGCAATGGTGAACGCTATTAGAATCATGTAGGCTTGGGTTTTGCTTTGTGGACTGTTCTGAGGGTCGTGTGTTCTATCCCAGTGCTAGGCACTTGTTTTTGATGTATATAACTTAACCTGCCTAAACGTAACCTTCGAAATTTGACGTTAATGTACAAACTTCTGATTCTTCAGTGAGACTGTGAGAGCTGGTTGGTTATACATGCACACACACACACACTCACAGACCACAATCACATGTTTATTGAATTGTTACTCTGCATGAGGCGATTGATGTGAGGAAATACAGTATTGATCATACTTCACTGATGTAAGGGCTGCCTTCCATGGGAATCAAGACTGGATATTTTTGTTTTTGTCTTATGTATGCCAACTGTGCACTCTTGTGCTTCCTTGCGACACACACACTCACTCTCTCTCTTTCTCTCAGCCAACCAGCATGACATGTCCCACATACAGAATATCTCCCTCTGGTTTGGGTTTCCTGTTTGGTAAAGTAACACTGTGAAAGGGCTGCATGTGCCAGAGGGAGAGTGGCAGAATTCAATGTCAACAGGATTGGAGATCAGCCTTGTTACATATGGGCCTTTCTTTCCTTTTATCTCCAACCCCAGCTGAGCCAAACATTACACATAACAAATGTGAAGTGTGGAAGCGAGAACAAACACAACAGTGCCTCGAACACAAAGATGAGACACTCACACAGACACACACTCACACGGTATAGCTTTTATACTTTAAGACACTACTATTGTGAAACTCTACCAGACACTCATAAAAAAAGTTAAAGACTTCTGGAGCAATCTCATCCATTCCAGCTCTGACAGACAGACAGGCCCCCTCTCTCTGTGAGAGTTCTAGAGAGTCAGAGAACGCACTCCCAGGCTCAGGGCCAGTAGAGCGAGCTATAGCTGGAGTCATGAGGAGATTGGCCTGTAATGGAAGCCAGCTGGGTTCACTGTTTTGACAGGCTGGGGCTCTTTTTGGGAATCCGCTCGCCTGTTAGAGCCCGGTCACTTGGAAGTGTCTCCACTGTTCCAATGTCACTCTGTGAGACTGACGCCACAGGACTTTGGCTTGGGACAATTTTTTCCCTCCAAAATTCTGGAATGGAAAAAACCTGTTTCCTGGACTTTTGGCCAGCTGGCAGAATTTCTGTACTGAACTTGGGAAAGATTGGAGAGAGCCTACAAAGCAGGTCGTCCAAATCCATGATATACTACAGGAACAAAGTAGAGGCTAAACAGACTACTGTTCCAATTCACCTCACAAGACTTAAGAATTTACAACACTTGGAGCTTGAGCTTCTCTTTACTCACAGTCAGTGCCAATAGTAGATCCCAGTCTCTGTTCTGTTCTCTCCTGTCAGCCATGCTGTCTGTCTCCCTTTCTTCATGTTGTGTGTATGAGTTCTGATAAGATGGTCTGACAGGCTTTGCTGCTGACCTGGCAGGGGGATTAACTGTAGTTTTCTTACATTCACTGAGGCTGAAGGCTTGGCCCACATCTCCCCTACTACCAGGGATGCACAATTAATATAATTCACATTGAAATCTCAATATTGACACGTGCAATATCCATATCGCAAGAGATCCATATTGCATGGAATATTTTGAAATGCCACTTAGCCACATGTGACATCCGTTCTTTAGAGTTGACTCCGTTTGTCATCTCTCTCCTCCTCTTGCAGCTCCTTCCCCACACACACCAAGCCCCGCCCAGTCACTCAAATTGAACCTTTATTTAACTAGGCAAGTCGGTTAAGAACAAATTCTTATTTACAATGACGGCCTACCCCGGTCGACGCTGGGCCAACTGTGCGCCACCCTATGGGACTCCCAATCACGGCCAGATGTGATATGGCCTGGATTTGAACCAGGGACTGTAGTGACACCTCTTGCACTGAGCTGCAGTGCCTTAGACCGCTGTGCCACTCGGGAGCCCTCAAGCAGCACAGTTTCTCATTTGTTAGATTCACTATAAGCTTGTTCTGTTCGGTCAAATGCTTTGCTTCTTCTCATTCTATTTCTATGATTCAGTTCACCCAAGTGTTTTGATCTACACTGACTGTACAAAACATTCCTAATATAGAGTTGCACCCCCTTTTGCCCTCAGAACAGCCTCAATTTGTCAAGGCATGGACTCTACAAGGTGTCAAGTGTTCAACAGGGATGCTGGCCTTCGTTGACTCCAATGCTTCCCACAGTTGTTTCAAGTTGGCTGGATGTTCTTTGAGTGGTGACCCATTCTTTATACACGCAGGAAACTGTTGAGCCTTCTACCATACCCCGTTCAAAGGCACTTCAGTCTTTTGTCTTGCCCATTCACCCTCTGAATGGCACACATACACAATCCATGTCTTAATTGTCTCACGGCTTAAAAATCATTATTTTAAAGGGGGGGGGGGGAATACCTAGTCAGTTGTACAACTGAATGCCTTCAACTGAAATGTGTCTTCTACATTTAACCCAACCCCTCTAAATCAGGGGATAATCACTTTCACCTGGTCAGTTTGTCATGTTCCTAATGTTTTGTACACTCAGTTTATATCGCAAGTCCAATCGCAATATTTGGTCAAAAGAATTACAATTACATTTGTTGCCCATATCTTGCAGCCCTACCTACTACCCATTCATACTCCCCTACCACTATCCCATCCCTATTCCAGGGTTTCCCAACTGGCGGCCCACGTGTGTCTTTATTTGGCCCCTCAAGTTTTCTGAGTACATTTTGGTTTTATTGTTAGACATAAAAGACTGTAAAAACACCAGGAAATCAGCTCCAAGTCATTTTAGTTTTGGGAATCTGTTCTTGAGTATTCCAGCGCAAAAGAGAGAAGTGATTGCATATAAGCAAGGTTTGAATTTATTCTGTTTTAGTCAAATATTATATCTGTTTGTGCTTCTTGCGGTCAATTTGTAGTCTACAAATTATTTGTAATTATGTTCTGGCCCCCTGACCATCCACTCAAGAACAAAATCTGCCGCGGCTGGATCTAGTTGATAATCCCTGCCCTATTCTATGGCAGTTTACTTTCACCTATTGGTTTCCTCTGGTTCGTCTGCTTACTGTTATCTACCAACTCTTGTTCACTGACTAATTAGATGGCATTACCTCAAAAGCATAGAACCACGAAAAGAAAGGATGTTTTCACACACAGATTTTCCAGGTGAAGGAAATGTCATCACATTGCAACAAGATGAGCCACTAAGAAAAAGGAAATGTATTTCACATGAGACACAGCAGCAGCGCCTTAGTTTGTGTGAGATCCGTTGGACTGCTTCAGGGTGTGTGGGTGACTCTGTGTGGGGGGAGCTGCTGCTGCTGTATAATGCAGTGTGCACATGTCCTGTATGACCTCACTCGTGCTGATTCTGTCAGTTTCTGTTTAGACTCAGGGGTTCAAAGTGAATCTTTTATAGATTACCCGCTCTCTCACAAAAATCTTGGGAAACTGACTCACATCGACTATACAGACCAGATCTTATAATAGACGGTGGAGTAGCTAGTCCATCTGTAAGCCTACCAGAGTATCTCATATAGCCTTACACCAGAAACACTATGCTATATCATCCTCTTTATCTTCCGCCGTATAGTAGTTGAGGTGTGTTTGTGTGTGAGTTGCAGATCTTTATCAGATGACCCTTTGACCCTACTGCAGCCATCCCATCTCCTGATTGATAGAGCTTATCTGACCCACTTAAACATCCCTTCTCACATTTCCTCACACACACACACACACACACACACACACACACACACACTCTCTCTCTTTCTCCTCCCTTCCCCCCTCTCTCCCTTCTTTCCCTCTCTCCTCATATAGACATTAGTGCATGTGGACCAGATGTCTCATTTCCCACTGATTCAGGCCCACATGTCTGTTAGTTAGGGGAGGAGAGCTCTGTGTTTGTCAGTGGAAAAGAGCTACAGGCGTACAGACCAGAAGCACCAGGAGCCCATTTATGTGGGGTGATGAGGAGAGGAACAAGGGGTCTGGCTGGGCTAAGCAGGGTAGTGTAAAAGGGGCCTGTCAGGATGTGTGGGGCCAGCTGCTACCCCAGGTTTCATTTTGGTTGGGCATTAGTATGTTGACAGGAAGAGGGAGGAGAGAGAGAAGCCTGGAATGTTAGGAATCTCCTGGGAAACGTGTCCTGTGTGTATGTCTGTACCCATAGCCCTGTCAATCTGTCTCGCTCTCTAACTGCAGTTACTGTACTTCAGTACTGTACTTCCCTTCCCTCCCAGTCAGTTTTTTTTTCTCTTCACCTGCCTCTTGGTCTCTCCCTCTCTGTCCCCCTCACAATGTTCCCATTATGAAAGAGGGGAAGTAAGGGGCGGGTCTCCCAGCCAGCCATCCATCTATGCAGCTTTGGGTCGTCACGGACAGGGTCTATTTATGGAGAGTGCGTTTCCAGAGATCATGCGGACCAATATTTAATTAACACTGAGAGGAAGGCTAATTGGGTTGGACTTGCCCTCCGGGGGTGGGGTAACTACTGCAGAGAGACTATCATTGGCGACTCTGTCGGCTAGTTTGCACCACAGAACGGCCACTGTCACAACTAACTGTATGTGCTATGTCGACTGTTGCTGTCCTGTGATTTTGACCACGATGAGTTACCATGAACTCCAAGGTCAGTGGTTCTTCTAAGTTGAGTACACTACGCAGGACATGAGCTGTAATTTGGCTTGCATCTTCTCTGGAGCAGCTCTATGGTATTTGGTTAGTTTCCTGTGTTCTGGCTGGTCTGTTGTGCAGCTGAGGTGGAGTGTTTGGTGAGAAAGAGGGGCCAGGGGGTGTAATTTGATCCAGGACTGCAGGAGGGGGATGGAGGGAAGATGAGCTGGGGGTTGGATTTTAGATGGTAGGTAAGGTGACCTTGAGTCACCTAAAATGGGTCTGGTTCTTTGTGGTGGTGATGGGCCTACTGTATAAAGGATAATAGATATATGGACAGTTATCACGCTGTGATTGATTGTCCTTTCTTGTCCACGTGTCAGTATTTAGTTATTAATTTCCCTTCATTTGTTTTTCTAGCCAACATCAGCAGTCAAACTAACAAAGGACGAGGATGCTCTAGTCTAGGAACCAGAGAGAAAAGCTATTCAGCTATATTTTATACCAGGATTACAACAGAGTTCATATTGTATTTCTGCAAGATAGTTATTTAAAGTGTCCTGTGTTTTTTTTTTTCCTAATCCAGTGAACTCCGATCCTAATTCTGTCCTCCCCAGTGTCTAGTTCAACCCAAAACGCAGATCAGTGTCCCAGGAGCCCGACTCGGAACAGGGCCTCTCTCTATCTGGGACTTGTCGATCCATTTTGCATGCGTGAAAGGCAGAGAGAAACAGGAGATCCCAGTGCCAGGTTTTATGGCCACAGAGATGGGTGGGAAGATGATGTGTATGACTGGCTTCCATTAAAATGCCTTCATAACTGCTATCAAGCTCCAGAGTAATCTGCAGGCACTGTCTGCTCTCCTTTAGATACATGCCCCTGACCCTCTGTTGCCCTCCACCTATTCCCCCAGAGTAGCGTAGGAGGTGCCTGCCTGCCCCTCTATCCTCCCCCCTCCTAGTTTGGGTGACCTCCTCCAGCACAGGCCGGGTGCTGACAGGTGTACCCAGCAGACAGTAGGTGGGTTTGGTGTATCTTATCTCCTGGTTAAACAGTGTGTTTTGAAGGGGGCAGGGGGGAACCTGTGATCTAGTGCTGTCTGTCAGCCAGAGGTGAGCTGCCCCACAGTCTACACCACAAAGGGAGGGTCCGTGTGAGGGGGGACGGTTAAGAGAGACTGTCTGAAATCTGAGGATGTGACAACTGGCCAGGACAACCAGACGATTATCAGGGACTCCACGGAGTCATCATAATGACTGCTTTGGTTGCATGCAGAGCGGAACACATGCAACCCCACAAATCAACATCAGGAAATGTGTTTCCATCAGGAGTGTGACACTAAAGACTTGGGGCAAATGGAATCAACAACCTCTGCATCATCAAGACAGTTGCTTTGTGAGGTGTTTTTATGGAACCTTTGTTTAACTAGGCAAGTCAGTTAAGAACACGTTGTTATTCACAATGACGGCCAAACACGGATGACGCTGGGCCAATTGTGCGCCGCCCTATGGGACTCACAATCACGGCCGGTTGTGATACAGCCTGGAATCGAACCAGGCTCTGTAGTGACGCCTCTAGCATGCAGTGCCTTAGACCGCTGCGCCACTCGGGAGCCCGAGTTTAAAGTTCATAGTTAGCCATTGTTATGTAAATGCAAGCTGAAAAGTACCAGTGGCCTGGTATTGGCCCCAAGTCAAAGCAAGTATGAGCCTTTTGGGTGAAACACTGAGGTAAATCTGATGGAAACTTGACATGAGCCTCCCTGTGGCTCAGTTGGTAGAGCATGGTGTTTGCAACGCCAGGGTTGTGGGTTCGATTCCCACGGGGGGCCAGTACGAGAAAAAAAAATGTATGCATTCATTACTGTAAGTCGCTCTGGATAAGAGCGTCTGCTAAATGACTAAAATGTAAAAAAATGTAAAATGTAAATGAGTATGGGGTTGATGTGGGAGTGTTGGGAATGATTGAAAGCAAGGCGGTGGGGTGCCCCCTGCTGGGACAGTGGTGGTAATGCTGCTGTTGCTCTGCTGCTGGTGTGGTGGTCCTGCTGGAGCATGCCAGGCAACCCACCCTTGACCCTCCTAGAGCAGTCACTCCCAAGCTCTGGATATGGTCACTCATTAATCACACTAACTTGTGTGGGAGATGGAAGCTGTGTGTGTGTTTTATCCTCTGTAAACTAATAAGATCATATAGTCAAACTAACAACATACTGAATGATTTTAATGTCAGGGTGGGAAGAGAGGGTAAGAACGATTAGTGAGAGAGAGAATAAATGTTTCATTAACTCGGACTTAAAGCTTACTTTCTGGCAGATAGGCTTTTGACCTTTCCCAATGAGACAATGAATCAGCTTTATTTCCTGTGCTGCAATTACCCGGGACAGAAATGACCTTCAAACCCTTGACTGTGACTATGCCACTGTAGGGTGTGTGTATGCATGAGTATTTTGGTGTATGCATACTGCATAGCCAGATAAAAGCTATATGCTGAATTCCTCATTGTGACAATGATGTAACTGACGTCAGATCTCCTCCCATAGGTGAGTCTGGATTGGGGAAATCCACGCTCATCAACTCCCTCTTCCTGACTGACCTGTACTCCAAGGATTACCCTGGCCCATCCCTACGGATCAAGAAGACTGTGCAGGTAGCCTACATCCCCTTTCCTCCACATGTGGAAGTGCAACACAAGCAAAGGCCAAAGAGCACAGAGCTCTCAGGCCAATACAAACAAACCCAATAACCACTGGATGGTCACAGCAGCCAGGCCAGAGGCAGCGCACCCAGAGCACCAGCAGCCAGAGATGGAGCCCATAGTGGTTTGTCCTTATATGTCCTTGATAAACAGAAGAGGGACAGATGAAGAGGCTGGGGGGGGGCTAGTTCAATTCATGGGTGCAGATTTCAGTTTTTTTTAGTTAAGGGTGTTTGGGGAGATTTGGGGCCTCTTTAGGATGGGGACAAGAAGGGGGAGAGTTGGACTCGGGGGCTCTGGTTCCTCTTGGGGTCAGTAGGGGGTTAGGAATGTTCCCATGAAACAACACCCAGCGGTGACTTTCCCACCAAACACAAGACTCCCATCTCGGAGGCATCCTGGGCCTCGGCTTTCTGTCTTTGTGATGTATATACAAAGGCACACACACCAGGGCAGTGTTTGGCTGCTATATTTGGGGTTTTATCTCCATCACACTGAGAACACTGAGGTGGGAGTTAGTAACCATTGTGAGTCATCATTTCCTGAATTGGAACCACACTTTTGCAAAGCTGTTTTCAAGAAATGACCTTGTTCACAAGAAAACGTGTGACTTCATTTTGAATGTAGATCGACGTAAGTTGTTTTTCAGATTTGTTGAGGCCTAAGATTCCTGGTTGTGTCTCTGGGGTCCCCGTGGTTCCTGCGGATGTGTTTGGTACTCCATTGAAGAGTGCGTCCAATGTTTTTAGAAATGGAGCTGTTGGGGTAGGCCAAAGCCACAGTGTAAATGTAGAGGGGTAGACTTGGGCCGTGTGCTCTGTGCGGCTGTCTGATGCGGCTGCCGTGGGCTGAGGGGGGGAGGAGGAGAGTATTTATATTCCAGAACAATCTCTTATGTCTGTCAAATGGTCACATTCTGTCTACTCAAATTTCACTCAATTGATGGGTGTACATTTTTTGTTTTTTTTGTTTCTCTTTCACTGAAACGGATTTAAAAGCAGATATGCAGACACACACACACACTCTCTTCCGAAAGTATTTTGAGTGCTTGATATATGCCCTGCTAGAAAAGAATGTGCATCTAAACTAAAGTGTTTTGCAAAGGAAAATAATTTGTGTGTTTAGAGAGACTGAAAGAGGTCAACCCAAAATAACTACCCTTGTGAAAGTATGCAGCAGCCGAACAGAAAGCAACTGAAACAAACAACAGCGGGAAGTGAATTTTGCATTTGTCTCCTAAACTGTGAAAAATGTACCAGCACCATATCACTGTCACAGCTGCCATTTTCCCCCCCAGGACTAACATGATTAAGCTATAGATGAGCCGTAGTGTATGGGGGAGCTGAGAGATGAAATGGAGTTATGTTTTAGAGCCACTGTGGTGCTGTTTTGCAGGTGGAGCAGTCCAAGGTTCTGGTGAAGGAAGGAGGTGTCCAGCTCACTCTCACCATCGTCGATACACCAGGGTTTGGAGATGCAGTGGACAATAGTAACTGGTGAGTATTGGGAGTGAATGTGAGCATGTATGAAAGATATGGTGGAGTTTGTTGTGTGGGAGTGTGACACTATGCAATATTCTCTCTGCGTCACTGAGAGCCTAAATGTAGAGGTAAACAACATTTTTTTCCTATTTTTCTCTCTCTTTCTCACCGCTCTCTCATCCCCCCTCTCAGCTGGCAGCCTGTCATTAACTTCATTGACAGTAAGTGTGAGGACTTCCTGAATGCAGAGTCCAGGGTGAACCGGCGACTGATGCCTGACAACAGGGTCCACTGCTGCCTGTACTTCATCGCCCCCTCTGGCCACGGGTGAGTACTGACAGACCTTGGGGGAACAGTCCCTTTGTGATCATGTACCAGTACTACATTGATGTCGTAGGAAGTATAGTATAAACTTTTTGATGGCTAAATATATGAAGCCGATGCTACCCACCTTGTCTCATAAAGAGACTCGTATGAGCTGAAACACATTTTAAATTATAACAAATGTTGCTATACAGTATGTGTACTGTAATTATAAAAATTGTTCTCTATGCTGCTTCTGAGTTGAGTGGCCATGTCTTTCCATGTGCATTAACTCTGTGTTGTATAAGTCATGACGTTATGCTTTTGATCGCGCGCATGTGTGTGTGTGCGCACCTTTATCGATTATCTCTGCTTGCCTATGTATGCGAGCCCGGACGTGAACATGAATGTATGAGTGGAGTGTAGGTGCATGCGTGAGTTCACATATGTGAGTGGGAAGCGAGACAGAGAGAGATGTAGGCTGCCAATGTTGTGACCTACAAGGTTGCATAACACCCACTAGACCGAGGATGAGATGGAAGCGCTCTCACCATCACTGAGCCAGCCAATCAGGAGGAGGCAGCTCACTGAGGAGCCCCTGAGCTCAGAATCCCTGGGAATGGGATGCTTTATTTTCAGCTTAGAAAAACGCCTCCGTAGATAGCCTCCGTAGCAAATCAGCTAGGCCCACTTTTTGTGTTAGGATCTATCCAATCCTACACATTTTAACCAGTCAAATGGTTGCTGTAATTATATGTAGCCATATAAGGAGGACTATGGACACTGACGTGGTTGTGACATTATATAAGATCAGGAAAATGTCCGTTGTTAGACCGACACAAGGTAATGCATTAAGAGATCAGAAATCATGTCAGTCCTTGCCTCTGATAATGTGGAGAGAAATTCAGAACATGACCTTCCTCCTCTGCCAGGTCTGTCTCTGTCGCTTTCCCCACACTTCATATGCCCCCTTTACTCCTGTGACCTGTAACAGCGGGTCTGTTGCTCTGTATCTGTATATTCCTGGAATACACAGCCCTCCCCACCCCCATTACCCTTAGTGCTTTGCCCCCTCCAGCTCTCCCCTCAGTCCCTGGACAGAACTCTCTCTCAGGCCACAGAGAAGAAGAGCCCCTTTGTCCACCTACTCCCTCATCAACCAGAGTGAGAACATCACAGAGAGAATAACAAAGAGAATCCCTCATGTTCCCACCATGACATAATTGTTAGTGGTCACTGACTGAAGAAAAGACAGAAAAATTCACTATATATACAAAAGTATGTGGACACCCCTTCAAATTAGGGGATTCGGCTATTTCAGCCACACCCGTTGCTGACAGGTGTATAAAATCGAGCACACCGCCATGCGATCTCCATAGACAAACATTGGCCTTACTGAAGAGCTCAGTGACTTTCAATGTGGCACCGCCATAAGATGCCACCTTTCCAACAAGTCAGTTCGTCAAATTTCTGCCCTGCTGAGCTGCCTTTAAGTGATGTTATTGTGAAGTGAAAAAAAAAAAAGTCTTAAGAGCAACAACGGCTCAGCCGCAAAGTGTTAGGCCACACAAGCTCACAGAACGGGACCGATGAAGTGCGTAGCGTGTAAAAATAATCTGCCCTCGTTTGCAACACTCACTACCGAGTTCCAAACTGCCTCTGGAAGCAACGTCAGCAAAAGAACTGTTCGTCTGGAGCTTCATGAAATGGGCTTCCATGGCCGAGTGGCCACACACAAGCCTAAGATCACCATGCGCAATGCCACACGTCAGCTGGAGTGGTGTAAAGCTCGCCACCATTGGACTCTGGAGCAGTGGAAACGCGTTCTCTGGAGTGATGAATCACGCTTCACTATCTGGCAGTCCGATGGACGAATCTGTGTTTTGGCGCATTCCTGGAGAACGCTACCTGCCTTGATGCATAGTGCCAACTGTAAAGTTTGGTGGAGGAGGAATAATGGTCTGGGGCTGTTTGTCATGGTTCAGACTAGGCCCCTTAGGGAAATGTTAATGCTACAGCATACAATGACATTCTAGACGAATCTGTGCTTCCAACTTTGTGGCAACAGTTTGGGGAAGAACTTGACTGGCCTGCACAGAGCCCTGACCTCAAGCCCATTGAACACCTTTGGGATGAATTGGAACGCTGACTGTGAGCCAGGCATAATCGCCCGACCTCACTAATGCTCTTGTGGCTGAATGGAAGCAAGCCCCCGCAGCAATGTTCCAACATCTAGTGGAAAGCCTTCCCAGAAGAGTGGAGGCTGTTATAACAGCAAAGGGGGGACCAACTCCATGTTAATGCTCATGATTTTGGAATGAGATGTTCGACCATGTGTCCACATACTTTGGGTCATGTAGTGTTCCTTTGGTTCCTCCAGTATTTTCTTGCCACTGGTGGCATAGTGCACTGCGTCAGTTTGAGCAGAACGTGTACCAACTACAGAGAATTATTCAGGACCGTGTCACATCAAAGCATAAGTCAGCCTTCCCTGCCTGCCTGTGTTTGCCTGACTGACTGTGTATCTGTTTTGACTGTGCAACAACAGAGCCTCAACATATGTTTTAACTGTGTAAAATGCGTTGAAGGCTGAAGCCCCTGGACATCGAGTTCATGAAGCGTCTCCATGACAAGGTCAACGTGATCCCTCTCATCGCCAAGGCAGACACTCTGACACCTGAAGAATGCCAGCTGTTCAAGAAACAGGTGTGTGTGTGTTCATTATTTGTGTTTGCACAAACGCATGTGTATGGCAATTACTCATGTCATTTTTACCTTCAACTCAGATCATGAAGGAAATCCAAGAACACAAGATCAGGATCTATGAGTTTCCTGACACCGAGGACGATGAGGACAGCAAGCTCATCCGGAAGATCAAGGTAGTGTCCAATGAGAGTGAGAGAGACCGATACGGTCATTAGCATCAGTCCACACTAGTCCCCATCTGCCATTTTGTTTTGCCCCTGTCAGTTTGGTTATCTAATAGGTTGTCGATACTGTACCCTGATTAACTGTCACTCTCCCTGTGTGGCAGGAGCGGATGCCTCTGGCAGTGGTTGGCAGCAACGTGGTGATTGAAGTGAACGGCAAGAAGGTCAGAGGTCGTCAGTACCCCTGGGGCGTGGCAGAAGGTAGGTTCAGTATGGGCCTGGCTGGGTTCTCTGTTCTCTGTCTGAGATGAGATGAGACAGTGGCATGGTATTGTCTGTGGGTTGTTGTTCTGGAGAATGTTATTTATTAATGTCACTCACTGTGCCATGCAAGTGGATGAAGCATGGAAGTGTGGAGACCTAGTGTAGGGAAACTGCATGGCCTCCCAGGGAATTCCTCCCCCCCCTCCCCCCAGAGAGTGTTTCTGACAGGGATTCTGGAAAAGGGGGACAGGGTTCTTCTACTAGGGTATCATGGTCTCTCTGGCAGTGAACACTGTACTGTACCACCCCAGGGACTTCAGAGAGCGAGACCTTGTCACCCTTTTTTTCACCTTTGGCCACAATGAATCGTTGTTGTTGTTCTCCGCTTGATTTTCTTTTGTTTTTAAGTTCCCTGAAAGACTTTTTTTTTTCATTTTCAAGTGTTGCTCTGTGGTTGACCGTATCAGTCTTTCACTTTTTCATTCTTTCTTTTCTCTTTTTTCTTTCTGTCTATTCTTTTCCATGACTGACAGAGGGCATTTTTGGTAAACAAAACCATCTCTCACATTTGATACCCCTCTCCCTCAGGCCTTCCTCCCCTCTTCACTTTTTGTTGCTGCGACATTAGGTTGATGGCCAAAGTGGAGCTCTTACTAATTGAAGAACCTATAGGCTTCTCAGTGCTAACGCTTCTCCTAGAATAGAGCGACATCACCCTCTAACTCATGTTTAGAAGTACCTGGTTATCTTAAAGGGATACTTTGGCATTTGGGCAATGAGGCCCTTTATCTACTTCCCCAGAGTCAGATGAGCTTGTGGATTACCATTTTTATGTGTCTCTGTCCAGTATGAAGGGATTTAGAGCTAGTTTCGTGAGCAAACGCTAACTAGCGTTAGCACAATGGCTGGAAGTCTATTGGTATCGACTAACATGCGAGATAAAGGGCCTCATTGCCAAAATCCTGAAGTATACCATTTTATATTAAGTCATACCTTTTCCAGAACTGCATGATCTACCTTTATTCGTTTTAGTCGTCATTTGGCCACTCGTCAACACTCAATTGTAGAACTTTTAAGAGATACATTTGCACAAACTTTTTGTAAACATAGTATGTGAATGTATACATATTTTGCATGCATTATCTACGAACAGTCACTTATGTATATACACTCTGTTGCTCTAAATCCTTGCACCGTGATGCTGTTTGCTGACACTCCCTCCCTGTAGTTAACACAGGGGGTCCATCACACCTACTCCGTTGCATATTGATTCATAGAACATTTTACAATAAGTTCTTTGTCATGGGATAAGACATTTTTCTCTGTTCTTGGCTCATTCAATGGAAACCTCCATGCAGGTATCATCATCTAACGACCATTACTAGCTAAAGCACTCGGGCTTAAAACTCCTGATGGGCAGCAGACCACGTGTGATAGCAGTGATCTTACTCTCAATGTTGCTTTGTTTTAACGGCAGAGCACTGAAAACAACAGTGAGGAGGCAACAACCATTCAGTCCAGCGTACATCAGGAGTTTTCAGCCAATCGGCCGAGGGCGTGTCTTTCCATTAGAGCTACAACCCTGCTTTGTTGTGTCCCTATGACCCTGTGACCCCCACCTCAACCAAACCCTCCTCCACTCCCGTCCCATCACTGAGGCTGGCCTGCCCTGCCAGCCCTCATCTCCCCTCATGTAACCCCTCGTTCAGTAGACAGTCAGGGTGGACAGACACGGGTTACAGGGGTCACCTGGGCAGGACCTGGGTTCCTGTGTGCCCTCTCCTCCCTCCCGTCAGAAGTCACTCAGGTAGGTGACAGCAGGGGCTCTATGCATGCACCTCACGGGTA
Organism: Salmo trutta; assembly: GCF_901001165.1. Lineage (NCBI taxonomy): Eukaryota > Metazoa > Chordata > Actinopteri > Salmoniformes > Salmonidae > Salmo > Salmo trutta. The sequence continues at coordinate 10,016,714 of NC_042963.1, read as the reverse complement.
AGGTGTCCTCCTCCTCTTCCTGAGATCCACAGCTGCCAGCGTGATGCACGTTAGGCTTAGCCCCAGATAAGGGGCCTGGGGAGAGGAGCTATGTAGTAAAGGAGCCATGTTTTGATCAGGAAAGAGAAGGAATCCTCAGCAGCAGCACAGTGTCTCTGCGGTCCTTTTCCAGAATCCCATGTGATCTTTTAACCATGTGTGTGTTTAATCAGCTGAAACGTATGTCTTAGAGCAGTGGTCTGTCTGGTCTGTGACATGTCTGTCTGTTGACTACTCTATGTACTGTATACTACTGAATGTGTGTTTTGAGCAGTGGTCCAGTGAAATGTGTCTCTGTCTTAGTGATCGTTTTAACCACGTCTGTGTTCACTGAGCAGACACATTCTTGTTTACAGTCTGTCTGAGCACGGGTCCTTTTGGCCAATGACTTTGTGTGTTGACTGTGTCTGTGTGTTTGACTACCTAACAGTCTCATCAGGTAACTACCTGTAATAAGAGTGTACACTAGACTAGCTGAGCGACCCAGTGATTTTTGGCTCCGTGAGTAGAAATTGTCCCTTTGATCCGAGAGCCTTTGTAATGTTACCGGGAATTCTGGGAACTGGTGTGTATTCTACCAGTACCCAATAATGATGGATGGCGATGAGATCAATCTCTGTGGGTCTCTGACATCTCTCTCTCTCTTCCTGTTTTAGTGGAGAACGGTGAGCACTGTGACTTCACGGTCTTACGGAACATGCTGATCAGGTGAGAGACAGAGGATGCATGTCAATCCTTTTATTCATCTATTATTGTCAGTGATTTATACCACGGTATTTACAGTGATATAATTATTTGAGACCCAACTTCCCCAATTCTCTCCTGTAGGACCCATATGCAAGATCTGAAGGATGTGACCAACAACGTCCACTATGAGAACTACCGCAGCAAAAAGCTTGCTGCCGTAACCTGCAATGGAGGAGTGGACACAAGCAAGACCAAGAACCAAATGACCAGGTAGGAGAGAGACCTTCATCATCAGAGGAAATACCATAGATCTGATATGTTCAATAGTAATCAGACAGACTGAGAAAGAATCTAAAATATGCTGTAAAGCTTATTTCATAGATTAACCTGACGTTTGAGTCATACTGTTGTTAAGTGACAGTGACCAGACTGTATTAGTTGGGATGTGCTTTGTTAATCACTGGTCACTGTTAGTGATTCTTGATGTTTGGTCCATCACCTTTGACCTGTAGGAGCCCCCTGGCCCAGATGGAGGAGGAGCGGAGGGAACATGTCATGAAGATGAAGAAGATGGAAACAGAGATGGAGCAGGTGTTTGAGATGAAGGTCAAGGAGAAGAAACAGAAACTGAAGGACTCTGAGGCTGAGGTGTGTGTGTGTGTGTGTGTGTGTGTGTGTGTGTGGGTGTACACCAATTGGGAGACATAAGGACAGGAGAGGTAGAGAGCCTCAGTAAGTTTGGATGTGTGTATCTGTGTCTGTTTTATTCACAAGTAACACATTTGCCTCCCTTCTCAGCTGGAGCGACGCCACGAGCAGATGAAAAAGAACTTGGAGGTCCAGTATAAGGAACTGGAGGAGAAGAGGCGCCACCATGAGGAAGAGAAGTCAAACTGGGAGGCACAGCAACGTATACTGGAGCAGCAGAAACTTGATGCTTCTAAGTGAGTGGCTGACATATTTCATTGTCCTTGCTCTTATTCTCTCAGACAAGCATATAGCATGTTTTGTCTATTTCTCTCAATGAAATGCAATTTTGAAATATTAAATAATTCCCTTTTACCCTTTTTTTTTACAGGACCATGGAAAAGAACAAAAAGAAAGGAAAAATATTTTAAGTTGAACCTATTCCTCCAATTAAATATTGCAAACTCGTTTTTACATCCTTTTTGATGCTCACACAATCTATGACCCTCAAACCATATACACACACATATGCACGCATGCAAATAAGCCGCGTTCATACTGCACTTAGCTCAGGGCTAAGAGGGTGTTCACGCTTGCACATTCTAAAGTGGGCTAGCTGGCCCTAGTGTACTATTTAGGCATTCCATCCCAACCTCTCTTACATGCAGTACATGTCATACATGGACCTCACACATGCATCTCGTTCAGTACATACAACAACACACCCCAATGTCACACTCATACACCACTATATATACACACACACACACACACACAGCCACATCCCTCTTTTGGGGGTCTGCCAAAACCTTTTATTTCTATTCTTGACAAGGAGGAAATGATGTCCCTCCGATCTTTGGAGTTTTACACATGGCAGGCACCATGCATAGCCATCCTATATACTAGTGTACTACAATCTGTTCTCTAGCTAGCTCACCTGTTTCTTCCAGCAGAGGCCGCTCAAGACCATTCACAAGCACACTCCATTGTGACATGTGTAATCACAATTACGTACACTCGGATATTCCCTGAACTCCTGGGACATGTGCATGTTAAACACACACTTGTAGGTGATTATTAAGGGTTCGAGTCAGGTGGGAGTGTACAAGAAACAGGAAAAGTATTGTTTGGAATTATGACAGTGAAAAGCCAAGCCGAGACGAAAAAGCCAGGTTCAGGAAAGGGGGTGACCTATCTTAAATGTGTGTGTACTTGTGTGTGGGTGCCTGTGTGCCTGGGTGTGTACAACTGTAAACCATGTGTTTGTGTCTTCTATTTTATGAATAGAAGACACATTTAACGGTATAAACAGTAACATTGTCAGTGTCATAACATTCTCTGGATACTGAAGCAGATAATTATGTCCCTATTATATAGATAATGTTACACAAATCATATGGGTGTCTAAAACAATGTTAACCGTGATTATGGCAATGTCTTATATTGTGAAGTGATGGATTTTGTCAAAGCCCTGAACCTAAAGCCCTATCTATCCCTTGTCCCCTCTCTGTCTCGTCCCTGTTCTGAAGACTGTACCGAGAGCTCTAAATGCATGGGTTTGTCCCAAACGCATGGTGAGTCTGACACTGAGACACATTGTGTGACACCTCTAAACCCTTACCTCTCTGAGGTCCGTCAAGTTTTATTTGAATATATTATGTTTGCATGGTTGGACAACTAGCCCTTGAATCCAGTAGGGTCATTAAGTGGTTCAACAATTATTATTTTAGTGTAGTCTTGATTTTACAAACCTCTAGAATCTTAAAAGATGCACTTGAAGACATGCAAAAGGGACACAGAAAATGCACAGATAAATACAACACACATAAAACCCCTGTAATTTTCTTCTGGTTCACATACATAATGGAATTGACTGTAAATTGTTATATACTTCACAACTGAACACAAACCCCAGAAGACAACCTCTGACCCAACCTACACTGCCTTCACAAGCCACACTCACACACACAATATAACTCTATGCCAACTGTATACTTTCTCAGGACTAGTCTCTTGTTGCAGGTCTCTGAGTTGTAATAGTCAGAAGTTAGTCCATGGTCTGAGAAGTCTTAAAGACTCATTTGAGCTAAGGTCTGAGACAAACTTTTCCTCAATCATTCTTTAACCACTCCCCTATCTAATATTGTTGAAGGTAGCCATAACTTTAGGAGTTTTTGTTATTGTTTTTTTTATATATCTACACTCTTCAGCTTTATTCTGTTCTTCATGTTATTATCATCTGTTCTCTCTAACTGTACATTATTAATATTAAAGATGAGAAGGTTATGCTTAAGTGAAATGTTTCCTCTCCTTTTATTAAAGCAGTGGATTCTCACATACAGTACATTAAAACACAATAGCGTGCATGTGCATCTTAACACTCATATAAATTACATATATTACAAAGTAGTTATTACTGCATTCAAAGTGATAAACATGTCACTTTCTTACTGTTAAGTGTTATAGGAAATACTTCTGAAAGTTTTTATAGTAAAGAGAACATATGCAGTAAAACATGGGGTAAGATGATAACCAAAAGTTTGGTGCCATCCAGTGAGCTAAATGAAAACTCTGTCTCTGCTTGTATGTCGAGGATAGAGTAGTCTTCATGGAGCTGGTGAGGCTTGAGTCATGATGAGGAGGTTGTCAAGGATGACTGGAACTCTCAATGCCTCTACCTGTGGCCACAGCTGCTGGCTACTTGAGCCGGTTGAAGGCTTTCTGTACCCACCACTCACTCGACTGGAAGCAAATCAATTTCCCCTGGACAGTTTTGACCCTGTAGTAGAGAAATAATGGTACAAAGAAAAGGGTACTATTCAGATGGGTACTATTCCTTTTATGACTGTTGCAAGTCAGTGAAAGTCACTAGTTCTTTAGTCTTCCATAATTGAGACAATACAAGGGCCTCAAACTAAGCGTTTGTGCTCTTGGACTCTGGCATCAGTGGAAAAGGAACAAACACTTACACAAATCCTGGTAGGGGGCAGCCAATGTGAGTCTTCTGGATTGAGACAATCTTATTGTAGGGGACTCTCATTTTGAGGAAGCTGAAACAGCAGGTTTCTGGTGCTGCCTGCAGTCCAAGAGCTGTGTGGGGAGAAGATGGGTCAATTAGAACATCCTTGTGACGATTTCCTAGCATAAGCCATGAGGCAATCAACCCAAGATAAGCATGACTATCTTACAGGTATATAATCAAGATCATAAAAGGATAACTTATCCAAGTGCCCCTATCAAGAGGGCATATAAGCACCTACTTGGGTTACATCCTTCTGTTAATGCACAATCCTTCTGAAAATGTAATGAACTTACGGGTAGCATAGGAGTGGAACACTGTCAGCAGCAATAACCCAAGAGCCAAGCAGGTAGTCATGATGGTTTGAGATGTCGAAGGTCTGGCTTTTGCTCTGTTGATGTCTTGGTTCCTCTGTAGTCTGAGTCCGTAAGAGTTACATCTCCCCATATAAATACTGTCCAGATGCGTAATGGAACTTCCAGAGTTATATTAATATTTCGTTGAAGAGTAGGTGCCATTACAAACTACCATTACAATCTCAAAATGTCCCTACGCCCCCATAGCTTGCAAAGTTAACCACTACTGATCAATGGCTGTAGTCTTTATATTCACTTCCTTTTTGAGAGGTAGGGGACTGTAAACATGATGGTGTGAAGATAAGATTCAATGCAGTGCCACCACAGTACTTACAACTTCTCTCCAGCAAAACTCTGTCAGTGGAAAGCTGATGACGAACCTTCACAAGAAGTGGATCAAGCAGGAAGGGGTCAGACTGTATGACAAAGTTTTGCTACAAATATTCTTTCCTCCTACTGTATTTCAACAGCTATTTGAAAACATGCCATCATCAAACAACATCCATTCAGCAGTCCTGGGAGAAGCTGAATCTTCAGATGTGTGACTTTGTATGTTGTCCTCCTGCATTATTTAGTTGTAATAGATCAAATTTGGCTATACAATCACAATTACCACAAGCCTTAAAGCGGCAATCAGCAGTTAAAGCAATAACATGGATGGGGTTGGAGAAATGCAACCGCTCTCAAATTCATAGACAGAGCTATGTAAACCATTGGAGTAAAACACACTTATATTTTTACAAATTAATACAGAATTAAAAGCTGAAATGTCTTGAGACAATAAGTAAGTCAACACATACAATTAGCTGCAAGGTCCCTCAGTTGAGCAGGGCATTTCAAACACAGATTCAACCACAAAGACCAGGGAGGTTTTCCAATGCCTCGCAAAAAAGGGCAGCTATTGGTAGATGGGTAAAAAAACAAAAAAAGCAGACATTGAATATCCCTTTGAGCATGGTGAAGTTATTAATTACACTTTGGATGGTGTATCAATACACCCAGTCACTACAAAGATACTGGTGTCCTTCCTAACTCAGTTGCCAGAGAGGAAGTAAACCGCTTAGGGATTTCACCATGAGGCCAATGGTGATTTTAAAACAGTTACGGCTGTGATAGGAGAAAACTGAGGATCAGGGGTGTAGGTAATGCTTCTGGAACACTCCCTCACCTTTTTCGATTTGAGAATACATGGAGCTGGTAAAACTATTTCTGGAAAATGTATTCTGATTAATTCTATTAAATTAAACCATTTAATGAAAAAACTAAATAAATATGTAGTCTACAGCAGCCTAGAGGTAGGTAGTAAATGGTGGTTTCATCTATGAAAATACACTTTATGAATTGATAGTTCACCTCTCTATTTTCTTTTATTCTTTAATAGGGTATATTGTAGCCATGTGTTAAAGCTAATCAAATCAAGTGTGCAGTAGTGTGCAGTATTGGTGTGTGGGTAAAATCACTGGGGCAGCCAAGATTTCATACAGTAAAAGCATTTATTTTTTGTTGTCCTAATCTAAAATGCTTGCTCGCCAAACTTCCATTCATGGGCAACGTTAGCTAGTTAACATTAGCCTTCTACATCTAGCTACATATTTAACTTCCATCCTCTCAGGCCAGGGGTACAACAATGTATAAATTATTGGTTGGATCAGAATCACCGTTATAGTCACTGGCCGGTACGGATAATTAAGTAAAACCACAAGTCCAAATCCCTATCTCCATCCATGGCTAATTTAGGAAAGGGACAATTTTAGCTAGCTGGCTCGCTAAATACCGGAGGACAACAACAAGATGCAACTATTCAAGTTTTTCAGTCAATGGCGTATGCTCTCAATGGGATTTGATAGGAGTGATGCCAAATCCAAGCTGGCTTCCCTTTACACCTTCAGGACCATTCACAGTTGAGCTGATTGGCAATTTTTTGTATACTTTTTTTTGTCAAGGGAAGCAAAGATCGTACTTTTTGGAGAAATGTCCTCTTGTCTGATGAAACAAAAATAGAACTGTTTGGCCATAATGACCATCGTTATGTTTGGAGGAAAAAGGGGGAGGCTGCAAGCTGAAGAACACCACCCCAACCGTGAAGCACGGGGGTGACAGCATTATGTTGTGGGGGTGCTTTGCTGCAGAAGGGACTGGTGTACTTCACAAAATAGATGGCATCATGAGGAAAGAAAATTATGTGGATATATTGAAGCAACATCTCAAGACATCAGTCAGGAAGTTAAAGCTTGGTTGCAAATGGGTTTTCCAAATGGACAATGACCCCAAGCATACTTCCAAAGTTGTGGCAAAATGGCTTAAGGACAACAAAGTCAAGGTATTGGAGTGGCCATCACAAAGCCCTGACCTCAATCCTATAGAAAATATGTGGGCAGAACTGAAAAAGTGTGTGCTAGCAAGGAGGCCTACAAACCTGACTTAGTTACAACAGCTCTGTCAGGAGGAATGAGCAAAAATTCACCCAACTTATTGTGGGAAGCTTGTGGAAGGCTACCTGAAATGTTTGACCCAAGTTCAACAATTCAAAGGCAATGCTACCAAATACTAATTGAGTGTATGTAAACTTCTGACCCACTGGGAATGTGATGAAAGAAATAAAAGCTGAAACAAATCATTCTCTCTAATATTATTCTGACATTTAACATTTTTACAATAAAGTGGTGATCCTAACTGACCTAAGACAGAGAATTTTTACTAGAATTAAATGTCAGGAATTGTGAAAAACTGAGTTTAAATGTATTTGGCTAAGGTGTATGTAAACTTCCGATTTCAACTGTATATTATTTGCTTCTCTTGGCATCCATGAGTACACGCCACTGGTGTAGTGTAAGCAACTTATTTAACGTCATTGAGCGATCTTGGAGGGTACTCCAATCTTTTAAAATAGCACTCATTAAGATCTGTTGCCTACGCCTAATAGTCCAACTCAAATTATTATTATTATTATTACAAATAGAAGGTTATCACTTTTCACAATGGGTCTTTTCACAAAGAACCTTCTTCTGAAACTCTTCAGTCTATTCTTGTTCTGAGAAATGAAGGCTATTCCATGCAAGAAATTGAAGATCTCAACGTCAACAGTGAAGAGGCGACTCCGGGATGCTGGCCTTCTAGGCAGAGTTCCTCTGTCCAGTGTCTGTGTTCTTTTGCCCATCTTTTCTTTTTATTGGCCAGTCTGAGACATGGCTTTTTCTTTGCAACTCCGCCTAGAAGGCCAGCATCCCGGAGTTGCCTCTTCACTGTTGACGTCGAGACTGGTGTTTTGCGGGTACTATTTAATGAAGCTGCCAGTTGAGGACGTGTGAGGTGTCTGTTCCTTAAACCAGACACTCTAATGTATTTGTCCTCTTGCTCAGTTGTGCACTGAGGCCTCCCACTCCTCTTTCTATTCTGGTTAGCGCCAGTTTGTGCTGTTCTGTGAATGTCACGATTCTCTAAAGCTGAACCCAGAAGCAGACCAGGACAAGGTGAGTAAAATGAAGGTGAGTATTTATTTACAGTCTTGATGTGAAAATAGAATAATCCAGGAGACGGAGCGGCAGCGGAGGTGAGTTGATGAGAGTATATAGGCAGATCCAATGATGTCACTGAATCCACCGACGGCCAGGCAAGGGAGTTGAATGTTCCGGGAGGATGACTGTAGACAGAGTAAACGGGGGTGAGTAACCGGCAAAAAGTACAGAACAACAAAACTAACTCTGGTAACATGAGGCTGATACGCTGACACAACATACTGTTCATTGCTAACGATCCGGCAGGGAATGGATGTCAGGTCAGGGCTTATGAAGAGAAGAGGTGATGATCAGGACCAGGTGTGCAGATGGCTGATGAGATGCAGGTGCGGGTAATCAAGAGTTCTCCCGCCTAGCTTCGTCGCCTGGCAACCAGACAGGGTGCGTTCAGGAACCTCAGGAAACAGACTCCAAAATAAAAAACAGTCAGCTCAGGCAGAAAACAGACTCAGGATGCGGGATTCCTGACAGTACCTCCCCTCCGACGAACGCCACCGGGCGGACAACCCGGAGCGCCAGGATGGAGGCGGTAGAAGTCACGAAGGAGGGCATCATCAAGGATCTGATGCCGAGGAATCCAACTCCTCTCCTCAGGACCATACCCCTCCCAGTCCACGAGATACTGGAAACCCCGACCCCGCCATCTGGAATCCATGATGCAGCGCACTGTGTAGACTGGACCACCTCCGATCATCCGAGGAGGAGGAGGAGGAGGTGGAGGGGGTAGCAGAGGACTGAGGTGCACAGGCTTGAGGCAGGAGACATGAAAGGTGGGGTGGACTCTGAGCGTTCTAGGCAACTTGAGTCGAACCACAACAGGATTGATCACTCTCTCCACCACAAACGGACCAATGAACTTCGGTGACAGTTTCTTTGACTCAGTCCGCAGAGGAAGATCCCGTGTAGCCAACCATACCTTATCTCCGATGGCATAAGCGGGAGCTGGAATCCGGCGACGATTCGCCTGAAGCTGATAACAGTCAGAAACTCTAAGGAAACAGACTCCAAAACAAAAAAACAGTCAGCTCAGGCAGAAAACAGACTCAGGAAGCGGGATTCCTGACAGTGAAGGGAGTAGTACACAGCGTTGTACGAGATCTTCAGTTTCTTTGCAATTTCTCGCATGGAATAGCCTTCATTTCTCAGAACAAGAATAGACTGATGAGTTTGAAAAGAAAGTTCTTTGTTTCTGGCCATTTAGAGCCTGTAATCGAACCCCCGAATGCTGACACTCCAGATACTCAATTAGTCTAAAGGCCAGTTTTATTGCTTCTTTAATCACAACAGTTTTCAGCTGTGCTAACATAATTGCAAAAGGGTTTTCTAATGATCAGTTAGCCTTTTAAAATTATAAACTTGGATTAGCTAACACAACGTGCCATTGGAACACAGGAGTGATGGTTGCTGATAATGGGCCTTTGTACGCCTATGTAGATATTCCATTAAAAATCTGCCGTTTCCAGCTACAATAGTAATTTACAACATTAACAATGTCTACACTGTATTTCTGATCAATTTTATGTTATTTTAATGGACAAAAAAATTGCTTTTCTTTCAAAAACAAGGACATTTCTAAGTGACCCCATACTTTTGAATGGTAGTGTATATCAATTAGATATTTCTGTATTTCATTTCCAATAAATTTACAAAAATGTTATCAATTTTGAATTCAGGCGGTAACACAACAAAACGTGGAGTAAGTGAAGGGGTATGAATACTTTCTGAAGGCACTGTCTATGCATAGTCACACTAGGTCTACTGTGTGACAATTATTTTAGGAAACCCCCAAGCATTTTCTCTATCATTTGTTCTTCTTTTTTTTGTTAGTGTGGAATGCGTAGGATGTTGTTTTCCTCTTTTGCAGAAGTCTGTGGTGTGGAGCTCTCTTTGTCAAGTGGAGATGTTATCAGATATTTTCACATGCATACTGTAAGATTTTTTACAAAGTTCTTATCAGGCTGACTCACACACTCACACACATTTTCAACCCTCACCAATTTCCACAGACAATTCATCATTGATATTCTGCAATAACGCAAATGAGATAATTCTAGACCTCACATGTATGTTCAATAAATGTTAAATGAATGTAGAGAATGTGTTTTGTTTTGGACTTGTATTAGGTATTGGTTGTAAATTGCAATTAGACAAATTTTACAACCCAGTGTAGACTGCAAAACATTGATGACACTGACTCACGTTATCAACTCATTTAGTTAGATAGATAAGATATGAATTTATGAAGTTCCTGCCTCACCCTTTATGGAAGTTCATCATCTAAGATACTCACAGTAATTTTCCACCTCTCAATGTCCTAGTCTGTAATCCCCAGAAGACTTCAATCATTCTAGTTCACAATAACTCTACGGCTTCATACCACAATGGCTACCACCCTGTAGCACTCACATCTGTAATCATAAAGTAATTTGAAAGGCTGGTTATGGCACACATCAACTCCATTACCCCATTCACCCCCAGACCCACTCCAATTTGCATATTGCCCCAACAGATCCATAGACAATAGAATCTCAATTGCACTCCACACTGCCCTCACCCACCTAGATAAAAGGAATACCTATGTGAGAATGTTGTTCATTGACTACAGCTCAGCGTTCAACACCATTGTTCCCTCCAAGCTCGTCACCAAGCTTAGGACCCTAGGACTGAACACCGTCCACTGAAACAGAATCCTGAACTTCCTGACGGGCCGACCCCAGGTGGTAGGGTAGGCAACATCACCTCCGCCACACTGACACTGAACACGGGGGCCTCACAGAGGTGTGTGTTTAGTCCCCTCCTGTACTCACGGTTCACCCACGACTCTGTGGCCACACACGACTCCAACACCATCATCAAGTTTGGGATACAGGAAATGTGGGGATGAGCACGCCCCCATCCACATTAACTGGGCTGCAGTGGAGTGGGTTGAGAGCTTCAAGTTCCTCGGTGTCCAAATCACTAAGGATTTAAAATGGTCCACTCACATGCACACAGTCAGGATGAAGGCGCGACAGTGCCTCTACCCCCTCTGGAAGATGAAAAGGTTTGGCATGGGCCCTCAAATCCTCAAAAAGTTATACAACTGTACCATTGAGAGCATCTTGACAGCACCGCCCTTGTTTGCATGGTGCTACAGAGGTTGGTGCGTACAGCCCAGAACATCTCTAGGGCTGAGCTCCTCGCCATCCAGGACCTCTATATCAGGCGGTGTGAAAGGGAGGCCTAAGAAAATCATTAAAGACTCCAGCCACCCAAGCCATAGACTGTTCTCTCTGCTTCCACACAGCAAGTGGTACTGGTGCATCAAGTCTGACACCACCAGGCTCCAGAACAGCTTTTATTCCCAAGCTATAAGACTGCTAAATAGCTAACATAATGGCTACACAGACTATTTGAGTTGACCCTTGTATTTGATTTTTGCACTGGCTCTATGCACACTCACAGGACTCTACATACATACGGACACTGACACTCCAACACACACACACACGACATGAATACACATTTATACTGACTCTACACACACACACACACACACACACACACACACACACACACACACACACACACACACACACACACACACACACACACACACACACACACACACACACTCACATACAATAATAATTTATTCCGCTGCAACTCTGTTTATCATATATCCTGATGCCTAGTCACCTTACCGCTATACATATCTACCTCTATCATTCCAGTGTCCCTGCACATTTTAAAGATGGTATTGGAACTGACTCTGTATATAGCTTCTTACTTTTTCATCTTCTTATTTTTATTTCTTGTGTGTTTTTTCTCTGCCTTACGTTATTTTTAGTGCTACCTTGATATTTATTACTGCATTTCGGGGTTTGGCGCTTGCAAGAAAGACATTTCACTGTACTTGTGCACGTGACATTAAAACTTGAAACTGAATCTACCGTAAACACAAGAAGAAAGGCTTGCGCGCTCGGTCTTGGCGTTATGGTAATTTATTCACCCACCAGTGACGCACTTCCAAAGACCCGCTGAAATTCAAAGTGTATTTGAAAAGGCGTCAAACTAACAGCCGTTCGAATCTTTTCCGCAGTTTATGCTCAGTCGTGACTTGTTTGCTTGACCTACACGGACACTTTTGTTGAGGTAAGTGGATGTTATATCCGACACATTATAGGTAAATAGCTGAAAGTATGTTCAGCCAGCTAGCAGCAGTAACATTCAGCTATCTATGCATTCTCCAGAGTCCAGTTAGCTAGCTTGTAGCTAGCCAGCTGAGTTATTGTAGCGAACCTACCGAATAAATCAATTAGCTAACGTTAGCTAAGTTGCATAAACGATAACTAGACACTTAATTCGGTGTTTATTTTACAGGAAGATCATGGATGGGGAATTTCGAAGTGGGTTGGCGACAGCTTTGAAGAGACATAGAGATCCTTTGTCTGACACAGAAGACAATGTCCACTCGTCTGGTGAGTGTGTCAACATCACTGCGTGCGCATGAGTGTTTGTTAAACCCCCTGAGGTAGACGTCCACGCCCCGCGAAAATCTAATTAATAAATTAATTCAAAATCAAATGGCAATGACCTTAAAACAATTCCATATAGCTAAGCAGACCCCCCACGTCCCTGGCTTAGAGAGGTCTTAGACTCTTAAAGGCTTGAACAAGTGTTAATTAGTGTCAACTCTTGTCATCCATCATCAGTGCAGTGTTGGGGCATACACATTATTATTGTGAGCTTCCCTTTCCTGTCTTACAGATGTCAATGATGTTCAGAAAAGGCGTCGCCTGGAGGTGTTGGGCAACGAGAACGTCAGCCCTACAAAGAAGTCTTCAACTAGAGACCGCCTCCGCTGTGCAGAGCTGGTGAAGCCTGACACCCCTGCTCTCTGCTCTGTCCGCTCCAGAGTACAGCAACTAACCCAGAGATGTGAGGGTAAGAGGATAACGCCCCCTCCTAAAATAACCAACTCAGAGCCTGTATACAGTATCGATGGAATTAGAATATGGCAGTATCCATGCAACACTCAGATCTGTAGTCATTGAGAAACAGTGACTCCAACAGGGGATGTTTTGTTTACAGGAGGGCTTGTGCTGGCTCAGAGATGCCTCTCTGATCCAGGGTCTGGGGTACCATCCATTAAATTCCAGGATGGATTCAAAGAGCACCATCTTATTGGTGAGGATTCTTATACATTTACCTTCCAGCTTCTTTACCATTCATTGAATGCAAGTGAGAACACATCTGCACTAAAGTGGTTAAATGATATGAGCATCTGGTCTGTTTTTCAGGTGAGGCAGAATTCAGCTCGCGGGTGGAGCGGTTTAGATCCCCCACCACTCCTCAGGCCAGCCCCCTGCCAGCCAACCGGTGGCCCCGTACCCCCTCCAACGCTGTTGCCAACTTACAACTGAAACTCGAGGCCAGTGACACGCCCAGCTCCAAACAAGCCTCCCGCATACGCCAGGTCTGTGCCATTGAGCAAGGCACTTAACCCCAATTGCTCCTCTAAGGTGCTCTGGATAAGTGTCCGCTAAATGACTAACATGTATATGTAAAATGTACCAGGAAGCATGAGGTATGCAATGCATTCTAAAATATGGATGTTGCACAATTCTTAACATTCCTGTGAAGTTTCTAACGGCTTCAATTTGTCTGACCAATCAGGAGAGGGAGGAGGAGCTGCGTCTTGTAAGGGCCCAGCCAATCACAGAGAATGTCTTCTTAAAGCGAAGCTTCTCTGATTCCTCGCTGACTGAGGTAAGTTTTGTTACCCTCCCTCTTGTGTCTGGTCACGGAATATTGTTGTTAAGGGTTATGTTTGTGGCTTCCGCTCAGCCCAGTCAAAGCTCTTCTCTGTCCTGGTACCTCAATGGCCGAGCTTCCCGCTGACACTAGGACAGCAGAGTCCCTGCCTGTCTTTCGAAAATGCCTATAACTCTACCTCTTCAAACAGTATCTTAAATTATGTGCACAAATTATGACCTGTTTCTCTTAATTGTCTAAAACTCTATGATCTTATTTTATAACTTGTTGGCAATTGAACAAGCTTTCAAGTCATGCCCACCTGACCCATATTGCGATTTATAATGGACCCTTTTTGAATTGTGTGAAGAACAGTAATTGTGCGATGGCGGTTATGCAGGGCTGTGTTCCAAATGAAATGACTACAAGTATGCTTGCTCTAGTTCCTCAACAGCACAGCTAGGAGAACTCAAGTACCTTTTATAGTTGAACTCTTTGACATAAAATTGCTTAGGAAATGTGCACACGTTGGAGAGGTGTGTGTGTCCACTTGGAGACACCAGTTAGTCCTCTCACTCAAACCCTTCATTTTTTGTTTTATGTTGCAGATACCCCCATTTTCCAGGAATAGGCTTATGTTACTGAATGTATCCAGAGTATTTTCAGATTTCGTTATAAACGAATGCGACAACGTACAGTAAATGTTAAATGCACATAAAATCAAGTGTAATGTTTGGATTCAGTCCTGTCAGGTGAACTGTTGTGTACTCACCATTTGATCTAATAATTTTCCCGTTATCTCCAAACTGTTCCCTTTCAATTACTACCGTGGTTATGCGTTTTCATATTTCTTATTTTAACAAACATTTCAATATGCTGTAGCAAATTCCCATGTGTATAAAGGGTTAATTGCTCTGGATAAGACGTCTGCTAAATTACTAAAATGTTGAGTTCGAGTACTTGTTTCCTGATAGAAAAATATTTGTTGTGATATCATTAGAGGGCGACCCCACCCGTCTCCTCATTCTCCCCTTGGATGATGTTTAGACGTAGCAGGAGACTGCAGTGGCCACCGTTCCAACCATGGAATGTGAGTTTACTTATGGACTGAGTTTAACTGGTTCTGAGGAGAACAGGGTGTCTTGAAGTGTCACAGGTGTCACTGATGTGTCATTTTCATCCCCCAGGTCACTTGAATGGTATTCGGGTATAGGGTTCACTTGGTCCTTCATATAGTGGTACAGAATCTTTATAATATATGCCTTTGGAAAGTATTCAACCCCCTTGACTTTTTCCATATTTTGTTGCGTTAAAGTAGGATTTAATTGTGGAAGAAAAATTATAACATTTATGAACATTTCATGAAAAATAAAACACTAATATATTTTAATTAGGTAAGTATTCAGTACATGTTAGAAACGCCTATAGCAGCAATCACAGCTGTGAGTGTTTCTGGGTAAGTTCTTTATGAGCTTTGCACATCTATATTGTTCAATATTTGCACTTTCTTTTTCAAATTCTTCAAGCTCTGTCAAGTTGGTTGTTGATCATTGCTAGACAGCCATTTTCCAGTTTTGCCATAGATTTTCAAGCCAATTTAAGTCAACTGTAAATAGGCCACTCAGGAACATTCAATGTCGTCTTCGTAAGCAATTCCAGTGTCGATTTGGCCAGGTGTTTTAGGTTATTGTCCTGCTGAAAGGTGAATTCCTCTTCCAGTGTCTGTTGGAAAGCAGACTGAACCAGGTTTTCCTCTAGAATTTGGCTTGTGCTTTGCTCTATTCTGTTTTTTTATCCTAAGAAAACTCCCTAGTTCTTTGCTGATGACAAGCATGCAGTACCCATAACAATGATGCAGACACCACAATGCTTGAAAATATGAAGTGGTACTCAGTGATGTAAAGAATTTGCCCCAAACATAATGTTTTGTATTCAAGACAACATTTAATTTCTTTGTTGCAAACAGGATGCATGTTATTGGAAATTTTAAAAATGTTTATTATGCACATGCTTCCTCCTTTTTACTCTTTGTTAGTATTGTGGAGTAACTACAATGTTGATCCAGCCTCAGTTTTCTCCCTTCACAGCCAATAAACTGTTAACAGTTTTAAAATGACTATAGCCCTCATGGTGAAATCACTGAGCGGTTTCATTCCTCTCCGGCAAGGTGTATTGATGCACCATCCAAAGCCTAATTAATGACTTCACCATGCTCAAATGGATATTCAGTATTCATATTTCTACCCATCTACTAATTGGTGCCCTTCTTTGTGAGATTTTGGAAAACCTCCCTGATCTTTTGTTTGAATATGTGCTTGAAATTCACTACTTGACTGAGGGACCTTACATATTGTATATGCGAGTTGCAGAGTTGAGGTAGTCATTCAAAAATCATGTTAAACACTAATCCACACAGTGAGTCCTTGAAACTTATTATGTGACATGTTAAGCACATTTTTACTCCTGAACTTATTTAGGCTTGGCATAACAAAGGGGTTGAGTACTTATTGACTCAAGACATTTCATATTTTCATTTTGTAATGGTTTAAAAAAAGAAAAAAATGCCACTATGACATGGGATAGTGTGTAGATTAGTGGCACAATCTCAATTTAATCAATTTTAAATTCAGGCTGTAACACAACAAAAAGTGGGAAGTCAAGGGGGTTGAGTACCTTCTGCTGTAGATGCATAGACATGTGCATAAGAGGAACAATGTATTTTAGGGGGCTAATTTGTCTGTGTCCAGCAGGCAGACCTCAATGTGACTGGTGATGAACCTTTTGGGGTGAAGGACGGCAGCTTTACCGAGACATCTGTCTTCACTAAGGTCGATGGAGTGGAGCCTCCAATTCAAGACACCGGTAAGACACTGCAAGAGGAGAAGTCAATGCATTATTACAGTTTAAGAGCTTGAAGGTAGATAAGTTAATAGTATATGTTGAGAGAAATCTGACAAACTTAAGAATCTGAATTTTGTGCAAATATCAGTGTAGAGAGGTCAGATTGTGATTATTCAACAGGTGAGGTGGCAGAATCCTCAGTTCACATGGATGTCCCACCAAAAGAGGTGAAGGGGAGACACATGGCTGAGGAGCAGGCAGAGTGCGCTATGGACATTTGTCAGGGAACTTCTCTACCAGATGAACAACATGAGGCAGCAGAGGGTCCTGTAGTGAGAGAGCAGCAAAAGGCAGTCTCAATGGAGTCAAAAGGAGATGGTGAGGAGTTGGGTTCTTCTGTAGTTGAGGAGCAGATGGGGTCCCTACAAGAGGAGGACCTGAGGTCTTCTGTAGTTGAGTTGGGGTCCCCTGTAGATGAGGAAGTGGGGTCCCTGCAAGAGGAGGACAACCGGGAGGTGGGGTCCTTTGTAGATGAGGAAGATGTGGGTTCCCCTTTAGGTGAGAAACAGGTGGGGTCTGCTGTAGGTGAGGAAGAGGAGGTAGTTCAGTCCCAACTAGAGAAGGTTGGGGACCTATTAGGTGAGGAGATGGAGTCTTCTGGAGTTGAAGGACAAGGGAAAGCAGAAAGTATTTTACATGTCCAGGGTGAGAAGTCTGTTCTAGGTGAAGACCAGGGGGAGTTTGGTCCAGAGCAGGGAGAGGCCTCAAACGCATCAGCTGTGTCAGACAGAGAACAAGGAGACACTGTGCTGCTTACAGACGAGGAACAGACTGGTGAACCACAGTCAGAGGCCAGAGGGTTAAAGAAAGTCACATTTATCCTGGAGCCAGAAATGATCAATGACTCAGCTCTGTCTGAGCTGGACTCTTCATCTAGCTGGAAAAGAGAAAGTATGTCAGGTGAGACATGTCTAGGTTGTTGGCACAAGTTGGACAGGAGGTGAGACACAACCACGTTGGGTTACACACACACACCTGGGCATAAAGATACTGGTCAAATTTTTCTGTCACTGACATTGTCTAAACAAGGGATTCAATGGGTCACGGCCAACACTTTGCACCTCATCTTTTTTCTACACTATGAACAGCCAAACATTTAAAAAATATTTGTTACATGTTGTAATAACATGTTGTAGACCAGGGATCATCAACTATATTCAGCTGCGGGCCAATTTATTTTTGAGTGGTTGGTCGTGGGGCCGGAACATAATAAAACAAATCAAAGTTTATTTGTCACATGCTCTGAATACGACGGGTGTCGACCTTAGTCGCTCTGGCTAAGAGCGTCTGCTAAATGACTTAAATGTAAATGTAAAATGCTTACTTACAAGCCCTAACCAAAAGTGCTATTAAGTAAAACACTAGGTATTGGGTAAACAATAGATAAGTAAAGAAATACAAATTTAAAATGACAGTGAAAATAACAGTAGCAAGGCTATATACAGGTGGTACCGGTACAGAGTCAATGTGCGGGGACACCGGTTCGTCGGGCTAATTGAGGTAATATGTACATTTGAGGTAATATATTTGTGGACTGCGAATTGACCGCAAGAAGCCTAAAGATATACAGTTGCTTTCGGAAAGTATTCCAACCCCTTGACTTATTCCACATTTTGTTACGTTACAGCCTTATTCTAAAATGGATTTAATTGTTTTTTTCCCCCCTCAATTTACACACTACCCCATAATGACAAAGCAAAAACAGGTTTTTAGGAATTTTTCCTAATTTATAAAAAAAAAAACCTTTGCATTTAGACAAGTATTCTGATCCTTTACTCAGTACTTTTTGAAGCACTTTTGGCAGTGATTACAGACTCGTGTCTTCTTGGGTATGACGCTACAAGCTCGGCACACCTGTTTTTGGGGAGTTACTCCCATTCTTCTCTGCAGATCCTCTCAAGCTCTGTCAGGTTGAATGGGGAGCGTCAATGCACAGCTATTTTCAGGTCTTTCCAGAGATGTTCAAGTCCGGGCTCTGGCTGGGCCACTCAAGGACATTTAGACACTCGTCCCGAATCCACTCCTGCGTTGTCTTTGCTGTGTGCTTAGGTTCGTTGTTTATTGGAAGGTGACCCCAGTCTGAGGTCCTGAGCGCTCTTCATCCAGAATCTCTCTGTACTTTGCGCCGTTCATATTTCTCTCAATCCTTACTGGTCTTCCAGTCCCTGACAACGGAATAACATCCCCAAAGCATGATGCTGCCACCACCTTACTTCGCCGTTGGGATGGTACCAAGTTTCCTCCAGCCGTGACGCTTGGCATTGAGGCCAGAGTTCAATCTTGGTTTCATCAAAACAGAGAATCTTGTTTCCCATAGTTGGAGAGTCCTTTAGGTGCCTTTTGGCAAACTCCAAGCGACCTGTCATGTGCATTTTACTGAGGAGTGGCTTCCGTCTGGCTACTCTACCATACAGGCCTGATTGGCAGAGTGCTGCAGAGATGGTTGTCCTTCTGGAAGGTTCTCGCATCTCCACCCTGAGCCCCTTCTCCGATTTCTCAGTTTGTTTTGGTACCCTTCCCCAGATCTGTGCCTCGACACAATCCTGTCTCCGAGGTCTATGGACAATTCCTTCAACCTCATAGCTTGGTTTTTGCTCTGACATGCACTGTCAACTGTGGGACTTTATATAGACAGGGGTGTGCCTTTTTTTTAATCATTTCCATCAATTGAATTTACCACAGGTGGATTCCAATCAAGTTGTAGAAACATCTCAAGGTTGATGAATGGAAACAGGATGCACCGGAGCTCAATTTCGAGTCTCGTAGTAAAGGGTGCGAATACTTATGTAAATATGGTATTTCTGTTTTTATTTTTATAAAACATTTGCAAAAATTTAGCCCTGTTTTTGCTTTGTCATTATGGGATATTGTGTGTTAAATCATACATTTTAGAATAAGGCTGTCACGTAAAAAAAATGTGGAAAAGGTAAAAGGTCTGAATACTTTCTGAATGCACTGTAATATTTGACTAAACATAATCATTTCAAACCTTGATTACATTTGTGAACATTGTCCTGCGTAGGGTACCGTCTTTGGGACAGTAAAACGGGTGTCCTGACTCTCTATGGTCTCAATCCCATGGTGTTTATTGTAGAGGTGTTCACCCCGGTGTCATGGCTATATTCCCAACCTGGCCACATTCCATCATGGTCACCTAATCATCCACCTCATTCCTAATTGGCATATATCGTTCCTCGCCTCTCCAACTGATAGTTGATGTGTGGTGAGAGTTCTGGCACAAAATGGTCGCTGTGCATCACTGAGGTGAGTGCTTCACATTGATGGTGGATGAGGTGAGTTTCCCCCTACTATGTAAAGCGCTTTGAGTACCTCAGTTGGTAGAAAAGTGATATATAAATCCAATCAAAGTAACTTGTAGCTGATTTCCTGGTATTTTTAGTCTTATGT